>NC_058080.1:757538821-757889204 GCF_014858855.1 Bufo gargarizans | reverse complement strand
CTGTAGAATGTCTATCACGGTGGCGCTGCTCACACTGTTGATCCCTAGGGTTGTGCAGTGAAATAAGGGCACGCCCTTTCTTCGTTCAGGGCACACCCTGGTCCTAGGGCTCCTGCCTGATGGTAGTTGGTGTGCCCGTGATGTTAGGTGTTTGGGTGGGTGCAAGACAGGAGGTGCAGAGTGCAATGGCCAGAATATAGTGCAATGAAGCAGCAATGGTGTTGGTACCCAGGTGTAGGAATGGCCGAGTAGTATAGGGTGGCCTTCAATGTCCCTTTAAGTAATGTTGTGTCACGGTGCTCCTACCTGGATACGCTGGACCCCAGGTGTTGGCTCTGAAGCAGACAAAGGGGGTAGTTGAATTGTGGGATGAAGAATAAATTGAGTCCAGACCTTGGCAGGGGTCAACTAGAACTGACTTCTAACTAACTAGTCCCCTCTCCTCCTTTAAGGGAGAGTTAGAATGGAAAGAAGGGTTCATTTTCTCTAAGTGTAGCTCTGCCATGCTTGCTGCCACCTACTGGTGAACCAGGTACATTACATGATAACATAAACAGTTTCAAACATAGGAATGCACATTGTGAAGGACCTGCAATAAATACGCAGATGACATGATATTAGCCCATTAAAGACAGTAGCAGGGTGCAGAAGTGGTAATGCCACTCTGGGGCGTTACAATAGTAGACAATAACCAGGCCAAATGTAGCAGAATAAATGTCTCTCTCCCAGATAATGATGTATGGTTTTAGACAATGATGGGAGTTATGGTCCTTTTCAATCTGTATCTGTCTCAAGTCTCTTCCTGCAGAATCAATGGCAGGAAATATGCACCACTTGGAATGGTGGCTGTAACGTCCACTGAAGGATAAGGAGTTTTAGAGATACAACAAGCAAGGTTATGTCCAGGTGTGAAGGGTGTCTTAATAGTATTCCCCTCACTGCAGCAAAGTGTTAATGGCTTTTGGTAGTAGGTTACCGTACTGGCACCAATGCTCGGCCATGCAGACTCTAGGTCCTCCATTTCTCTCATTTGTGTCTCCTTCTGTAGATCATGCAGAGATTGGTTAGTCTCCGTACCATTTTGGGTCTAAGAGGAGGGAGCTCAAGTCAGAGCTTCCTTGCCAAATTCCTTCCAAACGCTCCCTATCACTGACTAAAGCTAGGGCGGCAGCCAGTCCAAACATAACCCCCTATAAGGGCTGAGCCAGGATTATTAATCCTGGCTGTGCCATCCATCCATAGTCATGCTGGGTACATACATAACATGACAATACATAACAGTACATTACATAACAAACAATTTGCAAATACCCCCTGGCAACCCCTTCAATACAGACCCCTTTGGTACCCCACTAGTGACAGTGACCAAAACTGAGTACGTACCATTAATAACCACCACTAAGCCAGTTACTTACCCACATACAGACGTTTTCTCCCAGTCCAAGCATTCTCATTTTATATACTAACCTTTTATGTGGTACAGTGTCAAATGCTTTGGAGAAGTCCAGATACACGACATCCATTGATTCTCCGCAGTCAAGTCTAGAACTTACCTCCTCATAGAAACTGATTCAATTGGTTTGACATTACCGATCCCTCGTGAAGCCATGCTGATATGGCGTTATTTGCTTATTTTCATTGAGGTGCTCTTAGAAATCTTAGCATCTCTTAGAAAACCTTCAAACAGTTTACTCACAACAGATGTTAAAGTTACCAACCTATAGTTTCCGGCCTCTGATTTTTGACCCTTTTTTGAATATTGGCACCACATTTGCTAAGCGCCAATCCTGTGGAACACTCCCTGTCAGTATAGAGTCCTTAAATATCAGATTTGAATAAGGGTCTGGCTATGACATTACTTGATTATCTTAGGATACGGGGGTGTATGCCATCTGGTCCCAGTGATTTGTCTATTTTAATCTTTTCAGCACTTCTTCCTGGGTGAGACAGGCCACATTTAAAAGGGTTGTTCGGGTTCAGAGTCGGACAGCGAGTTCGGTAACTGGTTCCGTTAAAGATTTTTTACCGTATAAATTAATTTTTGAAGTTATTACCTGAAGTCTCGCGAGACTTCACAAAGTAATAACTTCGGCTCATCTGAGCCAATACATTGTAATACTGTACGGAGCGCTCGCTCTGTACAGTATTCTAACGAAGTTTTATGCAAATCGACTTTGGATGTTTCATTCAAACTCGATTCACTCATCCCTATTCACTATTTCGCTGGTGTCCTCCAACCTGCACATCTGTTGTTCTGTCAGGTCTATTGGTTAGTACTAAGTCCAGTATGGCTGCCCCTCTAGTCGGGTCCTGAACCAGTTGGGAAAGTTAATTGTCTTTAGTTTTTGCCAAGAACCTGTTTGCTTTATGAGATCCACATGTCCACAGCATTTAGGACCTAGGAGTCTGGGGGTATTCATGTATCTGAAGGCACTTGTTTAGATACAGGTTGCTGCTCTGGGCTATTCTGCTCGCTGTAGAGCAGTCATGCAGGAGACATCAGGATGTGTGGATTCAGTCTCGTTGCTCTCATTTATAATCCCAGACACTCGTGTCTTATTTATCCAGAAATTACCGTCAGATGACAGCTCCGTTCTCACCACATTACAGCCACTTCACGCCTCCATTTACTAAATCGCCTTTTAATTGTTAATAATAAAGGTTCTGATTTTCGACGTTTGCTCCTCTCCGGTCTGATAGTCACCGTCTTATTACCGGCTCCTTCCTAATTATCTACAAATGTTACATTACCCGGAGGCCATTGTGTTCATCAGGTTCATGAGCAGAAGGCGAAGGACGGGATTTACAATCTATTAGTCCAGAGCGGGAACAACGGAGAGCCAGCAGCAGCAGATACATCCCTCCTAATACCACTCCTTCCTTCTCTTCCCTTTTCTTCTTCAACTTATTATTCCCTACCTTCTTCTCCTTCTCTTTCCCCTTCTGCTTCTTCTTATTATTATTCCTCTTGTATTTCTCTTCATATTCTTGTCTTCTTCCTTCTCTTCATCTTCACATTCTATTTTTCTTCCTTGTGTTCATGTTCATCTCTCTTTCCTCTTCATATTCATCACCATCTTACGGTTCTTCTTCCTCTCCTTTGTTCTCTTCATCTTCTTCCTCTTCTTCTTATTTCTATTGTTATTTCCATTCTTCTTCATGTTGTTTTTTTATCTACTTCAGGTTTATCTTTATCTTCATCTTCCTCCTCGTCAAGTCTCTCCCCTTCTTCTTCCTCCTTCTTATTTTTATTCCTCTTTTCTTCTTTTGGTTCATCCTATTCTTCATGTTTGTCTTCCTATAATTTTTCTCTTCTTCAGCTTCCTCACCATCTTCCTTTTCTTCTCTCTTCTTTCTCCCCTTCCTCTTCTCAAATGTATTCATCTTCTTCTTCCTCCTCTTCTTCTTCATGTTCAGCACTATCTTCTTTCTCTTCTTTCTCTCCTCCCACCTCTTCCACTTCCCATATTTATTGCTCTTTTTCTTCCTACTCTTCTTCTTTATGTTCATCACTATCTTCCTTCTCTTCGTTCACTTCTTCCTCCTCTTCTTCTTCCCATAGTCATTCCTCTTCTTTTCATATTTAGCACCATTTTCTTTTTATTCTTTTTCTTTTTCCTTCTCTTCCACTTCCCATATGTATTTCTCTTTTTCTTCCTCCTCGACTTCTTCTTCATGTTCAGCACTGTATTCTTCTTCCTCCTCCTCTTCTTTTTTCATGTTCAGTGCTTTCTTCTTTTTCTTCTTCCTTTTTCACTTCCCATATTATTTCTCTTCTTCCTCTTCCTTCTCATCTTCGTCATGTTCTTCACCACCTTACTTTTCTTCTTTCTCTTCATCCTCTTTACCTTCCTTCTCATTGTCTTCCTATTTTTATACATTTAGACACTACAATAGTAATTTACAGACTGGATAAAACATGCTATAGATATGTGTAGAACATGTCTGAGGGGTCACCTCATTCAGCTGAGAGCCATTTGGTGGAGTCTTAGGTATCCAAATGCAGACTCCCATCTACAGCAATAAACGGTGGCCCCCTTTGTAAAGCTGCTCTGTAGCCGGTTCTGGTCCAGGGCAATTTGCACCTTTAGTACCAATCACAGTTTTAGCCATTTCTAGTACTTGTTTGTTTAGTCGACATGATCATCTTAACGCTACAGAGGAGATCCACCTTGCTCATATAAAGCTCTGGCTTCCCGGCAATGACATAAGCACTAAGCAGTTATGTGACCTTCAGGACTAGTAGTGACACCAACACTTCATGATTGACATCTATCTCTGTATACATGTTCACTAGCTGTGCCACATCCATGAGGTCATCGTCTCAGGCAGCACTCCTTCTATGAATGCAGGAGGGTGGCATTTTCTCACGTTACCTACCCTTGTACTTTTCTATGTCTTTATTAAAAGTGGGGGTGCTATTACCATCTCTAGAATCCCCCCCCCCCCCCCAATGCTCACATTGGCTGTTCACTGAGTGGTCCCACCATTTCATGTCTAGAGATCCTATGCTTTTGCTGGTATGGGAGTAACAAATGAATGTAGGATCAGACTACAGATTTTTCTGTAGTCTGTAACCATGGAAACACCTAGTTCTGCCAATGAGATGTATGCACAAAAGTTAGCTTGCTACGTTAATTTGTTTTAGAATTAGTGGCAAACAATTGTGCACCATAGTTTCATACTTAATGTGAGAAACCATGAAAGGCGCTGTGGTGGTGGTGGTGGGGGGCTGTATGCTACCGTAGAAGCCACGTATTTCAGCAGAGCCCTGTATACGTGACACACACCTGTGACAGATGAAAAATACATTCCCCTTGGAGGTCTCTCCTCGCCCCATGACAGATGACTTGTCCATTCCACTTACAGCCAACATTTGTCTTCGCCACCAGTCAAGACAAGACGACAACTGCAGTGGTGTCAGTTAGCCTCCTCGCCCCCCGACAGGAGCTCTTAGAAGCTCTTAGGTATTAGAAGACATGTATTTTCATGTACTGAGATCTCTCAGGTGTGACTGAAATCTATATCTTGTCATGAGCAAGAAGCCAAGAACGAGCTCAGATATAAAATTGAAAAAAGGGAACTGATGCCCAGATGAAGGAGACATCACAAAATCTGTGATGCCTCGAAAATGTTCTACACGTCTTAAGGTGCAGCACTGGCTGAAGCTGGTAGGGATTCTCTGGGGTCAAAGGGGGCAGTGGTGTCAATAACATCGGGGCTTGATTAACCCAAGAATATCCATGTGAGATGCTTAGATCAACCAAGCTTCATAGTTTTGGAGGTATATGGATTGAAGAATGTGGCTGCAAGCAACATCAAACAGGAGAGGACCTCCAGGATCTCAGGAGCTGCTGTGTCCTAAAGCCCTCTTTTCTCATCTCTATTACCACTCCACCAGATAAAATGGTAAAAAATTGACCCTTTCCCACCAGTTGCGTTAACTGGGACATTGATACCAGTAGGTCTCATAAAGTTCTGAAGCAGACATCAGACCAGCTATAGTGCCCAGAGGTTCTATAGAATGGCATTGCTTATCTCCTCCTTATATTGTACAGAACCTGTTATCACCAGAGGTCACCACCAACAGGGTTCACAGATAGGACATAGTCCATAACCAGCCCACACTGACGGTATAACCGTAATGTCTGACGGAACCATTAAGTATAATGGAGTCCAGATGGAGATCCGGCTGCATTCCAGCAAAAATGCAAACAATCGGCCGCACACAAACCACTGCGTAATGCTGTTTGTGTCCGGCCGATTCTCGCCATTCTTGCTGGATCAGGTGGCCAGATCTCCAGTGCCGCAGATGTGAAAGTAACCTTATGGACAGTAGATGATCCAGTAGAAATAGTGCTCCACCAAAAGTTATCTTCCCTCTTATTATTTGATGCCCCTCCCCCGGACTCTAATATTACATCATTATCATGTGATACTCCTCCCCTGGACTTTAATAACATCATTATCATGTGTAGCTCCTCCCCTTTATGTAATTGTAGTGTAGAGCAGGGGTATTTTGGATTATGGACATTTGTTGCCATTTTCCCTTATTGCTGCTATGCAAAGCCATCAACTGCCTTAGTTTATTGCACTTCGAACAGTTAACTTGCACTGAGATTTATGCTGGTCTTTACTCTTTATACAGTTGCAAGAAAAAGTATGTGAACCCTTTGGAATGATATAGATTTCTGCACAAATTGGTCATAAAATATGATCTGATCTTCATCTAAGTCCCAACAATAGACAATCACAATCTGCTTAACTAATAACACACAAAGAATTACATGTTACTGAACACACCATGTAAACATTCACAGTGCAGGTGGAAAAACTATGTGAACCCCTAGACTAATGACATCTCCAAGAGCTAATTGGAGTGAGGTGTCAGCCAACTGGAGTCCAATCAATGAGATGAGATTGGAGGTGTTGGTTACAGCTGCCCTATAAAAAACACACACCAGTTCTGGGTTTGCTGTTCACAAGAAGCATTGCCTGATGTGAATGATGCCTCGCACAAAAGAGCTCTCAGAAGACCTACGATTAAGAATTGTTGACTTGCATAAAGCTGGAAAGGGTTATAAAAGTATCTCCAAAAGCCTTGCTGTTCATCAGTCCACGGTAAGACAAATTGTCTATAAATGGAGAAAGTTCAGCACTGCTGCTACTCTCCCTAGGAGTGGCCGTCCTGTAAAGATGACTGCAAGAGCACAGTGTAGACTGCTCAATGAGGTGAAGAAGAATCCTAGAGTGTCAGCTAAAGACTTACAAAGTCTCTGGCATATGCTAACATCCCTGTTAGCGAATCTACGATACGTAAAACACTAAACAAGAATGGATTTCATGGGAGGATACCACAGAGGAAGCCACTGCTGTCCAAAAAAAACATTGCTGCACGTTTACAAATTGCACAAGGGCACCTGGATGTTCCACAGCAGTACTGGCAAAATATTCTGTGGACAGATGAAACCAAAGTTGAGTTGTTTGGAAGAAACACACAACACTATGTGTGGAGAAAAAGAGGCACAGCACACCAACATCAAAACCTCATCCCAACTGTGAAGTATGGTGGTGGGGGCATCATGGTTTGGGGCTGCTTTGCTGCGTCAGGGCCTGGACGGATTGCTATCATCGAAGGAAAAATGAATTCCCAAGTTTATCAAGACATTTTGCAGGAGAACTTAAGGCCATCTGTCCACCAGCTGAAGCTCAACAGAAGGTGGGTGTTGCAACAGGACAACGACCCAAAGCATAGAAGTAAATCAACAACAGAATGGCTTAAACAGAAGAAAATACGCCTTCTGGAGTCCCCAGTCATAGTCCTGACCTCAACCCGATTGAGATGCTGTGGCATGACCTCAAGAAAGCGATTCACACCAGACATCCCAAGAATATTGCTGAACTGAAACAGTTCTGTAAAGAGGAATGGTCAAGAATTACTCCTGACCGTTGTGCACGTCTGATCTGCAACTACAGGAAACGTTTGGTTGAAGTTATTGCTGCCAAAGGAGGTTCAACCAGTTATTAAATCCAAGGGTTCACATACTTTCTCCACCTGCACTGTGAATGTTTACATGGTGTGTTCAATAAAAACATGGTAACATGTAACTCTTTGTGTGTTATTAGTTAAGCAGACTGTGATTGTCTATTGTTGTGACTTAGATGAAGATCAGATCACATTTTATGACCAATTTGTGCAGAAATCCATATAATTCCAAAGGGTTCACATACTTTTTCTTGCAACTGTATGTTTATTGTAATATATCCTGTTGATTTGCACAGTTTTGGAGGGGGAAAAAACAGACACAGTGAACTTTTGACTGTCTGGTTCAGCTCGGTCATATGGTTGTTTATGTCTGGAAACTGCTTAGTCATTCTCATAGACTTGTATTGAGGCACAATACAAGTCTATGGCTGTTCTGAACTGCAACATTGTTCCCGTTAGGCTGTACTTCTCTAGATTGAACCCTCCCACCCAAAGGTTCTAGATCAGCTAAGAAACTGTATATAAAGAGAGCAGTTAGAGCCTCTAGTTATCTGCAGGAAGAGACCAGTGTTTAGTAGCAGAGACTCTGCCAGACTCTACAACTGACCAGAAGAAAAAACGGAGACTCTGCCCGATGACTGAGCCACAGACCCTGGATTACCAGCCAGCTAGCTCAGGCCTTTCCTCAGCACAGAACCTTCTTCTGCCCAAGAGACTGGAAAAGCCAGCTCAGTGCACTGCCTGTATTGTGTTGCACCTGAATTCCTCCAGGAAAGAAGCAGACTGGTTACTGCAGACCCTGACTCTCTGGACTTCTTTCCCATTGGGGTGCACCATGCCTAGCCATGCCTTCCAGAGACCGGCAACACATGGAGACACCTCAACATTGTCCGGTGGATCGATGTAGTGTTGGGGCCACCCCAAATTTGGCCACTGAATAATATCACATTGTTATCTCATGATTCCCCTCCCCCAGTCTGCAAAATCACATCATTATCATATGATTCCCCTCCCTGTTATGTAATAATACATGTCATGTCACGCCGCTCCCCCATTCTGTAATATCACATCATTATCATGTGAAGCCCATCCCTGGTCTATAATATCACATCATTATCATATGATGATCCTCCTTGTTATGTTATATAACATATCATGTGTAATGCCCCAGAGTGGCATTACCACTTCTTCACCCCGCTACTGTCTTTAATGGGCTACTATAATGTAATCTATGCATTTATTCCAGGTCCTCCACCCTGTGCATTTCTAATGTTATGTAACTGTTCATGTAATGCACCTGGTTTACCAGCAGGTGGCAGCAAACACAGAAGAGCTATATTTAGATAGAATGGAACATTCCATTCAATCCCCCTCCTTCTCTCTGTGGAGGAGTGGGCGAGTCCCACTTCCTGCAGGAGGGGTGGGGACCAGTTCTAGTCAATCTAGCTTACCCCCTGCTAGGGGAAGGTGTGCAGGGCATGTCTCTGCTGGACATGGGGGCCAAAATGTAAAGCCTCAGGAGCCAGGAGGAAAGTTCCCTGGCATAACCTAAGAGTCAGACTACAAGGAAAGCAAAGTTATACAGCCAGCCTGTCAGTACAGCAGAGCCAGAGAGAAACAGATGTAGCAGAGACAAGTTTGCCTGCCAGTTTTAATGCTAAAGCCTGCTGGGACCAAGATAAAGCTTGAAGATTGTCTTGGATGAACGTTTATTCAAGTAAAGCTGCTGTTCAACTTTATATAAGGTCTGGACTCGATTTTTTTTCTTCAATCCCTCAATTATTCCCCCTATTTATTGCTTCGGAGCCAACGCCTGGGGTCCAGCCATATCCAGGTAGGAGCACCGTGACACATATAAAAGGGAAATTTTAGGCCACACTATACCACTTAGCGTTCCTACACCTGGGACGCATGTCATTACATCTATTAAGGGCCCTAGGGGGAGGCGCCCGTTGCACATGCCCCTTCCCCAGTCTGTAATATCACAGGGCCAGCTTTACCATGGGGCCATATAGAATCTGTGTATGCCCCGGCACAGGATGTAATATATATATATATAAGAGCCCCACACTGACGCATGATCACTATTCCGCCACCTCATCCTCGGGCTATTTGTGGTAGATATGAACTGATCGTTTAGACTGAGAGCAAATCGTAAAAATGTAGAAAGCGGGAAATGAAATCCTCAGCGTCAACCGTTAAAATGGGATAGAAGGCGGCTGACGATCAGAGCCGTAAACCCTTCACATTTACATTTTACTATTGCGTGGGACGTCGCGGCTTCATACAATTCACAGGCAGATAAAACATGGAGGGAGATCACAATGTCCTGATGAAGGATTTTCTGGCGGCTGCCACCACCCTGTCAGTGTGTTCTCACAAGGGGGTAATGGCCCTGCTCCCTCCTTTAAAGGGGCTTTCTGAGTGTGGGGGGTCAGACACCTTGGCATCAGCTGTTTGAGAAGGCACATTATGATGCCACTTAGGGGGCATCATAATGTGTGGGGCCACTTAGGGGGCATTATACTGTGTAGGAGCACTTGGGATTCATCATTCTGTGTGGTGGCACTTAGGGGGAGGCCACAGCTGGGCCCAGGGGGCTGTGAGAGGTAATGACCTGGGAGAAGTTGGTGATCAGCGTGTGGCGGGAGGTTGGCTACACTGAGGTAAGTGGTGTTGTCAGGTTGGTTTGGTCTTATAGTATAGTGGACTGAACGGCAGAAGGGGTCAGTTGAGGAAGGGCCCTCAGGAATAGGGCCAGGAGTAGTAGTGACCTTCCTACAGTCAGTAGACTCTGAGCAGATACAATTAATCATAATCAGGTAGCTGGCGAGAAAACACGGGGCAAAAGATCCCGGGCACATGCGCCACAATACCCCTGGCCTGATACATTAGGGAGTTGCAGCCATTAGGACACTCTGGTATAGCCCCGTTATCAGAATCAGTCCAAGAGACTCCTACAGGGAGTGTTCTCCCATCTGGACCAGTGGTGGACCTTCAATGGGGCTGAGGAGGTCAGGAACAAGCTACTCCATCTATATCACTAAATTCACCATCACTCTTGGCTCCAGCTTTCTCCACTTGCGCCTTTCACTGATATTTTTGGTGCAATTTTATTTTTTTCTTTGCAAAGATTTTGCATTATTTGCTGCAAGAATACATGATCTGCAAATGAATCCCCGAGCAGAGGTGGGGCACCGGGCAGCCTCTGCTTGAGGACATGTTGACAATGGGCTGCGCGGATATATCGAAAGTGGTCGTCCAGATGTAATCATTGGCCTAAAGTGACGCACATGGTATCAGGAGTAATTGAAACTACTCTTGATACCCGTTTATAATTTTGAAAGATTCTCTAGGTACTGGTACAGAGCCAAGTGATTGGCGCAAGGCAAACGTGGTGCCCATATTCAAAAAAGGATCAAGGTCCTTCACAGGTAATTATAGACCAGTTAGTCTAACTTCTGTTGTAAGTGATAAACTATTATAAGTGATAAGCAGCATGGGTTTTACCAAGGACAAAAGTTGTCAGACTAACCTGATTTGTTTTTATGAGGAGGTGAGTAGTAGCCTGGACAGAGGGGCGGTTGTGGATGTAGTGAGATAGGTAGGAGCCTGGACAGAGGGGTGGCTGTGGATGTAGTGAGATAGGTAGAAGCCTGGACAGAGGGGTGGCTGTGGATGTAGTGAGGTAGGTAGAAGTCTGGACAGAGGGGTGGCTGTGGATGTAGTGAGGTGAGTAGTAGCCTGGGCATGCGGGCGTCTGTGGATGTAGTGAGGTAGGTAGAAACCTGGATAGAGGGGCAGCTGTGGATGTATTGAGGTAGCTAGAAGCCTGGACAGAGGGGCGTCTGTGGATGTAGTGAGGTAGGTAGAAGCTTGGACAGAGGGGCGTCTGTGGATGTAGTGAGGTAAGTAGAAGCCTGGACAGAGCGGTGGCTGCGGATGTAGTGAGGTAGGTATAAGCCTGGACAGAGAGGCATCTGAGAATGTAGTGAGGTAGATACCTGGGCAGAGGGGCGTCTGTGGATGTGGTGAGGTAAGTAGAAGCCTGGACAGAGGGGAGTCTGTGGATGTATTGAGGTAGGTAGAAGCCTGGACAGAGGGGCAGCTGTGGATGTACTGAGGTAGCTAGAAGCCTGGGCAGAGGGGCGTCTGTGGATGTAGTGAGGTAGGTAGAAGCCTGGACAGAGGGGCGTCTGTGGATGTAGTGAGGTAGGTAGAAGCCTGGACAGAGTGGTGGCTGTGGATGTAGTGAGGTAGGTAGAAGCCTGGACAGAGAGGCGTCTGAGAATGTAGTGAGGTAGATACCTGGGCAGAGGGGCGTCTGTGGATGTGGTGAGGTAAGTAGAAGCCTGGACAGAGGGGAGTCTGTGGATGTATTGAGGTAGGTAGAAGCCTGGACAGAGCAGCGGCTGTGGATGTAGTGAGGTGATTAGTAGCCTGGACAGAGGGGCGTCTGTGGATGTACTGAGGCTTGAGGTAGGTAGAAGCCTGGACAGAGGGGTGGCTGTGGATGTAGTGAGGTGAGTAGTAGCCTGGACAGAGGGGCGGCTGTGGATGTAGTGAGGTGAGTAGAAGTCTGGACAGAGAGGCGGCTGTGGATGTAGTGAGGTAAGTAGTAGCCTGGACAGAGGAGCTGCTGTGGATGTAGTAAGGTGACTAGTAGCCTGGACAGAGGGGCGGCTGTGGATTATAGTGAGGTGAGTAGAAGCCTGGGCAGAGGGGTGGCTGTGGATGTAGTGAGGTAAGTAGTAGCCTGGACAGAGGGGCGGCTGTGGATGTAGTGAGGTTATGAGTAGCCTGGACAGAAGGGCGGCTGTGGATGTAGTGAGGTAAGTAGTAGTCTGGACAGAAGGGCGGCTGTGGATGTAGTGAGGTAAGTAGTAGCCTGGACAGAAGGGCAGCTGTGGATGTAGTGAGGTAGGTAGAAGCCTGGACAGAGGGGCAGCTGTGGATGTAGTGAGGTAAGTAGTAGCCTGGACAGAAGGGCGGCTGTGAATGTAGTGAGGTAAGTAGTAGCCTGGACAGAAGGGCGGCTGTGGATGTAGTGAGGTAAGTAGTAGCCTGGACAGAAGGGCGGCTGTGGATGTAGTGAGGTTCTGAGTAGCCTGGACAGAAGGGCAGCTGTGGATGTAGTGAGGTAGGTAGAAGCCTGGACAGAGGGGCAGCTGTGGATGTAGTGAGGTAAGTAGTAGCCTGGACAGAAGGGCGGCTGTGGATTTAGTGAGGTAAGTAAGAGTCTGGACAGAGGGGTGGCTGTGGATGTAGTGAGGTGAGTAGTAGTCTGGACAGAGGGGCGGCTGTGGATGTAGTGAGGTAAGTTGTAGCCTGGACAGAGGGGCGGCTGTGGCTGTAGTGAGGTGATTAGTAGCCTGGACAGAGGGGCGGCTGTGGATGTAGTAAGGTAAGTAGTTGCCTGGACAGAGGGGCGGCTGTGGATGTAGTGAGGTGATTAGTAGCATGGACAGAGGGGCGGCTGTGGATGTAGTGAGGTAAGTAGTAGCCTGGACAGAGGGGCAGCTGTGGATTTAGTGAGGTGAGTAGAAGCCTGGACAGAGGGGCGGCTGTGGATGTAGTGAGGTGATTAGTAGTCTGGACAGAGGGGCGTCTGTGGATGTACTGAGGTTTGAGGTAGGTAGAAGCCTGGACAGAGGAGTGGCTGTGGATGTAGTGAGGTGAGTAGAAGCCTGGACAGAGGGGCGGCTGTGGATGTAGTGAGGTGAGTAGAAGCCTGGACAGAGGGGCGGCTGTGGATGTAGTGAGGTAAGTAGTAGCCTGGACAGAGGGGCGGCTGTGGATGTAGTAAGGTGATTAGTAGCCTGGACAGAGGGGCGGCTGTGGATTATAGTGAGGTGAGTAGAAGCCTGGGCAGAGGGGTGGCTGTGGATGTAGTGAGGTAAGTAGTAGCCTGGATAGAGGGGCGGCTGTGGATGTAGTGAGGTGAGTAGTAGCCTGGACAGAAGGTCGGCTGTGAATGTAGTGAGGTAAGTAATAGTCTGGACAGAAGGGTGGCTGTGGATTTAGTGAGGTGAGTAAAAGCCTGGACAGAGGGGCAGCTGTGGATGTAGTAAGGTGATTAGTAGCCTGGACAGAGGGGCAGCTGTGGATGTAGTGAGGTGATTAGTAGCCTAGACAGAGGGGCGGCTGTGGATGTAGTGAGGTAAGTAGTAGCCTGGACAGAGGGGCGGCTGTGGATGTAGTGAGGTGAGTAGTAGCCTGGACAGAGGGGCGGCTGTGGATGTAGTGAGGTGAGTAGTAGCCTGGACAGAAGGGCGGCTGTAGTGAGGTGAGTAGTAGCCTGGACAGAAGGGCAGCTGTGGATGTAGTGAGGTGAGTAGAAGCCTGGACAGAGGGGCGGCTGTGGATGTAGTGAGGTGAGTAGTAGCCTGGACAGAGGGGGGGCTGTGGATGTAGTGAGGTGAGTAGAAGCCTGGACAGAGGGGCGGCTGTGGATGTAGTGAGGTGAGTAGTAGCCTGGACAGAGGGGGGCTGTGGATGTAGTGAGGTGAGTAGAAGCCTGGACAGAGGGGTGGCTGTGGATGTAGTGAGGTGAGTAGTAGTCTGGACAGAGGGGCGGCTGTGGATGTAGTGAGGTAAGTAGTAGCCTGGACAGAGGGGCAGCTGTGGATGTAGTGAGGTAAGTAGTAGCCTGGACAGAAGGGCAGCTGTGGATGTAGTGAGATAAGTAGTAGCCTGGACAGAAGGGCGGCTGTGGATGTAGTGAGGTGATTAGTAGCCTGGACAGAGGGGCGGCTGTGGATGTAGTGAGGTGAGTAGAAGCCTGGACAGAGGGGTGGCTGTGGATGTAGTGAGGTAAGTAGTAGTCTGTACAGAGGGGGAGCTGTGGATGTAGTGAGGTAAGAAGTAGTCTGGGCAGAGGGGGGGCTGTGGATGTAGTGAGGTGAGTAGTAGCCTGGACAGAAGGGCGGCTGTGGATGTAGTGAGGTGAGTAGTAGCCTGGACAGAGGGACGGCTGTGGACGTAGTCAGGTGAGTAGTAGCCTGGACAGAGGGGTGGCTGTGGATGTAGTGAGGTGAGTAGTAGCCTGGACAGAAGGGTGGCTGTGGATGTAGTGAGGTGAGTAGTAGCCTGGACAGAGGGGCGGCTGTGGATGTAGTGAGGTGAGTAGTAGCCTGGACAGAGGGGGGGCTGTGGATGTAGTGAGGTGAGTAGTAGCCTGGACAGAGGGGTGGCTGTGGATGTAGTGAGGCGAGTAGTAGCCTGGACAGAGGGATGGCTGTGGATGTAGTCAGGTGAGTAGTAGCCTGGACAGAGGGGCGGCTGTGGATGTAGTGAGGTGAGTAGTAGCCTGGACAGAGGGGTGGCTGTGGATGTAGTGAGGTGAGTAGTAGCCTGGACAGAAGGGTGGCTGTGGATGTAGTGAGGTGAGTAGTAGCCTGGACAGAGGGGCGGCTGTGGATGTAGTGAGGTGAGTAGTAGCCTGGACAGAGGGGGGGCTGTGGATGTAGTGAGGTGAGTAGTAGCCTGGACAGAGGGGTGGCTGTGGATGTAGTGAGGCGAGTAGTAGCCTGGACAGAGGGATGGCTGTGGATGTAGTCAGGTGAGTAGTAGCCTGGACAGAGGGGCGGCTGTGGATGTAGTGAGGTGAGTAGTAGCCTGGACAGAGGGGTGGCTGTGGATGTAGTGAGGTGAGTAGTAGCCTGGACAGAAGGGCGGCTGTGGATGTAGTGAGGTGAGTAGTAGCCTGGACAGAGGGGCGGCTGTGTATGTAGTGAGGTGAGTAGTAGCCTGGACAGAGGGGGAGCTGTGGATGTAGTGAGGTGAGTAGTAGCCTGGACAGAGGGACGGCTGTGGATGTAGTCAGGCTGTGGATGTAGTGAGGTGAGTAGTAGCCTGGACAGAGGGGTGGCTGTGGATGTAGTGAGGCGAGTAGTAGCCTGGACAGAAGGGCGGCTGTGGATGTAGTGAGGTAAGTAGTAGCCTGGACATCAGGGCGGCTGTGGATGTAGTGAGGTGAGTAGTAGCCTGGACAGAGTGGCGGCTGTGGATGTAGTGAGGTGAGTAGTAGCCTGGACAGAGGGGGGGCTGTGGATATAGTGAGGTGAGTAGAAGCCTGGACAGAGGGGCGGCTGTGGATGTAGTGAGGTGAGTAGAAGCCTGGACAGAGGGGCGGCTGTGGATGTAGTGAGGTGAGTAGTAGCCTGGACAGAAGGGCGGCTGTGGATGTAGTGAGGTGAGTAGAAGCCTGGACAGAGGGGCGGCTGTGGATGTAGTGAGGTGAGTAGTAGCCTGGACAGAGGGGCGGCTGTGGATGTAGTGAGGTGAGTAGTAGCCTGGACAGAGGGGGGGCTGTGGATGTAGTGAGGTAAGTAGTAGTCTGGACAGAAGGGCAGCTGTGGATAAAGTGCATCACATAATTTACAATCACAATACAAATCCTTTACAATATTAATCCCATAGTGACCCACAAGGACCCATTGCGGGAATAGGGCAAGGAACAGTGTCCACATCTATGCCCCTAAAAATGTGCGAAAGTCAAGCTGTGTCTGCTCCTAACCACATGAGGTGAAGTTTATAACCCCCACCATCCTATCATCGGGACCCATCGATGCACACATTCTCCAGGTAAGAATCACGGACAGACCTTCCCTGTGTACAATGGATGCCTCTTCGCTCCTTTGTGTGCATTCTTTGCACAGCGACAGTTAGAATGAGTCGTAAATTCCCACAAATCGTCCACTTTATGACTGCACAGACTGCGGGTAGCAATTTTGTAATTTATCAAACAATGGTTGCGGGTTGAGCAGCCTTTTATTTCCACTTTGGTGGAGAGCGGCAACTTCCGAGGCGCGAGGCGTGATTTGTGAGCAGGAAACGTTGCATTTACAAATGACATTTCCACAGCGGAGAAAAGAAGATTCACTCAAGTGAAAAGCGTCTGATTATCGGCACAAACCATCCCCCTAAGTATATAGTGATGGAGGAGCACCCTCATCATCCACTTATCACTGCATAGTGATGGAGGAGCACCGTCATCATCCCTCATCACTGCGCTGTCTGCTGACTACATATGAATGAATATCACTGGTGGAACAACCAACTGCTCCCAATCAGAAATGGAAAATGTAACTGTAATTACCAACATTCAATAGCGCTGAATAATGATGCATCATATTACTGCCCAGCATTGCCCATATAATACCACCATACAGTGTCCTTATAATACATCTATACAGTGCCCATATAATACCTCTATACAGTGCCCATATAATACCACCATACAGTGTCCATATAATACCTCTATACAGTGCCCATATAATACCTCTATACAGTGCCCATATAATACCTCTATACAGTGCCCATATAATACCTCTATACAGTGCCCATATACCGCCATACAGTGTCCTTATAATACGTCTATACAGTGCCCATATACCTCCATGCAATGTCCTTATAATACCTCTATACAGTGCCCTTATAATACCTCTATACAGTGCCCATATAATACCACCATACAGTGTCCATATAATACCTCTATACAGTGCCCATATAATACCACCATACAATGTCATTATAATACCACCATACAGTGCCTATATACACTACGTGCAGAATTATTAGGCAAATGAGTATTTTGACCACATCATCCTCTGTATGCATGTTGTCTTACTCCAAGCTGTATAGGCTCGAAAGCCTACTACCAATTAAGCATATTAGGTGATGTGCATCTCTGTAATAAGAAGGGGTGTGGTCTAATGACATCAACACCCTATATCAGGTGTGCATAATTATTAGGCAACTTCCTTTCCTTTGGCAAAATGGGTCAAAAGAAGGACTTGACAGGCTCAGAAAAGTCAAAAATAGTGAGATATCTTGCAGAGGGATGCAGCACTCTTAAAATTGCAAAGCTTCTGAAGCGTGATCATCGAACAATCAAGCGTTTCATTCAAAATAGTCAACAGGGTCGCAAGAAGCGTGTGGAAAAACCAAGGCGCAAAATAACTGCCCATGAACTGAGAAAAGTCAAGCGTGCAGCTGCCAAGATGCCACTTGCCACCAGTTTGGCCATATTTCAGAGCTGCAACATCACTGGAGTGCCCAAAAGCACAAGGTGTGCAATACTCAGAGACATGGCCAAGGTAAGAAAGGCTGAAAGACGACCACCACTGAACAAGACACACAAGCTGAAACGTCAAGACTGGGCCAAGAAATATCTCAAGACTGATTTTTCTAAGGTTTTATGGACTGATGAAATGAGAGTGAGTCTTGATGGGCCAGATGATGGCTGGATTGGTAAAGGGCAGAGAGCTCCAGTCCGACTCAGACGCCAGCAAGGTGGAGGTGGAGTACTGGTTTGGGCTGGTATCATCAAAGATGAGCTTGTGGGGCCTTTTCGGGTTGAGGATGGAGTCAAGCTCAACTCCCAGTCCTACTGCCAGTTTCTGGAAGACACCTTCTTCAAGCAGTGGTACAGGAAGAAGTCTGCAAGGTAAGAAAAACATGATTTTCATGCAGGACAATGCTCCATCACACGCGTCCAAGTACTCCACAGCGTGGCTGGCAAGAAAGGGTATAAAAGAAGAAAATCTAATGACATGGCCTCCTTGTTCACCTGATCTGAACCCCATTGAGAACCTGTGGTCCATCATCAAATGTGAGATTTACAAGGAGGGAAAACAGTCCACCTCTCTGAACAGTGTCTGGGAGGCTGTGGTTGCTGCTGCACGCAATGTTGATGGTGAACAGATCAAAACACTGACAGAATCCATGGATGGCAGGCTTTTGAGTGTCCTTGCAAAGAAAGGTGGCTATATTGGTCACTGATTTGTTTTTGTTTTGTTTTTGAATGTCAGAAATGTATATTTGTGAATGTTGAGATGTTATATTGGTTTCACTGGTAAAAATAAATAATTGAAATGGGTATATATTTGTTTTTTGTTAAGTTGCCTAATAATTATGCACAGTAATAGTCACCTGCACACACAGATATCCCCCTAAAATAGCTAAAACTAAAAACAAACTAAAAACTACTTCCAAAAATATTCAGCTTTGATATTAATGAGTTTTTTGGGTTCATTGAGAACATGGTTGTTGTTCAATAATAAAATTAATCCTCAAAAATACAACTTGCCTAATAATTCTGCACTCCCTGTAATACCACCATACAATGTCATTATAATACCACCATACAATGTCATTATAATACCACCATACAGTGCCCATATAATACCACCATACAGTGCCCATATAATACCTCTATACAGTGCCCATATAATACCTCTATACAGTGTCCATATAATACCACCATACAGTGCCTATATAATACCACCATACAGTGCCTATATAATACCACCATACAGTGTGTACATGTATGTGTGACTGTATGTATATATATCTTAGTGTGTACAGTGTGTAGCTGCGTGTCCCTGGTCCCGGGTCCGGTGCGTTATCTGCTCTTGTCACTCTGATACTGTAACGAGACCTCAGCAGTGATGCATCCGCCAGACAGACGCGGTGGTGCAGAAGGGTTAACGCTTTCGCTGTAAAAAGAGAGGACAAACACTAAAAACAGACAAGAAGTGAAAGTAACAGAAGAAGAAAGGAAGAGACCAGAGCGAGGGCTCAGGTGGGTACAGAGCGCCACCTACAGGCAGGAGAGCGCACAGCAGGTTCCCGAAAAAGACAAAAATATTCACAGGAGAAATGACTAATGTGGTCACTTACCTTCTGTTACTTACCATCTGCTGATAGAGATATGGTTCATCTAAATATATGGGGGGGGGGGGGGTCTACAGCTGAATACACAATCTGCAGAACATTGCATCCCACCACCACAAATAAAAGGAATAGCAGGTAATGTAGTAGATGTCACCTGCAGTCCTATGTAACACCACAGATAACACAGTGATAGCTCTCTGAGTACAGATAATGTAGTAGATGTCACCTGCAGTCCTATGTAACACCACAGATAACACAGTGATAACTCTCCGAGTACAGATAATGTACTAGACGTTACCTGCAGTCCTATGTAACACCTCAGATAACATAGACACACATATAGCAGTGGTACTCCTGCGCTCTGATACCTTGTCTCGGCTCGTTACATTGTTGCTCCTGCCGTTCCCCAATTCACCTTCTTTCGTTCAGTTCGGTCTAGAGTCCGCAGTATTCTTGTATATTCCTCAGTTGTGTCCCCAAATTAAAGTTATCTGCTTGCTGTCAGTGAAAAGAAACATATATAAGGGCTCGTGCACGCGACCGTAGCCATTTTCGCAGTCCGCAGCATTTCTCGGAACGTCCTGCCCTCTCTAGAACTGTCCTATCCTCATCCGATAGAATTAGACATGTTCTATTTTTCTGTGGGTCCGCGGAACGGACATACGGACGCGGACAGCAGGCGGTGTTCTCTCCGCATCTTTTGCAGCCCCATTGAAGTGAATGGATCCGCATCCGATCCCAGAAAGTGTCCAAAATACACAAAATGTAACAACTGCAACATAAATAACCAGCAAAAGGGGAGAAGGGGCCTGGCACAGGGCGGTCCGGGCCCAACAGTCTCTGTCCGTGACAGAAAGCAGAGATCTTGAAAATGGTGAAGATCGGAAATGCAAAGTTTATTAGACTCCCCATCGATAAGATTTTGGGGTGTGGACCCTTTAAATTGGCAAACAGAAAATTAGTCCTCTGCTTCCCCGATGTGTCAGGTCTTCTCCTCGGTCCTCCCTGCACACCGGCTCATGTCTGGAGGGGGTTTAGATACCAGAGTTGGATACGTGCAGACACAGCGCGGTGTCCAGACGTCTGCGCTGCACATGTGACATAAAATCCGCCATCACACTGATATAGCAGAAAACGGTAGTAAAACTGATAACAGAGACGCGAAGCGGGACATGAAAGGAACCAAACGAGAACCATTCCTGGGGCGCTGACAATAGCCAGGCGCGTTCCCAGGCAGAGCTGGAGATGCGTTACAGCGTATAATAACCGGGGAGGTGCGGCTGACATGGCGGGGGCACATTTACGACGCTGCCTTTACACATGTGATACCTGACGAATCCGATAATGAGGCGCGCCGAACCCGACGTAACTGGACCCCAACCGGATACTCGCGTCAGTCCGACGCAGCGATACTTAAAGGGCCACACAACAGAAAAATAAGTCTCCTGTAAACTACCCCGTAATGAAAAGTTTTGCAACTTTCTAAAAGACTTTGTGTTTCAATTCTTTACCAAGTCTGCTTGCTGTCAGTGAATGGCCACATTCAGAGGATGACAGCTTGTACAGACGTCGTCCTGCTCACACAGCTCTTGGGCTTGTTACAGTGTGTCAGTGCAGGAGAGATGGTTGTGCTACTCCTAGAGGATTGCCTGCACTGATACACTGTAACAAATACAAAGCTATGTGGGCAAGAAAAGGTCTAGATGGGTTTCTTAACCTTTGAATGCACAATGCTCTCCTTCACTGACAGCAAGCAGAGATATTAGGAATCATCAATTTAAACACAAGTTGTAAATGTTTTGATCGGGGGGGACATAGACTGTGGCCCCGTAGCTAATATCAGTATGGGGCCCGTTGTGGTGCTAGCCAGTGACAATCTACATCCTTGGAAGGAGTCGGCTGAATGTCCTGTAGATAACTCTGCGGTCATATACGGGGCCCCGAGACTGAGAGATCTCTGGAGAGGAACTTCCACTCAGAATGCAGGAGATGGGAAGTCCTCCATGCAGACAACAGGACACAGTGGTTGCGGACCTTCATCTGGTGGACCAGAGTGATGTCACCATTCCTGGGGTCAGAGCAGTGTGGGCATTCAGGCTTCGATATGTCTGATCTTCCTGAACAAGCACAAGGTCAGGAAGCTGCCAAGCAGCCGACTCCATGAGTGACTATAGTAGACCTTCATGGAGAAAGTGCTGGTGACCTTCACTGTATAATATACTCAGACTGCAGGCCCCCTCCACCCCATACTCAGGCTGTAGCCCCCTCCACCCATACTCAGGCTGTAGCCCCCTCCACCCATAATCAGGCTGTAGCCCCCTCCTCCATAGGCTGTAGCCCGCTCCTCCATACTCAGGCTGTAGACTCCCCCCATACTCAGGCTGTAGCCCCCTCCTCCATACTCAGGCTGTAGCCCCCCATACTCAGGCTGTAGCCCCCACCACCCCATACTCAGGCTGTAGCCCCCTACACCCATACTCAGGCTGTAGCCCCCTCCACCCATACTCAGGCTGTAGCACCTCCAACCCATACTCAGGCTGTAGCCCCCTCCTCCATAGGCTGTAGCCCGCTCCTCCATACTCAGGCTGTAGCCTCCCCCCATACTCAGGCTGTAGCCCCCTCCTCCATACTCAGGCTGTAGCCCCCATACTCAGGCTGTAGCCCCCACCACCCCATACTCAGGCTGTAGCCCCCAACTCCATAGTCAGGCTGTAGCCCCCTCCACCCATACTCAGGCTGTAGCACCTCCAACCCATACTCAGGCTGTAGCCCGCTCCTTCATACTCAGGCTGTAGCCTCTCCCCATACTCAGGCTGTAGCCCCCTCCTCCATACTCAGGCTGTAGCCCCCCATACTCAGGCTGTAGCCCCCACCACCCCATACTCAGGCTGTAGCCCCCTCCTCCATACTCAGGCTGTAGCCCCCATACTCAGGCTGTAGCCCCCACCACCCCATACTCAGGCTGTATCCCCTCCTCCATACTAAGGCTGTAGCCCCCACCACCCCATACTCAGGCTGTAGCCCCCTCCACCCCATACACAGGCTGTAGCCCCCTCCAACCCATACTCAGGCTGTAGCCCCCTCCTCCATACTCAGGCTGTAGCCCCCCATACTCAGGCTGTAGCCCCCACCACCCCATACTCAGGCTGTAGCCCCCTCCTCCATACTCAGGCTGTAGCCCCCCATACTCAGGCTGTAGCCCCCACCACCCCATACTCAGGCTGTATCCCCTCCCCCATACTAAGGCTGTAGCCCCCACCACCCCATACTCAGGCTGTAGCCCCCTCCACCCCATACTCAGGCTGTAGCCCCCATACTCAGGCTGTAGCCCCCTCCACGCCATACTCAGGCTGTAGCCCCCTCCTCCATATTCAGACTTAGCCTCCCCCCCATACTCAGGCTGTAGCCCCCTCCTCTATATTCAGACTGAGCCCCCCCCCCCATACTCAGACTGTAGCCCCCTCCACCCCATACTCAGACTGAGCCCCCCCCCCATACTCAGACTGAGCCCCCCCCCCCATACTCAGGCTGTAGCCCCCTCCTCTATATTCAGACTGAGCCCCCCCCATACTCAGACTATAGCCCCCTCCACCCCATAATCAGACTGAGCCCCCCCCCCCCATACTCAGACTGAGCCCCCCCCCCCCCATACTCAGACTGAGCCCCCCCCCCCCCCATACTCAGGCTGTAGCCCCCTCCTCCATACTCAGACTTAGCCCCCCCATACTCAGGCTGTAGCCCCCTCCTCTATATTCAGACTGAGCCCCCCCCCCCCCACCCCATACTAAGGCTGTGGCCCCCTCCTCTATATTCAGACTTAGCCCCCCTCCCTCATACTGATTCATTCTCATTACTGCACCTGGAAATGTCAGTTTGTATCAATTCTCTGCAGGAAATGTTACATTGTAACAATGCCTATAATACACACAGCCCATGGTGGAAGCTGCTTAACACCCAGGGCACGAGGTGCGAGGAGTCTGTGCCTCCTCTGTACTGCTAAGCTGTAAACTTCTGATGCATTTCTGGGATAATCTCCCTGTAATAAGACGGCGCCTCCCCGGAGGCTGGAAGGAGTATGTGCACATATTAGTAATGTGCGGTGTGTAACTTCTGCTCCAGGATTCTGCAATCTTCCCATCTTCACCTTCTCAATGCTGAAATACAATTAAATCCCCAGCCGGACATCCCGCGTGCTCAACGCCATCGCAACGAAAATTGAGTAAATGGCTATTCTCTCGGGACAGCTGGGGGCAGCATAGGAGGGGTCTGCACAGATTTCTCTGGCTCTGGTCCCATGTTCCTTAGGCCTCATGCACACGGCCGCTGTTTTGGTCCGCATCCGAGCTGCCGTTTTGGCGGCTCGGATGCGGACCCATTAACTTCAATGGGGCCGCAAAAGATGCGGACAGCACTCCGTGCGCTCTCCGCATCCGTTGCTCCGTTACGCGGCCCCACCAAAAAAATATAACATGTCCTATTCTTGTCCGCAAAACGGACAAGAATAGGCAGTTATATCAATGGCCGCCCGTTCCGTTCCGCAAATTGCGGAAGGCACACGGACAGCTTCCGTTTTCTGCGTAACCGCGGTTTGCGGACCGCAAGAAAATTGGCATGGTAGTGTGCATGTAGCCTTAGAGTGATTTAAGGTGAATCCCCATCTTTTATCAGATAAAACTCCACCTGCCTCCAGCCACCACTAGATGGTGCCATCCTACAAAATGATAGACAATCAAATCTATATCCACTTTGTGTGGTGGCACTGTAACGACACACAGGACCACCAGGGACCTTGGAATGTTTCACCGCACCTGAACCCCGAACCTTCACTGAATATTTACTACTGAAGACTGAACATCAGACACTGCACCAGTAACTACCAGATACTGCACCAACCACCAGAAATTACACCACTTACCACCAGGGACTGGATGCTAAAAGTACCACTTAACACAATATAATCTGTGTGTAGTGAACTCCCTCTAGTGGTGGCTGTATAATCTGTATGTAGTGAGCTCCCTCTAGTGGTGGCTGTATAATCTGTATGTAGTGAGCTCTCTCTAGTGGTGGCTGTATATCCTGTATGTAGTGAGCTCCCTCGAGTGATGGCTGTATAATCAGGTGATTTTCCTATTTCATGACGTAAAGTCATGATTTTATTAAAGACACAGAGGCGAGTATTGCTATTCTCCTTCTTTACTCTGACCAATAGCAGCAAACATAAAAAGAAAATATTGAACATTTGAATAGCCCCTCCCCATAGTCCCAGTATAACAGGCCACTCCGCCTGCAAATCCTCCTCTTTCTTTGTAACTCAAGTCCGAACATCCAACAGAACAGGAAAACCAAGAGTCCAGAACATCATGGAACAACAACTGCCTTCCATCCGGAAGCGAAACGGGAAGACCCGGAAATAGCACCGAAGGATGCTCCTCGTCCTGTCCACATTCAACCGAACGGCCGGAACCAAACTGCCGACGACGTAGACCAATAGATACCGCACACCAGGGCCGGTCTCAACCTGAAAAGGTGAAAAACAGAAAATGACAGTAACAAAATTGGGACATGGTATCCAAAATCAACTGGTTGCGATAAACCTACTCAGGAAAAAACTCATAGAGTTAAGATCAACATGCGTATGACAACAAATCAATAACTATCTGCTAGAATAAACATCATTCATAATAATAAACATACAGATAGGGAGGGAACTCAGGGTGGGCAATACTCGCCTCCGTGTCTTTAATAAAATCATGACTTTACGTCATGAAATAGGAAAATCACCTGATTTTATTACAAGACCCGGAGGCTCATATTGCGAGTTCAAAGTTAAGATAAATTCTCAATGATTGATGAGAAAACGTGAGGACCTGGACGGAAGTAAAATTCTCTGAATGTGGACACTCTGGACCAGTCCGCCAATTTCAAAATGTCCTCCAACCTGGCGCCAGACACCGCCAAAGAGGTAGCGGATGCCCCCCTAGCGGAATGTGCCGAAAAAATGGAAGTGTCCACGCCCGCCAATTCCATGATCCACTTCATCCACCTAGCCAGCGTGGGAGTGGTCACCGGGGCAAAAGGACGAATGGTAGAGAGGAAAAGATGAGAAAACTCCCGTGATCGATGAAGGGAAGTGCGAGCTTCATACTCCTTGAGGCATTCCACCGGACAGAGAGAAGGCGAGGCCGGGAAAGCCGGATAAGCGACAGAGCGTATGTGAGATCTTGGTCCTCCTAGAGATGTCAAAGGAGACCCCCTCCGGAGTATACGAGCGGGCATCATAATCCAAAGCCCGGACGTCAGGACACCCGCTTGCAGGAAATTAGACAGAAAAGAGTGACGAGCTTCGCCGACAGTTGCCTTAAGGACAGGTCTGAATTCTGAGGCCAAGAAGATAAAAAAGAAAGGACACAAGACACGTCCCAAGTAGCCGAAAATCTAGGCCTAGGAGGCCGAGACATCCGAGAGCCACGCAATAGACGGCATACCAAAGGATGTTGCCCCGCAGGAGTACCGTCAAACCCCTGGTGGGACGCAGAAATGGCCGACCTGAAAAGGCTGATCGTGCGATAGGCCTTGCCCTGGTCGAAAAGAGAAGATAAGAAGTGCAAGATCTCCGTCACAGGTGCCGAAACGGGATCCAAGTCCTAGCCACGCACCAGCGATCCCAAGATCCCCAGGCAGATCTGTAAGATCTTCTGGTCCCTGGGGCCCAAGCGTTCTCCAAAAGGACTCTAGCTGTTCCCGAAACTCCCGGGACCTCCCAGGGTCCCCTGAAATTCGACACGCCAACAGGCGCAGAGATCCGTCCAGGAGAAGAGGATGTAGTTGGTGATTCGGACCTCGGAGGAGAGTCTGAGATGTCGGGAGCAGGTACGGGGTCTCTATCATCATCTCCAGAAGGTGAGGAAACCACGACTGGGAATTCCAAAACGGGACCAGCAGAACCAGATCCGCTGCATGACGGCGTACTTGAATCAGGGTCCTGGGAATCAGCTGGAAGGGGGGAAATGCGTAAAGCAGGCCCCATGACCAATCCTGTAGGAACGCGTCCACCGCTTCGGCCTCCGGGTCCGGGCGCCAACTGTAGAAACGTGGCAGCTGCGTGTTCAGGCGGGAGGCAAACAGGTCGATACAGCAAGGTCCCCAAAGAGACGTTAAGGAACGGAACACCGCTGGATCTAACTGCCAGTCGCTGGAGTCGGAGAGATATCGAGAGCTCCAATCCGCCCGAATGTTCTGGACGCCTGGAAGATATTCCGCCAAGACAATCAACTCCTTGTCTAGACAGTAGTCCCAGAAATCCTTCGCCAACCGAGATAGGATGGTGGAACGGGTACCGCCCATGCCGTTGATGTAACGCACTGCCGACACGTTGTCCATGCGAAGTTGAATGCAGGCCTTGGCCGTGTCTCTCGTGAAACTCCTGATTGCGAACGAACCTGCCAACAGTTCCAGCGCATTGATATGGAATCCCGCTTCGTCCGCTGACCAGCCGCCTCCGGTTGAGATCCCCTCGCAAGTGAGCTCCCCAGCCCGACAGGCTGGCATCCGAATCCACCACGAAGTCCGGACGATGACCGAAAATAGCCTTGCCGTTCCAAGCTTGTAAATTGTGGATCCACCAGGACAACTCCTCCTTGGTTTCCTCGTCCAGGGAAATCCAATCCGCATAGGAAGCCCCCTTCCGGAGGTGGAAAATCTTCAGACGCTGGAGGGCCCGGTAATGTAGTGGGGCTGGGAAGACCGCCTGGATAGATGACGCTAGAAGCCCTATGATCCTGGCTAGTTGACGCAACGGGATCTGGGAGGACGACTTGGCTCTGCACAATTCCTTCCGAATGGACCGAACCTTGGTCGGTGGTAGGCTGAGAGTCCCTGCCGTGGAATCCACCAGAAACCCCAGGAACTCCATCTCGCGAGCCGGGGTGAGACAGGACTTCTCCTGATTGAGAAGGAAACCCAGATCCAACAGGAGATCCATCGTCCAGCGAAGGTGATTTAGTAACACCGCATGATCCTGTGCCATGATCAGGATGTCGTCCAGATAGACGATGAGGCGAACTCCCCGACTGCGTAGCCAGGCCATAGCAGGGCGCATCAGCTTGGTGAAGCACCACGGAGCAGAAGAGAGGCCGAAAGGGAGGCATGTAAACCGCCAAATCCTGTCCTTCCAAAGGAAACATAGAAGGTTCCTGGACGCGTCCTCGACAGGGACGGTAAGATAAGCGTCCTTCAGGTCCAACTTGACCATCCAATCGCCCACTTGAAGTAGGTCCCGAAGGAGATGGATGCCCTCCATCTTGAAATGGCGGTACCTGACGAACGCGTTGAGAGCGCGTAAATTGATGACGGGCCGTAGCTGGCCCCCTTTTTTCGCCACCAAGAAAATGTTGCTGATTATCGCACCAGGGGATGCCGGTGCCGGCTCTATGGCCCCTTTGCGGAAGAGATCTGATAGCTCTGAGTCCACAAGTATGCGGCTCTCTACCGACAGCACTGCCGGGTGTGGGGGCGGAATGGATAGATGAGAAGATGTCAGCTCTATGTGGAAACCCCTGACCGTGGAGAGAATCCATTGGTCCGAGGTGATGCGTGACCAAGCTCGAGAAAAGAGCCGGAGTCTGCCCCCTACACAAACAGTGAAAGAATTGAAATGAGGCATCGGTCTTACCATAAGGTCGTCTGGAACCAGGGTTTCCTCTGTATCCTCTAGGCCTCCAGGATCCTCCCCGGGAAGGGAAAAAGGATGATGTCTCTCGCCTCTGCTCCTGGAACGCAGGTCTCTGGGAGAAGGAGCCTCTGCCCGTAGCACGGGATTGAAAATGGGCACGGCCGGACAGACGGCCCCTGAAACTGCCGGCCCTGGTAGAGACCCTACCGTGAAACACCCGCTTCATTGAACTTTGGGCCTTATCGAGTGCTGTAAAAGCACCGACAAACCGTCCTAAGTCCTTAATAAAGGACTCGCCAAACAGCAGGCCCTGGGCCTCCTTACCGGCTTCGGTAAGCGCCAAGTTGGAGAGTTTAGGCTCAATCTTGAAAAGTATGGCCTTGCGCCGTTCGATAGCCAGGGACGTGTTAACGTTTCCTGCTACGCAAATCGCGCGCTGCACCCACTCGCGCAGCTCTAGAGGGTCTACCTGCTTACCCTCGGCCTTGGCAGCCTCGGCCAAGTCAAAAATCTTTGCCAGGGGGCCAAATATGTCCAGGAGCTTGTCCTGACAAGCACGCAGGGCCGACTCCAGACCCTTTCTCGGATTCCACCCAGATTTGGTGAGGAATTGGGTCATTTTGGGGTCTACCGCTGGAGTCTCGCAAACCCTGTTCGGGAATTATGGGTCTGGGGCATTCTGCCCTAAGCTTGTTGCGCGCCTCTTTGGAGAGGGGGCAACGCACGCGGGCCTCCAGATATTTGGAGACATGCTCCAACGGCAACCACTCCGCCGACCGAGGGTGGTGTAGGGAATCCGGGTCAAAGAGAGGTTCCCCTGATGGGTCTGTCAAGGACACATCTGCTGCCGAAACCATGGAGCTGCACCCGGGTAAGGGGTTATCTTCCATGACCCCTGATGGGTCCTCCTCTGCCTCCTCAAAGGCGTCATCCAAAGCCTCCTCCTCAGATCCGATCTCAGAATCGGAATCCATTTCCTGCAGTGCTCTAGCACTTTTCCAGTTGCGCGTGCGTTCTGCCCGACGCGTACGGGCTCTCTTGCGCGGACCAAGCGCGCCAACATTGGTGGAAACATCATCACCCTTACTATTCCTTTTTCTGGAGGCAGAAATCACTGGCCCGGTGGGTGGGGACACCATGACGGGCTGTGGGGTTTGAGAGGTAGCTGGATGGGCCGCAAGGGCCTGGGCAATAGTCTGGGAGATGACAGAAGTCATAGATCCCATGGCTGCAGCAATGGCGCTAGATATGGACGCCTGAAAATCCGTATCATGACCGCCAGGGATCGGGGCATGGCCATCTTCCCCCGAAGGGGTTAATTCCATTAGAGGAAGATCCTCCTCTGCAGGGCCCTGGGTGGCATGCACATTCTTAGGCATGATGGCACTATAATGCTGGCACAAATATAATAGCTGACTGTAGTGTTAATGTGATAGTGGAACACTAGATGGGGAAGGCTGGCAGAGGGGATTTGCCCCAAGACCAGTAAAGGATAGAACCGCTGAAGAAAACCTGTAAGAAAAGAGACCGAGGACGGCAGCGATGCGGCCGGAGCTCCGATATGCGATGACGTCACAGGCGGAAGCGGAAGTGCCCGAGATCTCGCGAGATCTCGGGCGCGCCTTGCCAGGAAGAACAGAGGGAGACGCCGCAGCCGCGCTGAGGTAAGCGGCGGGAAAAAGACTCGCCCGAAAGGGAGGAGGAGCAGAAGAAGGGGCACAGATAGGCGCAGCAAACGCAAGAGTATGAACGGAATACAGATAAAGGGGCGCAAAAGTAACCTCCTACAAGCCAGCAGGCGAGGAGATAATAAGGAAAAAACCAAGTTCACACAAACAAAAAACCAATGAAATACATATATATATATATATATATATCAATAAATATAGCAATAAATGGCCCCAAATCGCCCCAAAAAAGGGGGTAAAAAACCCAAAACAAGATAAACAAAACCAAACAGTATCTCTATATATATATGTGCAATACAGAGATATACCACCGGCGCTGATTACAGAATTAAAGCAGCAGTGTCAGGAACAGCTCCGCACTAGCTGTTAAGAAAGGGTTAAACACATGATTTATAAAAGGGGGAGACACCGCGCTGAGCCTAGATCACCTGACCCTAATTTACCTCTTGTTCCGATCGTGTACAACCTATCCACCTCAGTTTTAAAACAGGAATTACCTTGATTCTGATGTGTGGGATTAGGGGACCACCTTCTCGGGCGTTCCGATGTGCACGTGTTCTTCTATACAGGAGGTGAATAGCAGGTAGAGGTAGGCTGTATGGAGTTCGCCCCGGCCGGTGGCGAGACTCCGTTTGTACTTACGCTCACGCTCACAAGGGGAGCTGGTGACGTCACCTGTTGAGCTACGGGCTGCTGTTAGCACCAAAAGACCTTCCTACGCGTTTCGAGTGCTACGGCACTCTTCGTCAGGGAATCAGCATGGTGCCTCTAGTAGCTTCCTTTTATTCTACCCGCATATGATCTTAATTGCACAGATTTACCATTAAGGATATATTTGGTATATTCAATCAAAACCAAATAACTCAATTTCAGAGTTTAAACCATTCGGGACCAGTGTGTTCATATTGAAGATCCATTGGGTTTCTTTTTTTGACATATTTTTAATAAAATCACCTCCCCGTATGTCCATTTTAACTATTTGTATCCCAAAGAAGGAGGATCCATCAAATTTTCCTTTATGCTTTACTGTATAGTGTCTGGACAGAGGGTGCCCTTCAGATTTTTTATTTATATTATATATATGCTCACTCAGTCGTTTTTTTAGTTGTCTCTTGGTGCGCCCAATATATAACTTTTCGCAAGGACATTTTATGGCATAAATAACCCCTTTGGTACTGCATGTTATATAATCCCGGATGTTATATTCAAAGGTACCATCCTCATTTGTTATTTGGCTCATTTTGCTGGTAAATTTCTGAGATTTTTTACATACCATACATTTTTTGCAAGGAAAAAATCCTTTTAACCTTTGCTTGTCATTGATTTTTTTGGGATTCATTATAGCTGCACATTTTTTCGTGGGTGCTATTATGTTCCCAATATTTGCTGCTTTTTTATAAACAAATGCTGGATCTTCATTAAACAGATGTCCAATTACCTTATCTTCCTTTAATATGTCCCAATGACGTTTTACAATATTCCTAAATGTTCGAGTTTCTGCATTGTATGGGATAATGATGGGTGGAATTTTTTCTTCTTCTTTTTCTATTTCTCTATCCTCCTGTTGTCTCTCTGATACTTTCTCCACCGTTACGTTATTTAGAAGGGTTTCCCTCTCTATGGATTTAATTTGATATTTCTGTTCCAAGAGTTTATTTACATTATATCCCTTTGATGCAAATTTATTTTTTAATCTATCTGCTTCTTTGTCATACTCTGCCAGCTCAGTGCAATTTCTCCTGATACGTAAAAACTGGCTCCTAGGTATGTTGTCAAGCCAGCAAGGTAAATGACAGCTGGTCCTGGAAATATAGCTGTTGGAGTCGGTGGGCTTTTCATACGTTTTTGTGCATATTTCTTCTCCCCTTACATAGATAGTTAAATCTAAAAAGTTAATTTCCCTAAAACTATATGTGGGAGTAAATTCCAAATAAAAATTATTTTTATTAATATCCATTAAAAACTCCTTTAGACCTATTTCCCCCCCCTCCCAAATAAAAATGACGTCATCTATGAAGCGCCGCCAGAGGACGAGGCCCGTCCGGAGCTCATTGTTGGGGTGTATGTTTTCCATCTCCCACCTCCCAACATATAAATTAGCGAACCCCGGCGCGAACCTCGTCCCCATAGCGGTCCCCCACGTCTGGAGATAAATATCATCCTTATATCTAAAAAAAAAAATTTCCAAAATAAATGAAATACATTCCCCAATAAATTCTATCTGCGGATTCCACCCATTATTATCCCATACAATGCACAAACTCGAACATTTAGGAATATTGTAAAACGTCATTGGGACATATTAAAGGAAGATAAGGTAATTGGACATCTGTTTAATGAAGATCCAGCATTTGTTTATAAAAAAGCAGCAAATATTGGGAACATAATCGCACCCACGAAAAAATGTGCAGCTATAATGAATCCCAAAAAAATCAATGACAAGCAAAGGTTAAAAGGATTTTTTCCTTGCAAAAAATGTATGGTATGTAAAAAATCTCAGAAATTTACCAGCAAAATGAGCCAAATAACAAATGAGGATGGTACCTTTGAATATAACATCCGGGATTATATAACATGCAGTACCAAAGGGGTTATTTATGCCATAAAATGTCCTTGCGAAAAGTTATATATTGGGCGCACCAAGAGACAACTAAAAAAACGACTGAGTGAGCATATATATAATATAAATAAAAAATCTGAAGGGCACCCTCTGTCCAGACACTATACAGTAAAGCATAAAGGAAAATTTGATGGATCCTCCTTCTTTGGGATACAAATAGTTAAAATGGACATACGGGGAGGTGATTTTATTAAAAATATGTCAAAAAAAGAAACCCAATGGATCTTCAATATGAACACACTGGTCCCGAATGGTTTAAACTCTGAAATTGAGTTATTTGGTTTTGATTGAATATACCAAATATATCCTTAATGGTAAATCTGTGCAATTAAGATCATATGCGGGTAGAATAAAAGGCAGCTACTAGAGGCACCATGCTGATTCCCTGACGAAGAGTGCCGTAGCACTCGAAACGCGTAGGAAGGTCTTTTGGTGCTAACAGCAGCCCGTAGCTCAACAGGTGACGTCACCAGCTCCCCTTGTGAGCGTGAGCGTAAGTACAAACGGAGTCTCGCCACCGGCCGGGGCGAACTCCATACAGCCTACCTCTACCTGCTATTCACCTCCTGTATAGAAGAACACGTGCACATCGGAACGCCCGAGAAGGTGGTCCCCTAATCCCACACATCAGAATCAAGGTAATTCCTGTTTTAAAACTGAGGTGGATAGGTTGTACACGATCGGAACAAGAGGTAAATTAGGGTCAGGTGATCTAGGCTCAGCGCGGTGTCTCTCCCTTTTATAAATCATATATATATATGTGAGTCATAATGACATGAACAGAAAATTCTCAATACTTATCTCTGCGGTCAGCAGCAAAGAAAGAGGAGGATTTGCAGGCGGAGTGGCCTGTTATACTGGGACTATGGGGAGGGGCTATTCAAATGTTCAATATTTTCTTTTTATCTTTGCTGCTATTGGTCAGAGTAAAGAAGGAGAATAGCAATATGAGCCTCCGGGTCTTGTAATAAAATCTGTATGTAGTGAGCTCCCTCTAGTGGGTGCTGTATAATCTGTATAATCTGTGTGTAGTAAGCTTCCTCTAGTGGTGGTTGTATAATCTGTATGTAGTGAGATCCCTCTAGTGGTGGCTGTATAATCTGTATGTAGTGAGCTCCCTCTAGCGGTGGCTGTATATATCTGTATGTAGTGAGCCCCCTCTAGTGGTGGCTGTATAATCTGTATGTAGTGAGCTCCCTCTAGTGGTGGCTGTATAATCTGTATGTAGTGAGTTCCCTCTAGTGGTATCTGTATAATCTGTGTGTAGTGAGCTCTCTCTAGTGGGTGCTGTATAATCTGTATAATCTGTGTGTAGTAAGCTTCCTCTAGTGGTGGTTGTATAATCTGTATGTAGTGAGATCCCTCTAGTGGTGGCTGTATAATCTGTATGTAGTGAGCTCCCTCTAGCGGTGGCTGTATATATCTGTATGTAGTGAGCCCCCTCTAGTGGTGGCTGTATAATCTGTATGTAGTGAGCTCCCTCTAGTGGTGGCTGTATAATCTGTATGTAGTGAGTTCCCTCTAGTGGTATCTGTATAATCTGTGTGTAGTGAGCTCTCTCTAGTGGTGGTTGCATAATCTGTATGTAGTAAATTCCCTCTAGTGGTATCTGTATAATCTGTATGTAGTGAGTTCCCTCTAGTGGTATCTGTATAATCTGTGTGTAGTGAGTTCCCTCTAGTGGTATCTGTATAATCTGTGTGTAGTGAGCTCTCTCTAGTGGTGGTTGCATAATCTGTATGTAGTAAATTCCCTCTAGTGGTATCTGCATAATCTGTATGTAGTGAGCTCCCTCTAGTGGGTGCTGTATAATCTGTGTGTAGTGAGCTTTCTCTAGTGGTGGTTGCATAATCTGTATGTAGTGAGTTCCCTCTAGTGGTGGCTGTATAATCTGTATGTAGTGAGCTCCCTCTAGTGGTGACTGTATAATCTGTATGTAGTGAGCTCTCTCTAGTGGAGGCTGTATGATCTTTATTTAGTGAGCTCCCTCTAGTGGTGGCTGTATAATCTGTATGTAGTGAGCTCTCTCTAGTGGTGGCTGTATGATCTGTATGTAGTGAGCTCCCTCTAGTGGTGGCTGTATGATCTGTATGTAGTGAGCTCCCTCTAGTGGTGGCTGTATATATCTGTATGTAGTGAGCTCCCTCTAGTAGTGGCTGTATAATATGTATGTAGTGAGCTCTCTCTAGTGGTGACTGTATGATCTGTATGTAGTGAGCTCCCTCTAGTGGTGACTGTATATATCTGTATGTAGTGAGCTCCCTCTAGTAATGGCTGTATATATTCTGTATGTAGTGAGCTCCCTCTAGTGGTGGCTATATATATCTGTATGTAGTGAGCTCCCTCTAGTGGTGGCTGTATAATCTGTATGTAGTGAGCTCCCTTTAGTGGTGGCTGTATAATCTTTATGTAGTGAGCTCCCTCTAGTGGTGGTTGAATAATCTGTATGTAGTGAGCTCCCTCTAGTGGTGGCTGTATATATCTGTATGTAGTGAGCTCCCTCTAGTGGTTGCTATATAATCTGTATGGAGTGAGCTCCCTCTAGTGGTGGCTGTATATATCTGTATGTAGTGAGCTCCCCCTAGTGGTTGCTGTATAATCTGTATGGAGTGAGCTCCCTCTAGTGGTGGCTGCATAATTTGTATATATTGAGCTCCCCCCCTAGTGGTGACTGTATAATCTGTATGTAGTGAGCTCCCTCTAGTGGTGGCTGTATAATCTGTATATAGTGATCTCCCTCTAGTGGTGGCTGTATAATCTGTATGTAGTGATCTCCCTCTAGTGGTGGCTGTATAATCTGTATGTAGTGAGCTCCCTCTAGTGGTGGCTGTATAATCTGTATGTAGTGAGCTCCCTCTAGTGGTGGCTGTATAATCTGTATGTAGTGAGCCCCCTCTAGTGGTGACTGTATAATCTGTATATAGTGAGCTCCCTCTAGTGGTGGCTGTATAATCTGTATATAGTGAGCTCCCTCTAGTGGTGGCTGTATAATCTGTATGTAGTGAGCTCCCCTAGTGGTGGCTGTATAATCAGGTGATTTTCCTATTTCATGACGTAAAGTCATGATTTTATTAAAGACACGGAGGCGATTGCAATTCTCCTTCTTTACTTCTGACCAATAGCAGCAAAGAAAATAGAAAAATATTGAAACATGTGATCAGCCCCTCCCCATAGTCCCCCTATAACAGGCCACACCGCCTGCAAAACCTCCTCTTTCTTTGTAAGTCCAAACCGAAAAGTCCAACAGAACCGCCAATCAGGAACCGGAACAGCCCCTGGAACAAAAGCGCCATCCATCCGGAAGCGAACAGGAACAACCGGAACAACTCTGAAGCATCTCCTGAAACTGTCCACATCACACGATCGGCTGGAACCAAACTGCCGACCCTCCGAACCAAGATGTAGACCACAGGATACCACTGAATAGGCCGATCTCAACCTGAAAAAAGGTGAAAACAGAACCATGATAGAAGCAAATTGTGACATGTATTCACAAAATAAATGGTTGCGACAAACCTACTCAGGAAAAAACTCATAGAGTTAAAGCAATATGCAAATGATATACAGTCAAAAACATGTCAAATTTTAAAAACCCCAACATAGGGAGGGAAAAAACATCGGGTGGGCAATACTCGCCTCCGTGTCTTTAATAAAATCATGACTTTACGTCATGAAATAGGAAAATCACCTGATTTTATTACAAGACCCGGAGGCTCATATTGCAAGTTCAAAGTTAAGACAAATTCTCAATAATTGCTGAGAAAACGTGAGGACCTGGTGTAGTGTACGGGAGAGTAATACCCCGTCACTACTGAAGGGTCACTTGGGTATTGTCGTTCCCCCTGTATTTAAGGGGAGGTTGGTATAGAACATCTTGTCAATGTACTGCTATGTATTTTCCTGTTACTGTGAAACGTGCATGTGCAGGCCGGCTAGGGTGTTATTCCAGCTCTGAGTCACTAGAGGGAGCTAGGGAGCCCTAGTCTATATAAGGCCCAGTCAGGAAGTAGTAAGCAGGCAGACAGTGGGAAGAGGAGTCAGAGATGATCCTGTGTCTGAGTAAAGTCAAGGCTATGGGCCTGTGAGAGGAGCGCAGGCCTGAAGCCTGCCGACTAGGAGAGGGTGGTAAAGGCCCTGTAACCGGGTTCCGGATCCAAGGAAAAGGTTCCCCTCCTGAGTCATCATCCGTTTAGCTGAAACATCATAAGCACCAGCCAGGACACAGAATACCACAGAGGCCGATCAGATAAAGCAAGAGGTACTCAAGAGAACAGAGGAGGTACTATATAAAGACAGCTTCAAGGGTACGCCAGCTATAGGGCATTAGACCTTGGAGAATAAGTCACATATTCAGGACCAGTCAGGAATAGTGTGCAAGCTGCCTGTACTGCATCTCCTGTAATTAACACTCTGTAAAAACATTGCTAAGACCGGCCATTCTGTACTTCTAAGAACCACCTGTATTCAAATAGCAACCAACTGTCTTCTAAGGAACGACGCTTCCAACTGCGTCCATGTATGATTATAACTGATATTCAGTAAAGTTCCAGTTTTTGTTGGCTATCCTGTGCTTGCTTCATTCTTCTACAATATCATACACGGCGTGTCACCGTTTAATTGACACTGGCGTCACGAACTTTTAATCACCTGCCTGTTCCAGTATCTGCCCCATTGAAGACGACAGTGGATCCCAGGTTAGTGGGTCAATCTGCACTACAAAGCCCAGCATACACTACTGACCCACTGGGACACTGCACTGGCCGAAAATAAAATTCCCTGAACGTGGATACTCTGGACCAGTCCGCCAATTTCAAAATGTCTTCCAGTCAGGCACCAGAAACCGCCAAAGAGGTAGCACATGCCCCCCTAGCGGAATGCGCCGAAAATATAGAAGTGTCCACGCCCGCCAGCTCCATGATCCACTTCATCCACCTAGCCAGCGTGGGAGTGGACACCGGGGCAAACGGACGAATGGTAGAAAGGAAAAGCTGGGGACACTCACGTGACCGATGAAGAGAAGTACGCGCTTCATATTCTTTGGGGCACGCTACGGGACAAAGAGAAGGCGATGCCGGGAAAGCAGGATAAGCGACCGAACGTATGTGGGTCTTAGTCCTCCTAGAGATATCAAAGGAGACCCCCTCCGGGGTGTACGAGCGTGCATCATAGTCCAAAGCCCGGACGTCTGAAACCCGCTTGCAGGATATAAGACAAAAAAGAGTGACCAGCTTCGCCGACAGTTGCCGTAGGGAAAGGTCCGCATTCTGAGACCAAGAAGATAAAAAGGAAAGGACACAAGACACATCCCAAGTGGCAGAAAATCTAGGCCTAGGAGGACGAGACATCCGAGAACCGCGCAGGAGGCGACATACTAAAGGATGTTGCCCCGCAGGAGTACCATCAAAACCTTGATGGGAGGCAGAAATAGCCGATCTGAACAGGCTGATTGTGCGATAAGCCTTGCCCTGGTCAAACAAAGAAGATAAGAAATGTAAGACCTCCGTTACAGGTGCCGATACGGGATCCAAGTCCCTAGCCACGCACCAGCGAGCCCAAGATCCCCAGGCTGATCTGTAAGATCTTCTGGTGCCTGGGGCCCATGCATTTTCCAAAAGGACTCTAGCTGTGCCCGAAACTCCAGGGACCTCCCAGGGTCCCCTGAAATCCGACACGCCAACAGGCGCAGGGATCCGTCCAGGAGAAGAGGGTGTAGTCGGTGATTCGGACCTCGGAGGAGAGTCTGAGATGTTGGGAGCAGGTACGGGATCTCTATCAACATCTCCAGAAGGTGGGGAAACCACGACTGGGAGTTCCAAAACGGAACCAGTAGTACCAGATCCGCCGAATATCGTCGTACTTGAATCAGGGTCCTGGGAATCAGCTGGAATGGAGGAAATGCGTAGAGCAGATCTCTGGACCAATCCTGCAGGAACGCGTCCACCGCTTCGGCTTCCGGGTCCGGGCGCCAGCTGTAAAAGCGGTCTAGTTGCGAGTTCAGACGGGAAGCAAAGAGGTCGATGCAGAAAGGACCCCAAACTGACATTAAGGAACGGAACACCGTTGGATCTAACTGCCAGTCGCTGGAATCGGAAAGATACCGAGAACTCCAATCCGCATGAATGTTCTGGACGCCAGGGAGATATTCCAACAAAACAATAAACTCCTTGTCTAGACAGTAGTCCCAGAAATCCTTCGCCAAACGAGACAAGATGGTGGAGCGGGTTCCGCCCATGCCGTTGATATACCTCACCGCTGACACATTGTCCATGCGTAATTGGATGCAGGATCTGGCCGTGTCCCTCGTGAAGCTCTTGATCGCGAACGATCCAGCCAACAGTTCCAGCGCGTTGATATGGAAACCTGCCTCGGCCTCTGACCAACCGCCTCCAGTTGTAATCCCTTCGCAATGAGCACCCCAGCCTGACAGGCTGGCATCCGAATCCACCACGAAATCCGGACGATGGCCGAAGATAGCCTTGCCATTCCAAGCCTGCAGATTGTGGATCCACCAGGAAAGCTCCTCCTTGGTCTCCTCGTCCAGAGAGATCCAATCCGCGTAGGAAACTCCCGCCCGTAGGTGGGAAATCTTCAGGCGCTGGAGGGCCCGATAGTGAAGTGGAGCCGGAAAAACCGCCTGGATAGAAGAGGCCAGCAGACCTATGATCCTGGCTAGTTGGCGTAAAGGGATCTGGGCAGATGACCTGGCTTTGCACAATTCCTTCCGAATTGATCGAACCTTGGCCGGAGGTAGGCTGAGTGTTCCCGCCGTGGAATCCACCAGAAAACCCAAGAACTCCATCTCGCGCGACGGGATGAGGCAAGATTTCTCCTGATTGATGAGGAAGCCCAGATCCGCCAGAAGATCCATGGTCCAATGCAGATGATTCAGCAGTACCGATCGATCCTGGGCCATGATCAGAATGTCGTCCAGATATACGATGAGACGAACTCCTCGACTGCGTAACCATGCCATAGCCAGGCGCATCAGCTTGGTGAAGCACCAGGGAGCTGACGAGAGGCCGAATTGGAGGCACGTGAACCGCCAAATCCTGTCCTGCCAAGAAAAACAGAGAAGATTTCTGGACGCGTCCTCCACCGGGACAGTAAGATAAGCGTCCTTCAAGTCCAACTTGACCATCCAATAGCCCATCTGTAGAAGGTCCCGCAGGAGATGGATGCCCTCCATTTTGAAATGTCGGTATCTGACAAACGCGTTGAGGGCGCGTAGATTGATAACAGGCCGAAGTTGGCCCCCCTTCTTTGCCACCAGAAAATATTGCTGATTACCACGCAAGGGGATACAGGAGCCGGTTCTATGGCTCCTTTGCGGACAAGATCTGACAGTTCTGAGTCGACCAGTATGCGGCTTTCCGCTGACAGCACCACAGGATGTGGATGTGGGATGGACAGCGGGGAGGACGTCAGCTCGATGTGGAAACCCCTGACCGTGGATAGGACCCATTGGTCTGAGGTGATACGGGACCAAGCCGGAGAAAAAAGGCGTAATCTGCCCCCTACACAAACACTTAAAAAATTTGAATGAGTTGGTAGACTCACCGTAGGGACGTCTGGAATTAGGATTTCCTCTATATCCTCTTGGACGCCAGGAACTTCCTCGAGAAGGGAAGAAGGATGACGAGTCCCGTCTATGCTCCTGGAAGGTAGCTCTCTGAGAAAAGGAGCCTCGGCCCGAACCACGGGACTGAAACTGGGCACGGCCGGACAGGCGGCCCCTAAAGCTGCCGGCCCTGGTAGAGACCCTACCGTGAAACACTCTTTTCATAGAGCTTTGGGCCTTGTCTAGGGCAGTGAAAGCCCCCACAAATCTCCCAAGGTCCTTAATAAAAGGTTCTCCAAATAATAGGCCCTGGGCCTCTTTACCGGCCTCCGTAAGAGCTAAGTTGGATAGCTTGGGCTCTATTTTGAAAAGTATGGCTTTACGCCTTTCTATAGCCAGGGACGTATTTACGTTACCTGCTATGCAAATGGCACGTTGTACCCATTCACGCAATTCAACAGGGTCAACCTGTTTATTGCCTGCATTAGCTACCTCCGCTAAGTCAAAAATTTTTGCTAATGGTCCAAAGATGTCCAGGAGTTTATCCTGACAGGACCTTAATGCCGACTCCAGACCCCTACGCGGGTTCCAGCCGGATTTTGCAAGGAACTGCGTCATCTTGGGATCGACAGTAGGAGTCTCGCATACCCTGGTTAGGGATGACAGGTCTGGGGCATTCCGCCCTAAGCTTATTGCGAGCCTCTTTGGAAAGAGGACATCGCACTCTAGCCTCCAAATATTTGGAGACGTGCTCCAACGGTAACCACTCAGCCGAGCGGGGGTGGTGGAGCGAATCTGGGTCGAACAAGGGTTCCCCAGAGGGGTCCGTTAAAGATGCAGGCATACCTTCTGCAGCGGACATAAGGGAGCTACACCCGGGTAGGGGGTTATCATCCATGACCCCTGATGGGTCCTCCTCTGCCTCCTCAAAGGCGTCATCCATAGCCTCCTCCTCGGATCCGACTTCAGAGTCGGAATCCAAATCCTGTAGTGCTCTAGCACTTTTCCAATTGCGCGTGCGTTCTGCCTGACGCGTACAGGCTCTCTTGCGCGGACCAAGCGCGCCAACATTGGTGGAAACATCATCACCTTTATTAGCTCTTTTTCTGGAGGCAGAAATCCCTGGCCCGGTGGGTGAGGACACCATGACGGGCTGCGGGGTTTGTGAGGTAGCCGGATGGGCAGCAAGGGCCTGGGCAATAGTTTGGGATATGACCGAAGTCATAGATCCCATGGCTGCAGCTATGGCGTTAGATATGGACGCCTGAAAATCCGATCCCTGATCACCAGGGATCGGGGCATGATCATCCTCCCCCGAAGGGGTTAATTCCACAAGAGGAACATCCTCCTCTGCAGGGCCCTGGCCACTGAGTACTTTATTGGGCATGTTGTAAGTTTTTATTATAACTGGCCGAACTGCTGATGTGGAAAAACTAAGATATATATATTGTGGGGCTGAGAAGCTGGCAAGGGGATTTGCCCCAGGCCAGAAAAGAGAAAAAAGCGCTGTGGAAAAAACCTGTAGGAGAGATTCAGAGAGCCGAGGACGGGCCGATGCTGCCGGAGCTCCGAGATGCGATGACGTCACAGGCGGAAGCGGAAGCGCCCGAGATCTCGCGAGATCTCGGGCGCACTAGCAAGGAAAGCAGGGAGAGCTGCCGCAGCCGCACTGAGGTAAGCGGCGGGAAAAAGAGCCGTCCGAAAGGGAGGGGGAGCAGAAAGGAAGGCACAGGAAGGTGGGCTAAGCGCACATGGGGGATGAGACGGGATACCTGAAAAAAAGGCGTAAACTGAACCTTCTGAACGCCAAGCAGTAGAGGAGCTATGAAAATAGCCCCAGACTAAGCAAAAACAGTATAAATAAATCAATAAACTCCCCCAACTTGCCCCAAAAAAGGGGGGGGGGAAACCAAGGCACAGATAAAGCAAACAAAATCTATATACATATATATATATGTGAATCACAATGACAAGAAAAAGCAAATCACACTACTTATCTCTGCGGTCAGCAGCAAAGAAAGAGGAGGTTTTGCAGGCGGTGTGGCCTGTTATAGGGGGACTATGGGGAGGGGCTGATCACATGTTTCAATATTTTTCTATTTTCTTTGCTGCTATTGGTCAGAAGTAAAGAAGGAGAATTGCAATACGAGCCTCCGGGTCTTGTAATAAAATCTGAATGTAGTGAGCTCCCTCTAGTGGTGGCTGTATAATCTGTATGTAGTGAGCTCCCTCTAGTGGTGACTGTATAATCTGTATGTAGTGAGCTCCCTCTAGTGGTGGCTGTATAATCTTTATGTAGTGAGCTCCCTCTAGTGGTGGCTGTATAATCTGTATGTAGTGAGCTCCCTCTAGTGGTGGCTGTATAATCTGTATGTAGTGAGCTCCCTCTAGTGGTGGCTGTATAATCTGTATGTAGTGAGCTCCCTCTAGTGGTGGCTGTATAATCTGTATGTAGTGAGCTCCCTCTAGTGGTGGCTGTATAATCTGTATGTAGTGAGCTCCCTCTAGTGGTGGCTGTATAATCTGTATGTAGTGAGCTCCCTCTAGTGGTGGCTGTATAATCTGTATGTAGTGAGCTCCCTCTAGTGGTGGCTGTATAATCTGTATGTAGTGAGCTCCCTCTAGTGGTGGCTGTATAATCTGTATGTAGTGAGCTCCCTCTAGTGGTGGCTGTATAATCTGTATGTAGTGAGCTCCCTCTAGTGGTGGCTGTATAATCTGTATGTAGTGAGCTCCCTCTAGTGGTGGCTGTATAATCTGTATGTAGTGAGCTCCCTCTAGTGGTGGCTGTATAATCTGTATGTAGTGAGCTCCCTCTAGTGGTGGCTGTATAATCTGTATGTAGTGAGCTCCCTCTAGTGGTGGCTGTATAATCTGTATGTAGTGAGCTCCCTCTAGTGGTGGCTGTATAATCTGTATGTAGTGAGCTCCCTCTAGTGGTGGCTGTATAATCTGTATGTAGTGAGCTCCCTCTAGTGGTGGCTGTATAATCTGTATGTAGTGAGCTCCCTCTAGTGGTGGCTGTATAATCTGTATGTAGTGAGCTCCCTCTAGTGGTGGCTGTATAATCTGTATGTAGTGAGCTCCCTCTAGTGGTGACTGTATAATCTGTATGTAGTGAGCTCCCTCTAGTGGTGGCTGTATAATCTGTATGTAGTGAGCTCCCCCTAGTGGTGGCTGTATAATCTGTATGTAGTGAGCTCCCTCTAGTGGTGACTGTATAATCTGTATGTAGTGAGCTCCCTCTAGTGGTGACTGTATAATCTGTATGTAGTGAGCTCCCTCTAGTGGTGGCTGTATAATCTGTATGTAGTGAGCTCCCTCTAGTGGTGGCTGTATAATCTGTATGTAGTGAGCTCCCTCTAGTGGTGGCTGTATAATCTGTATGTAGTGAGCTCCCTCTAGTGGTGGCTGTATAATCTGTATGTAGTGAGCTCCCTCTAGTGGTGACTGTATAATCTGTATGTAGTGAGCTCCCTCTAGTGGTGGCTGTATAATCTGTATGTAGTGAGCTCCCTCTAGTGGTGGCTGTATAATCTGTATGTAGTGAGCTCCCTCTAGTGGTGACTGTATAATCTGTATGTAGTGAGCTCCCTCTAGTGGTGGCTGTATAATCTGTATGTAGTGAGCTCCCTCTAGTGGTGGCTGTATAATCTGTATGTAGTGAGCTCCCTCTAGTGGTGACTGTATAATCTGTATGTAGTGAGCTCCCTCTAGTGGTGACTGTATAATCTGTATGTAGTGAGCTCCCTCTAGTGGTGGCTGTATAATCTGTATGTAGTGAGCTCCCTCTAGTGGTGGCTGTATAATCTGTATGTAGTGAGCTCCCTCTAGTGGTGGCTGTATAATCTGTATGTAGTGAGCTCCCTCTAGTGGTGGCTGTATAATCTGTATGTAGTGAGCTCCCTCTAGTGGTGGCTGTATAATCTGTATGTAGTGAGCTCCCTCTAGTGGTGGCTGTATAATCTGTATGTAGTGAGCTCCCTCTAGTGGTGGCTGTATAATCTGTATGTAGTGAGCTCCCTCTAGTGGTGGATGTATAATCTGTATGTAGTGAGCTCCCTCTAGTGGTGGCTGTATAATCTGTATGTAGTGAGCTCCCTCTAGTGGTGACTGTATAATCTGTATGTAGTGAGCTCCCTCTAGTGGTGGCTGTATAATCTGTATGTAGTGAGCTCCCTCTAGTGGTGACTGTATATATCTGTATGTAGTGAGCTCCCTCTAGTGGTGGCTGTATAATCTGTATATAGTGAGTTCCCCCTAGTGGTGGCTGTATAATCTGTATATAGTGAGTTCCCCCTAGTGGTGGCTGTATAATCTGTGTGTAGTGAGCTCCCTCTAGTGGTGACTGTATATTCTGTATGTAGTGAGCTCTCTCTAGAGGTGGCTGCAGAGAAGCATCATTGACCATTGTTTTTTGGAGGCACCCCACCAGATCAACTTTTGGTGCACTCTGCTGGGACTGTTCATGGGGAGAACATGTTCCTAAATCATGCTCCATCTTGGGTCTTACTTGAAGCAGAGGAGTATGTGAAACTGTTATCGTACTGCGCCGCCATCTAGACTCCTTCTATAAATACATTTTCAGCCGGAGGCTCCAGGTCATCATGTTTTAGACTCATCAACTTCCCTCATTAGCAGAAGAGAGGTGAGAAAGATCCACTTACCTTAGTCAAGGAGTCATTTCCAGTGTCAGTAAAATGTGTCTAAATAAAGTGTCCGCCTGGCTCTGCGTATGTGGCGGTATGGACAGATTGGCGCGGCTGCTAATGAAGGCTCAGCCTCATAAAATGCACATTATATACATGTGCGGCCATATATCTCCCTGATGTCCTGAACTGCTGTGCGTTCTGTTAAATGGAGAGACAATTAAGGGAAATGCCAGACGGGATCCTCCGCCGCGCGCCGCGCAGAATGACATTACGGCTTTTGTGGAAAGAAACCGGAGGCCAAATTATTCGCAGAGTTTCAGTCTATGTAAAGTTAGTTGGCATTCAAAAATGTTTTCACATTTCCAACTGAGAGACTTATTACCTATCCAGTGGCAGGAGGGACAGGAACATGTATGAATAAAAGGCTGATAATCCCACTATAACACTGGGGCCACAAATTCAATAATGTAATACCGCCTGTGAGCTGCAGATGGCGACACAGAGGAATCCCACTGTACATCCAGTGCTCTGGTGCAGAGTCATTTGTGCAGGGCAGGAATCATAGATAGTTTAGTCCTGCTGCTTCTGATAATAAATAAATGCATCGTGTCAGTGAATGGAGGTGCTCCAGGTAAGGCCAGGTGTGAGTTTTTCTGTTACGAGGTCAGCACAGCACCCCATGGAAGTCCCACCACTCGAAATATGATTTATGAGAACACTGGTCTCCATGGTGCTTCATGTTCACATAGTCATTAACTCTCTACATTTACCTTGTTTGTTGCCTGGCTTTGCTTGGTTGATCAGGGTGGAGTTGCTGATTGTTGAGCCTTTTTATTTCCAGGCCTCGCTCCTTCCTGGTTGTCTGGTATAGTGTTTGCCATGTGCAGTTCAGCCCGACTTTATGTTGTTATCTAAGTACGTTAGGTCTTTGGAAAGGCGACTGCAATAGGTGTAGCTCGGTTCTGGCGTCGTAACAGTACGTAAAAACAGAATTGTGAAGGCAGCTCTGGATGTTCATTCACAAGGATTCTGTTTTATCATGTCTTATACTCCAGTCACATCCAGAGCTGCATTTACAGTTACACTGTTTCATCATGTCTTATGCTCCAGTCACATTCACATCTCTAGAAAATAATGTGACATCTCAAAGATGAGGGGAAGAAGTAATAAAGAAGTGATGAGGAGGAGAAGACGCCACTTACAGGAAACCAATCACTTCTCTGACCGGAGGGTGGGAATAGTTATAGATATAATGGAAGAATGTAACCCACTGACGGACATTAACCCCGACATTGCTGGTGGACTGTGATCCATGAAGATGACTAACAATAAAGGGTTAAACAGCGCTCCTAAGATTCGCCTTCATCTCAGACGTCCTGAGGCTGACCGCCGCTCTTAAGTTGTCATTGTCATTATACAGAGACCAGGTGGGTGTGCACATGGCTGTACACCGGGTGGCACCTTACTATGTAAGGAAATGAACACCAGATGGCACCATATGCTGTACTGATCCTCAGTAACATCCTGTATTATACTCCAGAGCTGCACTCACTATTCTGCTGGTGGGGTCACTGTGTATATACATTACATTACTTATCCTGTACTGATCCTGAGTTACATCCTGTATTATACTCCAGAGCTGCATTCACTATTCTGCTGGTGCAGTCACTGTGTATATACATTACATTACTTATCCTGTACTGATCCTGAGTTACATCCTGTATTATACTCCAGAGCTGCACTCACTATTCTGCTGGTGCAGTCACTGTGTACATACATTACATTACTTATCCTGCACTGATCCTGATTACATCCTGTATTATACTCCAGAGCTGCACTCACTATTCTGCTGGTGCAGACACTGTGTACATACATTAATGATCCTGTACTGATCCTGAGTTACATCCTGTATTATACTCCAGAGCTGCACTCACTATTCTGCTGGTGCAGTCACTATGTACATACATTACATTACTTATCCTGTACTGAACCTGAGTTACATCCTGTATTATACTCCAGAGCTGCACTCACTATTCTGCTGGTGGAGTCACTGTGTACATACATTACTTATCCTGCACTGATCCTGAGTTACATCCTGTATTATACTCCAGAGCTGCACTCACTATTCTGCTGGTGCAGTCACTGTGTACATACATTACATGGTGGAGTGTTGGTGAGGTGAGGTCCAGTCTCTGCCCGCGGTCACATCTCCAGCAGATATATACTGTATCCTGCGCAGCTCGTCCATATATTGACGTCTCAGTGAACCATTGTACTGCGTATATTGCGGGTGATTTATGGCAGCGTGCGGCGCAGGGCGGGGGAGGGGGATTTCTGCTCCATAAGTATTTATTTGGCTTCTCACCAGGATTCAGATCACAATACATTGGTGTAATTCCGCACGCGGCCGATGAGGGTTGTAGTTCTACGACCTTGTGAGGTCAGGCCACCCGCTGAATTATTAGTATTCTCTATTTATGGCTTTTCATCTTTTAACCCTGAGTATTATAACTCCATCCATCTCAGTGCAGCATTCCGCTCTTTCTACAACTCCCATCATCCTAATGGACCTGTAGATCAGTGGCGCTTCCACAATCACCTGACCCCCACTGACGTGCGATCACCGATTTCCTACCACTGCTTTCTCCATACACTTTAATGGAGAGGGGGCCACGCTCAAACTCTTCTCCTGCAGACCTCAGAGGACCTTCACCCATTAGACACTGGAATAAACTGGTAGTACATTTATTGTGTGACCTGTCTGTGGAGCAGAATCTGTTTGGGGTGACCATCCTGCTGTATAATGGCCTACTAAATCAGACTTCCTGAAGACTCCTTAGCGTTAAGGACTTCATTCATTCTGACCAAACCACCAGTTACTTGTATCCTGCAGGCATCTCTACAAGCTTAGGCCTCATGCACACGGCATGTGATGAGGCCTTACCTGTAGACCCAAGTCCATACATTGTTCTCCAGATCTTCATAATCTAGGTCCTGACATTGACCTTAGCCTCAGGGTAGCCACCTGGTACTTGTAATTACATCTCCCATTTTGGATCCTTTTTCTTCATCTTCATCGCCGGCACATTATTTCTTATTCCGTTACCAGGTTGTCACCTGTCTCCACCAAACACCTGAAAATACCTCCCATCCTCCGCTCTGCGGTGTCATAATTATACCGGTTCTCCATGAAGCCTGGAACAGACGCCTCGTCTTAAATGAGACCCTTCTTCCAGCTGAGACATGAATATGGAAAAGAGGAACATCTGAAGGAAGCGCATCCGCGGGTGGCCGCCAGCTCCTTCAACTACGGTCCGGCTCCTGACCGCTCCATATTCCACAGGAAACACAAAGTCTATTAGAAAAGCTCAGAACTTTTCATTATGACATGATTTATAGAGGAGCGGATCAGCCTATTAACCCCCTCAAGATGTGGCGATTTTTAAAAAGTTTTTTCCATTGAGGCGTTCAAAAAGCCGTAACTTTTTATTTTTATGTCGATGTAGCCGTATGAGCGCTTGTTCTGTGTCTGAGTTGTATTTCACTATTTAGGGGCACATATCATTTATTGATTAATTTTTATTAGAATTTTATGGGGAATGGAAAAAAATTGTAATTCCAACAAATTATTTATTTTTTTAATGGTTTTAATTTTGCGCCTGTTGCAGCATAGATAATGCGTTACTTTTATTCTGCGGTCAGTACGATCAGGAAAATACCAAATTTATATATATTTTTTTATGTTTTACTCTTTTTGCACAATAAAGACACTTTTAAAAAGAAAATAATTTGTTTTTGTGCCGCCGGAACTTGTTTTATTTTCTATGAATTGAGCTTTTGTGAATTGTTTTTTTGTGGGGTTGCCTTTAGTTTTTATTGTGCACATAGGACTTTTTGATCACATCAAGCATAATGTGTATGAATCTAGTGATGTCACAGGACAGTGTGTATGAGTCTAGTGATGTCACAGGGACAGTGTGTATGAGTCTAGTGATGTCACAGGGACAGTGTGTATGAGTCTAGTGATGTCACAGGGACAGTGTCTATGAGTCTAGGGATGTCACAGGGACAGTGTGTATGAGTCTAGTGATGTCACAGGGCAGTGTGTATGAGTCTAGTGATATCACAGGGACAGTGTGTGTGAGTCTAGGAATGTCACAGGGACAGTGTGTATGAGTCTAGTGATGTCACAGGGACAGTGTCTATGAGTCTAGGGATGTCACAGGGACAGTGTGTATGAGTCTAGTGATGTCACAGGGCAGTGTGTATGAGTCTAGTGATGTCACAGGGCAGTGTGTATGAGTCTAGTGATGTCACAGGGACAGTGTCTATGAGTCTAGGGATGTCACAGGGACAGTGTGGATGAGTCTAGTGATGTCACAGGGACAGTGTGTATGAGTCTAGTGATGTCACAGGGACAGTGTCTATGAGTCTAGGGATGTCACAGGGACAGTGTGTATGAGTCTAGTGATGTCACAGGGCAGTGTGTATGAGTCTAGTGATGTCACAGGGACAGTGTGTGTGAGTCTAGTGATGTCACAGGGACAGTGTGTATGAGTCTAGTGATGTCACAGGACAGTGTGTATGAATCTAGTGATGTCACAGGGCAGTGTGTATGAGTCTAGTGATATCACAGGGACAGTGTGTGTGAGTCTAGGAATGTCACAGGGACAGTGTGTATGAGTCTAGTGATGTCACAGGGACAGTGTCTATGAGTCTAGGGATGTCACAGGGACAGTGTGTATGAGTCTAGTGATGTCACAGGGCAGTGTGTATGAGTCTAGTGATGTCACAGGGCAGTGTGTATGAGTCTAGTGATGTCACAGGGACAGTGTCTATGAGTCTAGGGATGTCACAGGGACAGTGTGGATGAGTCTAGTGATGTCACAGGGACAGTGTGTATGAGTCTAGTGATGTCACAGGGACAGTGTCTATGAGTCTAGGGATGTCACAGGGACAGTGTGTATGAGTCTAGTGATGTCACAGGGCAGTGTGTATGAGTCTAGGGATGTCACAGGGCAGTGTGTATAAGTCTAGTGATGTCACAGGGACAGTGTGTATGAGTCTAGGGATGTCACAGGGACAGTGTGTATCAGTCTAGTGATGTCACAGGGCAGTGTGTATGAGTCTAGTGATGTCACAGGGACAGTGTCTATGAGTCTAGTGATGTCACAGGGCAGTGTGTCTGAGTCTAGTGATGTCACAGGGACAGTGTGTATGAGTCAAGTGATGTCACAGGGACAGTGTGTATGAGTCTAGTGATGTCACAGGGACAGTGTGTATGAGTCTAGTGATGTCACAGGGACAGTGTGTATGAGTCTAGTGATGTCACAGGGACAGTGTCTGTGAGTCTAGTGATGCCACAGGGACAGTGTGTGTGAGTCTAGTGATGTCACAGGGACAGTGTGTGTGAGTCTAGTGATGCCACAGGGACAGTGAGTATGAGTCTAGTGATGTCACAGGGACAGTGTGTATGAGTCTAGTGATGTCACAGGGACAGTGGGTATGAGTCTAGTGATGTCACAGGGACAGTGAGTATGAGTCTAGTGATGTCACAGGGACAGTGTGTATGAGTCTAGTGATGTCACAGGGACAGTGGGTATGAGTCTAGTGATGTCACAGGGACAGTGTGTATGAGTATAGTGATGTCACAGGGACAGTGTGTATGAGTCTAGGGATGTCACAGGGACAGTGTGTATGAGTCTAGTGATGTCACAGGGACAGTGTGTATGAGTCTAGTGATGTCACAGGGACAGTGTGTATGAGTCTAGTGATGTCACAGGGACAGTGAGTATGAGTCTAGTGATGTCACAGGGACAGTGAGTATGAGTCTAGTGATGTCACAGGGACAGTGTGTATGAGTCTAGTGATGTCACAGGGACAGTGTGTGTGAGTCTAGTGATGTCACAGGGACAGTGTGTGTGAGTCTAGTGATGTCACAGGGACAGTGTGTATGAGTCTAGTGATGTCACAGGGACAGTGTCTATGAGTCTAGGGATGTCACAGGGACAGTGTGTGTGAGTCTAGTGATGTCACAGGGACAGTGTGTATGAGTCTAGTGATGTCACAGGGACAGTGTGTATGAGTCTAGTGATGTCACAGGGACAGTGTGTATGAGTCTAGTGATGTCACAGGGTCAGTGTGTATCAGTTTATTGAGGTCACAGTTGTAATTTATTGGCAGCAAGCAAGGATCTTGAAACTTTGTTAAATTAATGCACAAAATATATTAGAGATCTGCAGAACTTTTTGTTATATGTCGTCTGCACCTTCTTATGCTTGTCTTATGTTATTTGGTTAATCTCCGGCTTGGTCATTAGCGGCTCCTCTGGGTGACCTGCTTATCGGCAGCACTGATGCTCCCTGACATCTCATCTTCATCTCCATATTCACAGGTGACATACGCTCACCTCATTTACATACAAACATCTTGACTTCGTGGCCCCCGGTGATTGCACCGGCCTGGCCCAGGAAAGGTCACTAGAAATGAATATTACATTAACCCCGGGGCCCTCAAGCCTCTCCAGGGCTTCAAAATAATTCATAGATCGCTCTGTAAAAGTTGTGTTCAGTCCCTCATCTTGTCTTATAGTTGAGATCTGAGGAGTGCACTAAATGCCAATGATGACGAGATGCAGAATGGAGGAGAAATACAAAATTTAAAGGAATTGTGACCGGATCTGAAAGGTCAATGTCCTCGCTGTTAACAGTGCAGCTGTGTGAGCATAGCCTAGAATGAAGGGTGGGGGTCGGGGGAGTCTCTTGTGCCATATTGTGAAAGATGATGGGGGTAATCCTTACCAATCTACCGGTGTTCACTTGCAGGTACTGGACCATTATCTGTGAATGTCATGCTTGCACTGTTTACTCTATAGCAGGTGGCAAATGGACAAGGTGGGTCTATGGATAAGGTGTGAACACATGAGCATGGGGCTGCATGGCCTCCGTACTAAGGAAGCCTGTGCAACCACTAAGCTGTATGCCCACCAGAGAACTGTAACCACTAAGCTGCATGCCCACCAGAGAACTGTAACCACTAAGCTGTGTGCCCACCAGATAACTGTAACTACTAAGCTGTATGCCCATGAGAGAACTGTAACCACTAAGCTGCATGCCTACCAGAGAACTGTAACTACTAAGCTGCATGCCTACCAGAGAACTGTAACTACTAAGCTGCATGCCTACCAGAGAACTGTAACCACTAAGCTGCATGCCTACCAGAGAACTGTAACTATTAAGATGTATGCCTACGAGAGAACTGTAACCACTAGGCTGCATGCCTACCAGAGAACTGTAACTATTAAGATGTATGCCCACGAGAGAACTGTAACCAGTAAGCTGTATGCCTACCAGAGAACTGTAATCAATAAACTGTGTTCCTGTCAGAAAAGGGTAACCACTAAGCTGTATGTCCACCAGAGAACTGTAACCACTAAGCTGTATGTCCACCAGAGAACTGTAACCACTAAGCTGTATGTCCACCAGAGAACTGTAACCACTAAGCTGTATGCCCACCAGAGAACTGTAACCACTAAGCTGTATGTCCACCAGAGAACTGTAACCACTAAGCTGTATGCCCACCAGAGAACTGTAACCACTAAGCTGTATGTCCACCAGAGAACTGTAACCACTAAGCTGTATGCCCACCAGAGAACTGTAACCACTAAGCTGTATGCCCACCAGAGAACTGTAACCACTAAGCTGTATGTCCACCAGAGAACTGTAACCACTAAGCTGTATGCCCACCAGAGAACTGTAACCACTAAGCTGTATGCCCACCAGAGAACTGTAACCACTAAGCTGTATGTCCACCAGAGAACTGTAACCACTAAGCTGTATGCCCACCAGAGAACTGTAACCACTAAGCTGTATGTCCACCAGAGAACTGTAACCACTAAGCTGTATGCCCACCAGAGAACTGTAACCACTAAGCTGTATGCCCACCAGAGAACTGTAACCACTATTCGTATACTTGAGAAAGAAGATATCCAGCACCTCGATTTTTCGTGCTTAAACAATGTTTATTCCATAAACCAAGTGTACAGCTGTAAAATCCTCAGAGTACAAGCCCCAATACGGTCTACGCGTTTCGAACCCAGTTGTTCTTAATCATGACCTTCACAATAAATTTCTGAGGAAGCATATATATAGGAGTGAACACAAAAAATCCCTCCCCCCTTAAATCAGCTGGGCGGTGCAAACCATCCCAGGTGTTACAATCAAAGTGCTGACAGAAATTTAAATGCACAGAACAAATTTAAAATCTAACATGAGCCACTATGAACAGACATTTTTTTACATTAAACCCAGCAAAAGAATGAGCAGTAACAGAACAGAGTAGCAAAAAAAAAAGTACAGGCTATACAATGATTTTTTTTTATTATTTTTTAGTGCACTAAATGCCAATGATGACGAGATGCAGAATGGAGGAGAAATACAAAATTTAAAGGAATTGTGACCGGATCTGAAAGGTCAATGTCCTCGCTGTTAACAGTGCAGCTGTGTGAGCATAGCCTAGAATGAAGGGTGGGGGTCGGGGGAGTCTCTTGTGCCATATTGTGAAAGATGATGGGGGTAATCCTTACCAATCTACCGGTGTTCACTTGCAGGTACTGGACCATTATCTGTGAATGTCATGCTTGCACTGTTTACTCTATAGCAGGTGGCAAATGGACAAGGTGGGTCTATGGATAAGGTGTGAACACATGAGCATGGGGCTGCATGGCCTCCGTACTAAGGAAGCCTGTGCAACCACTAAGCTGTATGCCCACCAGAGAACTGTAACCACTAAGCTGCATGCCCACCAGAGAACTGTAACCACTAAGCTGTGTGCCCACCAGATAACTGTAACTACTAAGCTGTATGCCCATGAGAGAACTGTAACCACTAAGCTGCATGCCTACCAGAGAACTGTAACTACTAAGCTGCATGCCTACCAGAGAACTGTAACTACTAAGCTGCATGCCTACCAGAGAACTGTAACCACTAAGCTGCATGCCTACCAGAGAACTGTAACTATTAAGATGTATGCCTACGAGAGAACTGTAACCACTAGGCTGCATGCCTACCAGAGAACTGTAACTATTAAGATGTATGCCCACGAGAGAACTGTAACCAGTAAGCTGTATGCCTACCAGAGAACTGTAATCAATAAACTGTGTTCCTGTCAGAAAAGGGTAACCACTAAGCTGTATGTCCACCAGAGAACTGTAACCACTAAGCTGTATGTCCACCAGAGAACTGTAACCACTAAGCTGTATGTCCACCAGAGAACTGTAACCACTAAGCTGTATGCCCACCAGAGAACTGTAACCACTAAGCTGTATGTCCACCAGAGAACTGTAACCACTAAGCTGTATGCCCACCAGAGAACTGTAACCACTAAGCTGTATGTCCACCAGAGAACTGTAACCACTAAGCTGTATGCCCACCAGAGAACTGTAACCACTAAGCTGTATGCCCACCAGAGAACTGTAACCACTATTCGTATACTTGAGAAAGAAGATATCCAGCACCTTGATTTTTCGTGCTTAAACAATGTTTATTCCATAAACCAATACGGTCTACGCGTTTCGAACCCAGTTGTTCTTAATCATGACCTTCACAATAAATTTCTGAGGAAGCATATATATAGGAGTGAACACAAAAAATCCCTCCCCCCTTAAATCAGCTGGGCGGTGCAAACCATCCCAGGTGTTACAATCAAAGTGCTGACAGAAATTTAAATGCACAGAACAAATTTAAAATCTAACATGAGCCACTATGAACAGACATTTTTTTACATTAAACCCAGCAAAAGAATGAGCAGTAACAGAACAGAGTAGCAAAAAAAAAAGTACAGGCTATACAATGATATTTTTTTTATTATTTTTTAGTGTTGCAACATGGTGCAGTTATTTAATGACTATTAATAGATATACAGTACAGACCAAAAGTTTGGACACACCGTCTCATTCAAAGAGTTTTCTTTATTTTCATGACTATGAAAATTGTAGATTCACACTGAAGGCATCAAAACTATGAATTAACACATGTGGAATTATATACATAACAAACAAGTGTGAAACAACTGAAAATATGTCATATTCTAGGTTCTTCAAAGTAGCCACCTTTTGCTTTGATTACTGCTTTGCACACTCTTGGCATTCTCTTGATGAGCTTCAAGAGGTAGTCACCTGAAATGGTCTTCCAACAGTCTTGAAGGAGTTCCCAGAGATGCTTAGCACTTGTTGGCCCTTTTGCCTTCACTCTGCGGTCCAGCTCACCCCAAACCATCTCGATTGGGTTCAGGTCCGGTGACTGTGGAGGCCAGGTCATCTGGCGCAGCACCCCATCACTCTCCTTCATGGTCAAATAGCCCTTACACAGCCTGGAGGTGTGTTTGGGGTCATTGTCCTGTTGAAAAATAAATGATGGTCCAACTAAACGCAAACCGGATGGAATAGCATGCCGCTGCAAGATGCTGTGGTAGCCATGCTGGTTCAGTATGCCTTCAATTTTGAATAAATCCCCAACAGTGTCACCAGCAAAGCCCCCCCACACCATCACACCTCCTCCTCCATGCTTCACGGTGGGAACCAGGCATGTAGAGTCCATCCGTTCACCTTTTCTGCGTCGCACAAAGACACGGTGGTTGGAACCAAAGATCTCAAATTTGGACTCATCAGACCAAAGCACAGATTTCCACTGGTCTAATGTCCATTCCTTGTGTTCTTTAGCCCAAACAAGTCTCTTCTGCTTGTTGCCTGTCCTTAGCAGTGGTTTCCTAGCAGATATTCTACCATGAAGGCCTGATTCACACAGTCTCCTCTTAACAGTTGTTCTAGAGATGTGTCTGCTGCTAGAACTCTGTGTGGCATTGACCTGGTCTCTAATCTGAGCTGCTGTTAACCTGCGATTTCTGAGGCTGGTGACTCGGATGAACTTATCCTCCGCAGCAGAGGTGACTCTTGGTCTTCCTTTCCTGGGGCGGTCCACATGTGAGCCAGTTTCTTTGTAGCGCTTGATAGTTTTTGTGACTGCACTTGGGGACACTTTCAAAGTTTTCCCAATTTTTCGGACTGACTGACCTTCATTTCTTAAAGTAATGATGGCCACTCGTTTTTCTTTACTTAGCTGCTTTTTTCTTGCCATAATACAAATTCTAACAGTCTATTCAGTAGGACTATCAGCTGTGTATCCACCTGACTTCTCCACAACGCAACTGATGGTCCCAACCCCATTTATAAGGCAAGAAATCCCACTTATTAAACCTGACAGGGCACACCTGTGAAGTGAAGACCATTTCAGGTGACTACCTCTTGAAGCTCATCAAGAGAATGCCAAGAGTGTGCAAAGCAGTAATCAAAGCAAAAGGTGGCTACTTTGAAGAACCTAGAATATGATATATTTTCAGTTGTTTCACACTTTTTTGTTATGTATATAATTCCACATGTGTTAATTCATAGTTTTGATGCCTTCAGTGTGAATTTACAATTTTCATAGTCATGAAAATAAAGAAAACTCTTTGAATGAGAAGGTGTGTCCGAACTTTTGGTCTGTACTGTACATGAGTTCTTTTGTGTTCACTCCTATATATATGCTTCCTCAGAAATTTATTGTGAAGGTCATGATTAAGAACCACTGGCTTCGAAACGCGTAGACCGTATTGGGGCTTGTACTCTGAGGATTTTACCGCTGTACACTTGGTTTATGGAATAAACATCGTTTAAGCACGAAAAATCGAGGTGCTGGATATCTTCTTTCTCAAGTATACAAATCTGGGTCTCTTCCCATCCGTGCACTCTCTAAACTGCTGATGCAGGTGAGCTGGACTTTTACTATTGCTAACTGTAACCACTAAGCGGTGTGACCAGCAGAACTGTAACCACTACTTCTTCTGAAACTTGCTGCTATTTCGAGTTCAGCCTGTGAATAGTAGACAGTTTTCTAGTAGTGGTTATATATATTTGCATGCAGTAATCTCCTGAGCTCCCTCTAGTGGTGGCTGTATATATCTCCATGTAGGATTATCCTGAGCTCCCTCTAGTGGTGGCTGTATATATCTGTATGCAGTAATATCCTGAGCTCCCTCTAGTGGTTGCTGTATATATCTGTATGCAGTAATCTTCTGAGCGCCATCTAGTGGTGGCTGTATATATCTGTATGTAGTAAGCTCCTGAGCTCCCTCTAGTGGTGGCTGTATATATCTGTATGCAGTACTCCTCTGAGCTCCCTCTAGTGGTAGCTGTATATATCTGTATGCAGTAATCTCCTGAGCTCCCACTAGTTGTGACTGTATATATCTGTATGTAGTAAGCTCCTGAGGTCCCCCTAGTGGTGGTTGTATATATCTGTATACAGTAATCTCCTGAGCTCCCTCTAGTGGTGGCTGTATATATCTGTATGCAGTAATATCCTGAGCTCCCTATAGTGGTGGCTGTATATATTTGCATGCAGTAATCTCCTGAGCTCCCTCTAGTGGTGGCTGTATATATCTGTATGCAGTAATCTCCTGAGCTCCCCCTAGTGGTGGCTGTATATATCTGTATGTAGTAATCTCCTGAACTCCCTCTAGTGGTGGCTGTATATATCTGTATGCAGTAATCCCCTAAACTCCCTCTAGTGGTGGCTGTATATATCTGTATGTAGTAATCTCCTGAGCTCCCTCTAGTGGTGGCTGTATATATCTGTATGTAGTAATCTCCTGAGCTCCCTCTAGTGGTGGCTGTATATATCTGTATGCAGTAATCTCCTGAGCTCCCTCTAGTAGTGTGGCTGTATATATCTGTATGCAGTAATCTCCTGAGCTCCCCTTGTGGTGGCTGTATATATCTGTATGCAGTAATCCCCTAAGCTCCCTCTAGTGGTGGCTGTATATATCTGTATGTAGTAATCTCCTGAGCTCCCTCTAGTGGTGGCTGTATATATTTGCATGCAGTAATCTCCTGAACTCCCTCTAGTAGTGACTGTATATATCTGTATGCAGTAATCTCCTGAGCTCCCTCTAGTGGTTACTGTATATATCTGTATGCAGTAATCTCCTGAGCTCTCTAGTGGTGGCTGTATATATCTGTATGTAGTAATCTCCTGAGCTCCCTCAAGTAATGGCTGTATATATCTGTATGCAGTAATCTCTTGAGCTCCCTCTAGTGGTGGCTGTACATATCTGTATGCAGTAATCTCCTGAGCTCCCTCTAATGGTTGCTGTATATATTTGTATGCAGTAATCTCCTGAGCTCCCTCTAGTGGTGGCTGTATATATCTGTATGTAGTAATCTCCTGAGCTCCCTCTAATGGTTGCTGTATATATTTGTATGCAGTAATCTACTGAGCTCCCTCTAGTGGTGGCTGTATATATCTGTATGCAGTAATCTCCTGAGCTTCCTCTAGTGATGGCTGTATATATCTGTATGCAGTAATCTCCTGAGCTCCCCTTGTGGTGGCTGTATATATCTGTATGTAATAATCTCCTGAGCTCCCTCTAGTGGTGGCTGTATATATCTGTATGTAGTAATCTCCTGAGCTCCCTCTAGTGGTGGCTGTATATATCTGTATGCAGTACTCCTCTGAGCTCCCTCTAGTGGTGGCTGTATATATCTGTATGCAGTAATCTCCTGAGCTCCCTCTAGTGGTGGATGTATATATCTGTATGTAGTAATCTCCTGAGCTCCCTCTAGTGGTGGCTGTATATATCTGTATGCAGTAATCTCCTGATATCCCTCTAGTGGTGGCTGTATATATCTGTATGCAGTAATCTCCTAAGCTCCCTCTAGTGGTGGCTGTATATATCTGTATGTAGTAATCTCCTGATATCCCTCTAGTGGTGGCTGTATATATCTGTATGCAGTAATCTCCTGAGCTCCCTCTAGTGGTGGCTGTATATATCTGTATGTAGTAATCTCCTGATATCCCTCTAGTGGTGGCTGTATATTTCTGTATGCAGTAAGCTCCTGAGCTCCCCCTTGTGGTAGCTGCAGGATTTTATCATGTAGTTCTATTTTTTGCAGGGAATTCGGAGCTGTTCCAATGAAATCTGAGCTCACACCTCTATAAGGATTTATTAAGACATTGATCAGCAGGGACTTTTGTTCCTGTGGTTTCATGAATGTTCCTCTTTCCTCCTCGCTCCGCATGCTCATCCTTTCAGTTTCCACTTCTGCTTTTAAACTTGCAGACAAACTTTGTTGATTTATTGTAAGATGAAGTCCTGTGGCTGGTGCGCTCCTTGGCGGTGCCTTTTATTCATCTGCTGCTATATATTTGTCTTCTCTTATGAAATCATTAAGTGCTGGAGGCTTTCACCGGAGAGCGGGATTAGATGGAAGACGCCGGATGGTGTTGTGTGCACGCTCCAGCACCACATCCAGATCATTACATTTATGTCTCCACTTTCCCCTATGGGACATGTTACAGGTTCCTCAGGAAATAGCTGACATTCTGGGATGATTAGTAGCACATGGTTCAGACGTGTGGATCCTTCACATCATGTATCCGGGTCCCAATGCAATTAAAGGTGAACTCTGTGTAGCGCTTCATGTGAATCCTATCCATCCTGGCCATTGCTTATTACCTCTGACTCTCTCAGTTCTGCCTGGGCCATAACCGTTTTGGAAGTCCGTGATGCCAGCAGATGCCAGAGGTCCAGATAAGACTTCTCCAGGCATATTGAGCTCCTCCTTCTTCCTTGGCTTTTATACCCTCCACCTGTGACTACTTCCACACCTATCATCCAATACCTGTCTACCACTTTTGCCCCATTATACCACTAAGTGAGCCTCCACTGTTTCGCACTAGTTTTGAGCGTTAATATTCGAATTACGAATATTTATCTCAAATATCGCAACTTTGAGAATTCGTGAATATTTCGAATATAGTGCTTGAATATTCTTAATTTTTTAACATCTGAAAACATGATTCCTCCCTGCTTGATTCTTGTGGGCCAATGAGTCATTGGCCCACAAGCAACTTAATCAGGAGGGAATCATGACTTTTAGATGGGAAAAATGCAGAATATTCTAAAAAACGAATATATAGCACTATATCGAATATATTTGTTTTTTAGAATATTCGTCTTTTTTTTTTTCAATCTGTACAGTTGTTCCACCTCGGCATACTCCTCCCCGACAAGCGTCCCCGTCACCATGGGAACGCCTGGGGGTTAGAATATACCATCGGATCTGAGTTTTCACTATCTCAGTTAGATTGTGAAAACTCAGACTTGAGGGTATATTCTAACCCCCAGGCGTTCCCATGGTGACGGGGACGCTTGTCGGGGAGGAGTATGCTAAAGTGGAACAACCAACTGTACAGATTGAAAAAAAAAGAGACGAATATTCTAAAAAACTAATATATTCGATATAGTGTTATATATTTGTTTTTTAGAATATTCGTAATATTCTAAAACAAGAATATATAGCAATATAGTGAATATTCGGAAAAAAACAAATGTAGAGCAATTTAGCTAATATAGTGCTATAATCTTCTTTGTCTAATAATTGTCATTTTTTTCTCATCTGAAGTTCAGATTGGAAAAAAATTACAACTATTAAAAAAAATTGATTATAGCACTATATTAGCTAAATTGCTCTATATTAGCTATATTGATTTATATATTCATTTTTTAGAATATTCGTAATTTTGAAGGGAGGAATCATGACTTCAGATGGAAAAAAATTACGAATATTCTAAAAACCGAATATATAGCACTAAATTCTGTAGTGCTATATATTCGTTTTTGACCCACGCCTGTATTGATTGTGTAATATTCGCATATTACGCAATCATTACCTTGGCAATTTTTCAAGTAAAAAAAAAAAGTTGAATATAACGAATATTCGAATTCGCGAATAATCTACAAATATTCTACGAAATAGAATTTGAATATGACCCCTGCCGCTCATCACTATTTTGCAGCTGTGCATCATCTGACGTCCTCTGACCATGTGTCCAGTGACATTTTTACTCCTCTACGATTTCACCCATATCCCTAATTCTCTCTAGCATATCCCCACCCCTTCAGCCTAAACCTGGCCGTTCATGGTCATGCCAGGTGCTTTTGGCGCTCTGTAGAGATTAAAGGAAGCTCCATCTCTTTTGCAAAAAGCAGCATGAGGACCTGCAACTGGAACCAGAGGACCTGCAACTGGAACCAGAGGACCTACAACTGGAACCAGAGGACCTGCACCTGGAACCAGAGGACCTGCAACTGGAACCAGAGGACCTGCAACTGCAACCAGCAGACCTACAACCAGCGGACCTGCAACTGGAACCAGAGGACCTGCAACTGGAACCAGAGGACCTGCAACTGCAACCAGCAGACCTGCAACTGCAACCAGCGGACCTGCAACTGGAACCAGAGGACCTGCAACTGCAACCAGCAGACCTACAACCAGCGGACCTGCAACTGGAACCAGAGGACCTGCAACTGGAACCAGAGGACCTGCAACTGCAACCAGCAGACCTGCAACTGCAACCAGTGGACCTGCAACTGGAACCAGCGGACCTGCAACTGGAACCAGCGGATATGAAACTGGAACCAGCGAAGCCTCAAATGATGTAGATATGGGGTGAAGCGTAGGAAGAAATGTGAGGCCTGGTGCTTGTAGACTTGATCAGGGAGGTTTTGGATCAGTCATGTTGACTGTCGCTTCAGTGGTATGACCATGAGGTCTCATGACCTGCCAATCATATGTCCGCATATAGAGAGTGCTGCTATATGGTGCACTGTAGGGATGTAACCCCTCATGGATAGTCATGAGCAGTACCATTCATGATAACATCTTCATACAATGCCTGCACCACCAGAGAGTGGCCAAATAGTAAAGTACAGTGCCATACACAATAATACCACCATACAGTCCATAAATAATACTGCCATATGATACCAAGTAACATTTCTATATATTATAGTGTAAAATGTATTAAAATAACATTACACAATTTCTATATTACCATACAGTGGCCAAATAGCAGTGACATACAATGCTGTACACCATCATACCGCCATATGTTACCTAGATAATGCCATATGGTGCCAATAAAATTCCTATACAGGATCCAATAACAGTTTTATATGCTACTTTGTACAATTCATCATAATCACTCTATATGAAGTCTTTATTACCATAGAAAGACCAAGTAACAGTGACATACAGTGCAGTGTATAATAATACCACTACACGATACCTAAATAATATTGCCATATGGTGCCAAGTATCATTTCTATATATTATGGTGTAAAATTCATCGTAATAATCTCATACAAGTTCTTTATTAACAAAGAAAGGGTGACAAACTGTGGTATATAGTGCAATTCACTATAATACCCCCATATGTTACCTAAATAATACCACCATATGGTGCCAATTAGATTACACTACAGGACCCAGTTCTCTACGCTGCGATGTACAATTCATCATAATAACTTTATATAAGTCTTTATTACCATGGAAAGACCAAATAACAGTGGCATACAGTTGTAATACACAATAATACCACAACACAGTACCTAAATAATACCGCCATATGGTTCCAATGAGATTCCTATACAGGACCCAGTAATAGTTAGCTACACTGCGGTGTACAGTTCATCATAATAGCTTGATATAATGTCTATATTACTATACCACAGTGACCTATAGATAATGCCGCTATCTAGCGCTGAAAACTAACACGGTACGGTACATTACTGTTCACACGTCACCATAATAACACGATTTTTTGCACAATATATTGCCTTTACATGCAAAAACCTTCAGATCTGCACAGAGATGAGCACCGGGAGCAGCACATGTGATTGACAGCCGCGTTCTGCATGAGCTCAGCGCAAATCCTCTTCTCGCACTCTGCCAGGAGAGCCGTGCTCCTCCGTGCCAGATTACTGGATATAGTTAAGTCCACTAAGCAGTGACCAGCTGTCATAACACCGGCACTGGATAATTGGACACGCCACGCTGACTTTTGACACATTTCTAGACACGGCCTTGGATCTCCTCGGAATGTTTTCCACTCGTTGCTCCTCACATGGCGACGTCTTCTGCGGAATAAAATGCATGTGAGCCCAGGGAGAAGACATCAGCAAGGTGGTCACAAGTGAGAATATCAGGGCGTAGGTGTTGTCCAGGTTCTTCTGAAGAAAGAAGTGGGTCAAGTTGAGGACCAGACACCGAACAATTGGCCATGACTGGGAAGGAAGGCTGATGACATGGATCCTACACCTTAGCGCGCCTACAAGAGGTTCCTGGTCAGATTCCCTAGTCATGGACCTCTTATTGTCATCCATTGGTGTTGGGTGAAATGTAGGAACGTCTGGAGAGCGGTCAAGAACTGAGGAGATGAAGATGTAGAAGACAAGTAGTAATCTTGCAGTAATCTCCTGAGCTCCCCCTAGTGTTGGCCATATATATTTGTATGCAGTAAGCTCCTGAGCTCCCTCTAGTGGTGGCTGTATATATCTGTATGCAGTAATCTCCTGAGCTCCCTCTAGTGGTGGCTGTATATATCTGTATGCAGTAATCTCCTGAGCTCCCTCTAGTGGTGGCTGTATATATCTGTATACAGTAATCTCCTGAGCTCCCTCTAGTGGGGGCTGTATATATCTGTATATAGTAATCTCCTGAGCTCTCTAGTGGTGGCTGTATATATCTGTATGTAGTAATCTCCTGAGCTCTCTCTAGAGGTGGCTGTATATATCTGTATGTAGTAATCTCCTGAGCTCTCTAGTGGTGGCTGTATATATCTGTATGTAGTAATCTCCTGAGCTCCCTCTAGTGGTGGCTGTATATATCTGTATGTAGTAATCTCCTGAGCTCCCTCTAGTGGTGGCTGTATATATCTGTATGCAGTAATTCCCTAAGCTCCCTCTAGTGGTGGCTGTATATATCTGTATGCAGTAATCTCCTGAGCTCCTTCTAGTGGTGGCTGTATATATCTGTATGTAGTAATCTCTTGAGCTCCTCTAGTGGTGGCTGTATATATCTGTATGCAGTAATCTCCTGAGCTCCGTCTAGTGATGACTGTATATATCTGTATGCAGTAATCTCCTGAGCTCCTTCTAGTGGTGGCTGTATATATCTGTATGTAGTATTCTCCTGAGCTCCTTCTAGTGGTGGCTGTATATATCTGTATGCAGTAATCTCCTGAGCTCCCTCTAGTGGTGGCTGTATATATCTGTATGCAGTAATCTCCTGAGCTCCCTCTAGTGGTGGCTGTATATATCTGTATACAGTAATCTCCTGAGCTCCCTCTAGTGGGGGCTGTATATATCTGTATATAGTAATCTCCTGAGCTCTCTAGTGGTGGCTGTATATATCTGTATATAGTAATCTCCTGAGCTCTCTAGTGATGACTGTATATATCTGTATGTAGTAATCTCCTGAGCTCCCTCTAGTGGTGGCTGTATATATCTGTATGCAGTAATCTCCTGAGCTCCCTCTAGTGGTGGCTGTATATATCTGTATGCAGTAATCTCCTGAGCTACCTCTAGTGGTGGCTGTATATATCTGTATGCAGTAATCTCCTGAGCTCCTTCTAGTGGTGGCTGTATATATCTGTATGCAGTAATCTCCTGAGCTCCCTCTATTGGTGGCTGTATATATCTGTATGCAGTAATCTCCTGAGCTCCTTCTAGTGGTGGCTGTATATATCTGTATGTAGTAATCTCCTGAGCTCTCATAGAAACATAGAAACATAGAATGTGTCGGCAGATAAGAACCATTTGGCCCATCTAGTCTGCCCAATATACTAAGTACTATGGATAGCCCCTGGCCCTATCTTATATGAAGGATAGCCTTATGCCTATCCCATGCATGCTTAAACTTCTTCACTGTATTTGCCGCTACCACTTCTGCAGGAAGGCTATTCCATGCATCCACTACTCTCTCAGTAAACTAATACTTCCTTATATTACTTTTAAACCTTTGCCCCACTAATTTAAAACTGTGTCCTCTTGTGGTAGTTTTTCTTCTTTTAAATATGCTCTCCTCCTTTACCGAGTTGATTCCCTTTATGTATTTAAAAGTTTCTATCATATCCCCTCGGTCTCTTCTTTCTTCCAAGCTATACATATTAAGGTCTTTTAACCTTTCCTGGTAAGTTTTATCCTGCAATCCATGGACCAGTTTAGTAGCTCTTCTCTGAACTCTCTCTAGAGTATCTATATCCTTCTGGAGATATGGCCTCCAGTACTGCGCACAATACTCCAAATGAGGTCTCACCAGTGATCTGTACAGCGGCATAAGCACTTCACTCTTTCTACTGCTTATACCTCTCCCTATACACCCAAGCATTCTGCTTGCATTTCGTGCTGCTTTATTACATTGTCTTCCCACATTTAAGTCTTCTGAAATAATTACTCCTAAATCCCTTTCCTCAGATACTGAGGTCAGGACTGTGTCGAATATTCTATATTCTGCCCTTGGGTTTTTACGCCCCAGGTGCATTATCTTGCACTTATCCACATTAAATTTCAGTTGCCAGAGTTCTGACTATTCTTCTAGTTTTCCTAAATCCTTTTCCATTTGGCGTTTCCCTCCAGGAACATCAACCCTGTTACATATCTTTGTGTCATCAGCAAAAAGACAAACCTTACCATCGAGGCCTTTTGCAATATCACTTATGAAGATATTAAACAAAATTGGTCCCAGTACAGATCCCTGTGGAATCCCACTGGTAACATGACCTTGTTTTGAATGTTCTCCATTGACTACAACCCTCTGTTGTCTGTCACTCAGCCACTGCCTAATCCACTCAACAATATGGGAGTCCATGCTCAATGACTGCACTTTATTGATAAGTCTTCTATGTGGGACAGTGTCAAAAGCCTTACTAAAATCTAGATATGCGATGTCTACTGCACCTCCACCGTCTATTATTTTAGTCACCCAGTCAAAAAAATCTATAAGATTTGTTTGACATGATCTCCCTGAAGTAAACCCATGCTGTTTTTCATCTTGCAATCCATGGGATTTTAGATGTTCCACAATCCTATCCTTTAATAGGGTTTCCATTAATTTGCCTACTATTGATGTCAGACTCACTGGTCTATAGTTGCTCGATTCCTCCCTACTACCTTTCTTGTGAATGGGCACGACATTTGCCAATTTCCAATCTTCCGGGACGACTCCTGTTACTAATGATTGGTTAAATAAATCTGTTAACGGTTTTGCCAGCTCACCACTAAGCTCTTTTAATAATTTTGGGTGTATCTCATCAGGCCCCTGTGACTTATTTGTCTTCACTTTAGACAGCAAACTTAGAACATCTTCCTCTGTAAAGACACATGCATCAAACGATTTAATAGTCATCCTTTCTAGTGGAGGTCCTTCTCCTTCTTTATCTTTTGTAAAAACTGAACAGAAGTATTCATTAAGGCAGTCGGCTAGCCCTTTATTCTCTTCTACATACCTTCCGTCCTTTGTTTTTAATTTAGTTATTCCTTGTTTTAATTTCCTTTTTTCATTTATATATCTGAAGAATGTCTTATCCCCTTTTTTCATAGACTGAGCTAGTTTTTCTTCTGCCTGAGCTTTAGAAGTTCTTATAACTTGCTTGGCCTCTTTCTGCCTAATCTTGTAGATTTCCTTATCTTCATTGCTCTGGTTTTTTTATAATTACAAAATGCTAGCTTTTTATTTTTAATGATTTGGGCCACTTCTGCTGAGTACCACAGTGGTCTCTTCCTTTTTTTGCTTTTACTGACAAGTCTAATGCAATTTTCTGTTGCCTTCAATAATGCACCTTTTAAGTAGTCCCATTTCTCCTGGACTCCATGTAATCCGTTCCAGTATGATAAGGACTCATTTATGACTAATTTCATTTTTGAAAAGTCTGTTTTTCTAAAATCTAAAACTTTTGTTTTTGTGTGGTGGGACTCTTTCACAGTTCTTATATTAAACCACACTGACTGGTGATCACTAGATCCCAAGGTTTCGCCGACAATGACATCATATACCGAATCCCCATTTGTGAATATCAAATCCAAAATGGCCTCCCTCCGGGTTGGCTCCTCAACCATTTGTTGTAGGGATAACCCCAGTAGGGAATTTAGAATATCTGTACTCCTGGTAGAACTTGCTATTTTGGTTTTCCAGTTTATATCTGGAAGATTGAAATCTTCCATAATGATAACTTCTCCTTTCATTGTCATTTTAGCTATTTCTTCAACTAGTAGATCATCTAGTTCTTTAACTTGATCAGGTGGTCTATATATCACACCTACACGAGTTACTGCATGATTAGCAAACTGCAACGTAACCCAAACTGACTCTATGTTGGCCTCACCAACTTGTATTAGGTTAGATTTAATGCTATCTTTCACATACAGGGCCACTCCTCCTCCTTTCTTGCCTTCTCTGTCTCTTCTGTATAAAGAGTACCCTGGTATGGTTATGTCCCAGTCATTTCTTTCATTAAACCATGTCTCCGTAACAGCCACTAAATCTACATTCTCAGATGCCATTATTGACCCAAGTTCATTGATTTTTTTACCTAAACTGCGAGCATTTGTAGAGAGGACTCGAAGCTTATTTCTTACCCTCTGTGCTTCTGACCTGTTCTGGCATTGTTTCGGGGAGCAATTGGACTCTTTTATTTTCACTCTTTTGCCCCCCCTTCCTAGTTTAAATACTCTTTCGCAAATTCTTGGAGTTGTTGACTAAGTACATTTGTTCCTTTGAGAGAAAGATGCAAACCATCTTTTTTGTACAGTTCCTTTCTATTCCAAGTAGAGCTATTATGAGAAACAAAGCCAAATCCTTGCTCTTGACACCATTTACCAAGCCATGTGTTGAACTCCTTTATGCGCCTCTGCCTATCATTCTGAACATTATGCACAGGCAGAACTTCAGAAAATGAAATGGTGGAGCTGGTGGCTGTATATATCTGTATGTAGTAATCTCCTGAGCTCCTTCTAGTGGTGGCTGTATATATCTGTATGCAGTAATCTCCTGAGCTCCCTCTAGTGGTGGCTGTATATATCTGTATGCAGTAATCTCCTGAGCTCCTTCTAGTGGTGGCTGTATATATCTGTATGTAGTATTCTCCTGAGCTCCTTCTAGTGGTGGCTGTATATATCTGTATGTAGTATTCTCCTGAGCTCCCTCTAGTGGTGGCTGTATATATCTGTATGCAGTAATCTCCTGAGCTCCCTCTAGTGGTGGCTGTATATATCTGTATGTAGTAATCTCCTGAGCTCCCTCTAGTGGTGGCTGTATATATCTGTAGGTAGTAATCTCCTGAGCTCCCTCTAGTGGTGGCTGTATATATATGTATGTTGTAATCTCCTGAGCTCCCTCTAGTGGTGGCTGTATATATCTGTATGCAGTAATCTCCTGAGCTCCCTCTAGTGGTGGCTGTATATATCTGTATGCAGTAATCTCCTGAGCTCCCACTAGCGGTGGCTGTATATATCTGTATTCAGTAATCTCCGGAGCTCCCTCTAGTGGTGGCTGTATATATCTGTATGTAGTAATCTCCTGAGCTCCCTCTAGTGGTGGCTGTATATATCTGTATTCAGTAATCTCATGAGCTCCCTCTAGTGGTGGCTGTATATATCTGTATGCAGTAATCTCCTGAGCTCCCTCTAGTGGTGGCTGTATATATCTGTATGCAGTAATCTCCTGAGCTCCCTCTAGTGGTGGCTGTATATATCTGTATACAGTAATCTCCTGAGCTCCTCTAGTGGTGGCTGTATATATCTGTATGTAGTAATCTCCTGAGCTCCCTCTAGTGGTGGCTGTATATATCTGTATGCAGTAATCTCCTGAGCTCCCTCTAGTGGGGGCTGTATATATCTGTATGTAGTAATCTCCTGAGCTCTCTAGTGGTGGCTGTATATATCTGTATGTAGTAATCTCCTGAGCTCCCTCTAGTGGTGGCTGTATATATCTGTATGCAGTAATCTCCTGAGCTCCTTCTAGTGGTGGCTGTATATATCTGTATGTAGTAATCTCCTGAGCTCCCTCTAGTGGTGGCTGTATATCTGTATGTAGTAATCTCCTGAGCTCCTTCTAGTGGTGGCTGTATATATCTGTATGTAGTAATCTCCTGAGCTCCTTCTAGTGGTGGCTGTATATATCTGTATGTAGTATTCTCCTGAGCTCCCTCTAGTGGTGGCTGTATATATCTGTATGCAGTAATCTCCTGAGCTCCCTCTAGTGGTGGCTGTATATATCTGTATGTAGTAATCTCCTGAGCTCCCTCTAGTGGTGGCCATATATATATTTGTATGGAGTAAGCTCCTGAGATCCCCCTACAGATGGCTGTATATGTCTGTATGCAGTAATCTCCTGAGCTCCCTCTAGTGGTGGCTGTATATATCTGTATGTAGTAATCTCCTGAGCTCCCTCTAGTGGTGGCTGTATATATATGTATGTTGTAATCCCCTGAGCTCCCTCTAGTGGTGGCTGTATATATCTGTATGCAGTAATCTCCTGAGCTCCCTCTAGTGGTGGCTGTATATATCTGTATGCAGTAATCTCCTGAGCTCCCACTAGCGGTGGCTGTATATATCTGTATGTAGTAATCTCCGGAGCTCCCTCTAGTGGTGGCTGTATATATCTGTATGTAGTAATCTCCTGAGCTCCCTCTAGTGGTGGCTGTATATATCTGTATGCAGTAATCTCATGAGCTCCCTCTAGTGGTGGCTATATATATCTGTATGCAGTAATCTCCTGAGTTCCCTCTAGTGGTGGCTGTATATATCTGTATGCAATAATCTCCTGAGCTCCCTCTAGTGGCAGCTGTATATGTCTGAGCTTAGTAAAACAAGGATATATACAGTGACACCTCTTTATATAGTTGCAATCAAAACTATTCCACCATGACTGCAAATTAGGTTTATTTACAAAATTTCCAAATTTTTAGCTGTTTCCAATTAACCAGCTCTAACAAGAACAATGTAAATAGCTTAACACAACTAATTTAACAAGTGGTTTCTCCAAATTGAACACAATGTTTCACTTTTAAGGACTATTGCAGTCTTAGAATTCTTCAAGCCCCTGAAAGGAACACTTCATAGGAGCACACATGTAAATCAGATGTTATATCAAGCACATGAAGAGCTTCATGAGCTGCATCAGGTGTGCTTGAGATAAAACACATCAAATACCAGGACTGGCTCGTGGTTTATTGACGGTGATGTTTGATTGCATGTTACAAAGTGGTCCAGATCATTGTCTTGCACAAACAAAAACATACAAAGCCGCTGAATGTTCCCAGAGATACAGCTGTAAGCATAGTTCATGAACTCAAAATTAAAGATGCACCGGCTCCACAACCTGGACATGACAGAAGGAGGAAGCTACCACCAACCACCACCAGATTCCTGAGGGGCCAGCTAGTCAAAAACCAACAAGTAACTGCAAAAGACCTCAGAAAGATCTGGTGGCACCAGGCACTAAGGTTTCAGTTTGCACAGTAAGGTGCATACTAATTGCTAAAGGTCTCCATGCCCGAACACCAAGACGTTTACCTCTACTGACCCAAAAGCACAAGAAAAGTTGCTACAATATGTTCAAAACCATAAAAATAATACACAGTTCGAATTCTGTTCTGTGGAGCAATATAACAAAACTGAAACTTTTCAGTGCATGAATCGGCAGTATGTCTGTAGAAGGAAGCATGAAGGAAAAAGATCACCCTGTCTACAGTCAAGTATGGTGGTGGCTTGATGATTCTCTGGTGATGCTTTGCGTTCTCTGTGAGGAAGTCATTGGACCTTCTAACAGGACAATGATCCCAAGCATACCTCAAAGACCACCAAGGGTTGGTCTCAGAAGAAGCCTTGGACCTTCTAACAGGACAGAGATCCCAAGCATTCCCCAAAGTCCACCAAGGCTTGGTCTTAGAAGAAGTCTAGAGTCACTGTCACAGTCACCTGAACCTCAAAGAAAATCTTTGGTGGGATTTGAAGAAGGCGCTTGCAGAACACAAACTCAAGAGTATTAGTGGAAGCCATTCACCATGAGAAACTGGCTAAGATCCCTCGGGAACAATGCCAGAAGCTGGTGTCTGGTTATGCATGATGCCTACAGCAGGACATAACAGCAAAGGTGCTCTAGTACTAAGGACACTTATCATGGAGAGGTCGAAGAATTCTGAGGCTGCAGGAGTTACTAAAAGTGGCATTCTGCATTAAATTTGAAGAAACCACTGATTTTGATTGCAACTTTCAGACCACCTCTGTAAGAAGACCACCCCCCATGGCCCTCTCAGGGAAATTTCACTGCACGGTGGTTTTTGAGGGCGGCATCTTCTGACATTTAGATAGCATTAGTCAGAGATAACACCTCCAGCAGCTCCGAGGACAACAGGGACGGTCTGACAACTGACACATCATGTGAATATTACAGAATAATTTACAGACAACCATGAAACCTACCCGGCTGGAACAAAGACATGAAAATCTCCACTTCTCGCCCCGCTTCGTTAGAATACCGCCTTATCACAGCTCATCATCATGGTTAATGGGGGGGGGATGTGATTGACAGGTCATACATTTCCCAAATAGTCCTGCCCCCTCTGCTGATAGCAGTCACAGCGTAAAGGTCCAGAACAGAATTATATCCTGACATTTTACTGTGACTCCTGGACGGGTGATGTATGTGTCTGCTAATCATCATCCGTAATCACCGCACACCGGCAACAGCTCAGCTCCTGAAACCACCCAACTGCTGAGAATAAGTCATGTGCACAGAGACTCCACCAGCAGAATAGTGAGTACAGCTCTGGAGTATAATACAGGATGTAACTCAGGATCAGTACAGGATATGTAATGTATGTACACAGTGACTCCACTAGCAGAATAGTGAGTACAGCTCTGGAGTATAATACAGGATGTAACTCAGGATCCGTACAGGATAAGTAATGTATCTACACAGTGACTGCACCAGCAGAATAGTGAGTACAGCTCTGGAGTATAATACAGGATGTAACTCAGGATCAGTACAGGATATGTAATGTATGTACACAGTGACTCCACTAGCAGAATAGTGAGTACAGCTCTGGAGTATAATACAGGATGTAACTCAGGATCAGTACAGGATAAGTAATGTAATGTGTGTACACAGTGACTGCACCAGCAGAATAGTGAGTGCAGCTCTGGAGTATAATACAGGATGTAACTCAGGATCAGTATAGGATAAGTAATGTAATGTATGTACACAGTGACTGCACCAGCAGAATAGTGAGTGCAGCTCTGGAGTATAATACAGGATGTAACTCAGGATCAGTACAGGATAAGTAATGTATGTACACAGTGACTGCACCAGCAGAATAGTGAGTGCAGCTCTGGAGTATAATACAGGATGTAACTCAGGATCAGTACAGGATAAGTAATGTATGTACACAGTGACTGCACCAGCAGAATAGTGAGTGCAGCTCTGGAGTATAATACAGGATGTAACTCAGGATCAGTACAGGATAAGTAATGTATGTACACAGTGACTGCACCAGCAGAATAGTGAGTGCAGCTCTGGAGTATAATACAGGATGTAACTCAGGATCAGTACAGGATAAGTAATGTATGTACACAGTGACTGCACCAGCAGAATAGTGAGTGCAGCTCTGGAGTATAATACAGGATGTAACTCAGGATCAGTACAGGATAAGTAATGTATGTACACAGTGACTGCACCAGCAGAATAGTGAGTGCAGCTCTGGAGTATAATACAGGATGTAACTCAGGATCAGTACAGGATAAGTAATGTATGTACACAGTGACTGCACCAGCAGAATAGTGAGTGCAGCTCTGGAGTATAATACAGGATGTAACTCAGGATCAGTACAGGATAAGTAATGTATGTACACAGTGACTGCACCAGCAGAATAGTGAGTGCAGCTCTGGAGTATAATACAGGATGTAACTCAGGATCAGTACAGGATAAGTAATGTATGTACACAGTGACTGCACCAGCAGAATAGTGAGTGCAGCTCTGGAGTATAATACAGGATGTAACTCAGGATCAGTACAGGATAAGTAATGTATGTACACAGTGACTGCACCAGCAGAATAGTGAGTGCAGCTCTGGAGTATAATACAGGATGTAACTCAGGATCAGTACAGGATAAGTAATGTATGTACACAGTGACTGCACCAGCAGAATAGTGAGTGCAGCTCTGGAGTATAATACAGGATGTAACTCAGGATCAGTACAGGATAAGTAATGTATGTACACAGTGACTGCACCAGCAGAATAGTGAGTGCAGCTCTGGAGTATAATACAGGATGTAACTCAGGATCAGTACAGGATAAGTAATGTATGTACACAGTGACTGCACCAGCAGAATAGTGAGTGCAGCTCTGGAGTATAATACAGGATGTAACTCAGGATCAGTACAGGATAAGTAATGTATGTACACAGTGACTGCACCAGCAGAATAGTGAGTGCAGCTCTGGAGTATAATACAGGATGTAACTAAATGATTTTCCTATTTCATGACGTAAAGTCATAGTTTTATTAAAGACACGGAGGCGAGTATTGCTTTCTCCTTCTTTACTGAACCACCAATAGCAGCAAAGAGAAAAAATTAACATACAGGGAACCATAGCAACCAATGTCCCTCCCCTATGGCCCCTATAATAGGCCGCTCCTCCTATGGCTCTTCCTCTTTCTTTGGGATCCTGGTGCCAACATCCCGAACAATCCAACGAACTCTGAACATCAACCGGAACGAAGAACTCCACTCTGTACGAAGCAGGAACCAGCAGTCGCCAACCTGGTCAACCACCGAAGAACTTAAACTGGAACACGGTATACCATCCTTGAAGAAGCTTCAACCTGAAAGAGAGAACAGACCATGGGCCCAGGTGAAACCGGCATGTCAGGACAAGAGCATCGGACACCAACTGCTCAAACAGACCCGATAGGGGTTGAATGACCAACGGCAATAAAGTGCATTAAACAAACACTACAATGGCAATGAAATCACCAACAGAGCAATAAATACAATGTCATAATAAATAACAGGACAATAACACCGCAAAGACATATACATAAGCGAGCCCTGAAAGAAAACAACCCACCAAAAGACCCAAGGGAGGGAATCCAGGGTGGGCAATACTCGCCTCCGTGTCTTTAATAAAACTATGACTTTACGTCATGAAATAGGAAAATCATTTAGTTTTACATCAAGACACGGAGGCTCATATGGCAAGTTCAAAGCCTGTCAATAATTGAAGCAAACAAATTAGCTGGAGGACGGAAATAGAACTCCCTGAACGTGGTAACATTAGACCAGTCAGCCAGGCGCATCACGTCCTCCAACCTGGCCCCCGAAACCGCCAGAGCGGTGGCAGAGGCCCCCCGTGCGGAATGGGCTGTGAAGACCGAAGTGTCAACACCCGCCAACGACATAACCCATTTAAGCCAACGCGCTAACGTAGGGCTAGCCACCGGCCCAAACGGATGCCGAATAGAAACGAACAGCTGTGGCCTGGTCGGAGACCTGTGTGCCAGAGTCCTGGACTCGTACTCCCGAAGGCACGCCACGGGGCATAAGATCGGAGACGTAGGAAAACTAGGGTAGGACACGAACCGGATGCTAGTCTTAGTGCGACGCGAGATGTTAAAGGTAACCCCCTCCGGGGTAAACGAACGCGCGTCGTAGTCAAGGGCCCTCACATCCGACACTCTCTTACATGAAATGAGGCAAAACAGTGCCAACAATTTAGCAGACAATTGCCTAATGGATAAAGCAGAATTCTCGGGCCAAGAGGCCAAAAAGCCCAAAACCAGGGAGACATCCCAAGTAGTGGAAAAACGAGGCCGAGGGGGACGAGACAACCGAGCCCCCCGAAGGAGGCGAGACACAGAAGGATGTTGACCAGCCGCGACACCCGCGTAGCCCTCGTGGGTAGAAGAAATAGCGGACCTGAAAAGGTTAATGGTCCGATAAGCCTTCCCCGCCTCAAAGAGAGAGGTGAGGAAACGCAGCAGGTCAGCTACAGGTGCCGAAACGGGATCCAAGTCCCGTTCCACGCACCAATTAGCCCAAGTTCTCCAGGCTGCCCGGTAAGACTTTCGGGTGCCGGGAGCCCACGCGCTGTCCAATAGTCGTCGAGTCGCAGCCGAAATTCCCTCGAAAGATCCAGGTGTCCGGAGATCCGGCACGCCAGCAGCCGCAGGGATCCGTCGAGGAGGAGGGGATGAAGTAGACCCTGAGGGTTGCGTAGGAGATCCAACCGGTTCGGGAGAAGAACAGGAACCTCCACCAGAATCTTCAACAATGAAGGGAACCAAACCTGGGATCCCCAGAACGGGACCACCAGAACCAGATCCGCCCGATGGCGGAGAACCTGCAGGAGAGTCCTCGGGATCATTGAGAACGGAGGAAACGCGTACAGGCGAGACACCGACCAGTCCTGGAGGAAAGCATCCACCGCCACCGCTTCCGGGTCCGGACGCCAGCTGAAGAACCGGGTTAGCTGCCTGTTGAGCCGAGAGGCGAAGAGATCGACGGACATCGGACCCCACAAATCCGAAATCGCCGCGAACACCAGCGGATCCAACTGCCAATCGCTGCCGTCCGACAGGTAGCGAGAGTTCCAATCCGCCTGAATGTTGCTCAACCCTGGCAAATACTCCGCCTGCACCATGATAGTCCCTGGACAGGCAGAACGACCAAAAATCTTTGGCTAAACGCGCCAAAGTGGCCGAGCGAGTACCCCCCAGACGGTTGACATACCGGACCGCCGACACGTTGTCCATCCGCAGCCGGATACACGCGTTGGCGATCCCGTTGGAGAAACTCTTCACAGCGAAGGACCCCGCCAAGAGCTCCAACGCATTGATGTGCAGGAGGGATTCCTCCGCCGACCAGGGACCCCCAGTGGAGACCCCGTTGCAATGGGCCCCCCAGCCCTGGAGGCTCGCGTCCGATTCGATCGTCAACTCCGGCAGGGATCCAAAGATCGCTCTCCCGTTCCACGCTTCCAGGTTGGCTATCCACCAACTTCAGTTCCTCCCGGGCTTCCGAGTCCAGAACCACCGCGTCCGCAAAGGAGGCACCGGTCCGAAGATGGGCGATCTTCAGTCGCTGGAGCGCCCGGTAATGCAGCGGGGCTGGGAACACCGCCTGAATGGAAGAGGCCAACAGGCCGATAATGCGGGCCAGGTGACGCAACGAGAGGATGGGGAGCGAGGAGAGCATGTCTCAACTCCTTGCGGATCGCCCGCAACTTCGCCGTCGGCAGGCTGAGAGACTCCGAGAGTGAATCCACCGTGAATCCTAGGAAACTCCATCCTCTGGGCCGGAGTAAGGCAGGATTTCTCTCGGTTGAGGAGGAACCCGAGACCCGAAAGCAGATCCGCCGTCCAGCGTAGATGTTCCAGCAATCCCGCTCTGGACTCGTGCATCAGCAGGATGTCGTCCAGATAGATGATGAGACGCACACCCCGAGTCCTCAACCACGACACGACCGGACGCAGCAACTTGGTGAAACACCAGGGAGCTGAAGACAGCCCGAATGGCAGACAGGTGAACCTCCAGACCTCTCCCTGCCACCGGAACTGAAGCAGGTCCCTGGAAAGGGCGGATACCGGGACCGTCAGGTACGCATCCTTCAGGTCCAGTTTCACCATCCAGTCCCCAGGGATTAACAAGTCCCGAAGGAGATGGATCCCTTCCATCTTGAAATGACGGTAACGTACTACCGCATTCAATGAGCGAAGGTTGATGACCGGTCTCATCTGCCCGTCTTTCTTCTGTACAAGAAAGATGTTGCTGATCACACCCACCGATGCCGGGGGCGCAGGCTCTATTGCCAACTTTCGCCAGAGGGACTGTAATTCCGCGTCCACCAACGCACGATCCGCGCGCGATAGGGGAACAAGCGGAGGGGAAGGAATCAGATAGGGGGAGCCCGTGAGCTCTATGTGAAATCCCCTGACCGTGGCAAGCACCCATGGATCCGCGGTAATGAGGCTCCAAGCGTGGGAAAAAAGCTGGAGTCGGCCCCCTACACAAGGTACCATAGAATCCCCCATCAGGGGAGCACTTACCCAAGGGTCTGCGGTGACTCGGGTTGCCCCGGAAGGAGCGAGAACGCCATTGCTGTCCTCTCGTGGTGAAGAACGGAGACGCGTTGCGTTGTTCCTGGAACTGAGGACGATGTCCACCGGAACCTCTGGTCGTTCCACGGGCCTGGAAATTTGCACGGCCGGACAGGCGGCCCCTACCACTGCCGGCCCGATGAGAGACCCGTCCCTGGAAGACCCTGCGCATAGAGGACTGGGCCTTGTCCAGCGCAGTAAAAGTGCCCACGAACCGGCTCATGTCCTTGATGAAGGACTCGCCGAAGAGGAGGCCCTGGGCATCCTTCCCTGCCTCAGTGAGCGCCAAATTGGCCAATTTGGGGTCAATCTTAAACAAGATCGCCTTACGTCTCTCAATCGCCATGGCGGTATTGGCGTTTCCGGTCAGGCATATGGCCCTCTGGGCCCAGCCCCTCAATTCCACCGGGTCAATCGGGGTACCCTCAATCCTAGCCGCTTCGGCCAACTCTAAGATCCTAGTCAAGGGACCAAACACATCAAGAATCTTGTCCTGGCAGCTGCGTAGCGCTGAATCCAGGCCCTTTTTCGCGTTCCAACCCGTTTTGGACAAGAACTGCGACATCTTGGGGTCCACCAACGGGGTGTCACAGACCTTATTGGGGACCACTGGCCGGGGACACTCGGCCCTAAGCTTATTGCGTGACTCGCGGCTGAGCGAGTGACGCACCCAGTGCTCCAAATAGGCCCCCACATGAGGGGAGGGAAGCCATTCCGCCGAGCGAGGGTGATGTAGCGACTCGGGATCGAACATCGGTTCACCCAAATCATCCAACACGGCCTCAGAACGGGCAGTGGTGGAATTCGTCGCCGCTTCCTTGGCAGAGGAGGCCGCCGCAGCGGAGGTAGATGGGCCCTGAACTGGGGGGGTGAGATCCTCCTCTGTGCCGTAATCGAAGTCCGCCATAGCCTCCTCGTCTGAAACTCTATCCGAGTCAGACAGGTCCGGTGATTGCGCTCTAGCGCGTTTCCATGTCCGCGCCCTTTCTGCCTGGCGGGAAGAGGCCCTTGTCCGTGAACTAAGCACGGGTTCCGGGGTGGCGAGATGCGCACCATTCAAAGTCCCCTGTAAAACAGGGGGATCAACAGAGGTAGGCTGCGGTACTGCAATGGGGTCTTGAGAGGGAGCACTAGTGGGACGTGCGGACAGGGCCTGGGCAATAGTCTGCGATAACACCGACGACATGGAGCCCATGGCCACCATAATTGCGTCAGACACTGAGCGCTGCAGAGCCAGCGCATGTGCATCAGTATCAGTGGGGCTAAGTCCCTCAGGGGAGGAGGGGGGGGGCGACTGGAAGTAGGAGGTGGCGTAGGAGCAGACATACTAGAAGTCAATGCCTAATGGGGGCAGTGCTGGGACCCAAACGCCTAAAGCAGAGGACAGGGCCGAGATCACCTGAGACGCTGGGAGCAATGGAGCAGGAGCCGCCGACCGTGCCGGAACGAGTGACCGGAAGCAGGAAGACCTGAGAAGACCGCCCCCAGACGCCCGCGAAAACGGCAGAAACTCACAAAGATGGCCGCCGAGATCTCGCGTGATCTCGCAGCCGGTGACTACAGAGGGAATCCAAGATGGCCGTCGAGATCTCGCGAGATCTCGCAGCCACCCCGAACGGAGGAGCGCCGGGAAATGGCGCAGCGAAAAGAAGAGGGAGGACCCGCCCCCAACACCCGGACAGCGCGGACAAGCGCCGGTAACTAAAAGAGGGGTGGGAGACAACGGCCAGCAAAGCAATGCCGGGCCAGCAAGAAAATCGCCACAAGGGAAACGGGGGGGGAGCCCAGAGAGCGCCGCAGAGTATCCCACAAAGCGCAGGGATAAGCGCAAGCAAACCCCCACCAGCAACGCCAGACTGCAGGGGGGCAAACGAGGGGATCGCTGCACAGCAAACAGGGTTAGTCACCCTAGTAAGCAGCACAAAAGCTAACAAACAGACACCTAAACACAGCTAAACACAGCAGAGAAAAAAGAGGTGTACTTAGCTTGGCAGCAGCAAAGAGAGAGGAAGAGCCATAGGAGGAGCGGCCTATTATAGGGGCCAGTGGGGAGGGACATTGGTTGCTATGGTTCCTTGTATGTAAATTTTTTCTCTTTGCTGCTATTGGTGGTTCAGAAAAGAAGGAGAAAGCAATATGAGCCTCCGTGTCTTGATGTACACAGTGACTGCACCAGCAGAATAGTGAGTGCAGCTCTGGAGTATAATACAGGATGTACTAAATGATTTTCCTATTTCATGACGTAAAGTCATAGTTTTATTAAAGACACGGAGGCTCATATTGCTATCTCCTTCTTTACTTTCCACCAATAGCAGCAAAGAAGAAATTTACATAATCATAACAATAAAGGATCCACCCCTCTCAGATCCTATAATAAGCAGTGTCCTCTTAGTAACTTCCTCTTTCTTTGGAACCGAAACACCAACTTCATAACCGGAACTGGAACCGAAACCGGAAACCGGAACTGGACCCGAGAATGATAAACAACCGGTCCATCACGCCGTAGAACTCAAGCCAACATGGCTAACACCTCCGGAAAACCGGGAGCAACGCAGAAGCCCATACTTCGTGGAACCTTCAACCTGAAACAAAGCAAATAATATAGCCAGTGTAAGAGGCAGGCAAAAATTGAACAAAAACCGACCCAGGAAACGGTCCGTACATTATAAGGTCGCTGAAAACAGAACCATAAACAGTCAGCAATACAACTATGCAAGTATACGTAATAAATAACCATAACGACAATGTAAACAGTCCAATAAATTAAAACCACAAAAGGGCGGGCAGGAGCAACCCAGGGCGGGCAATACTCGCCTCCGTGTCTTTAATAAAACTATGACTTTACGTCATGAAATAGGAAAATCATTTAGTTTTACATCAAGACACGGAGGCTCATATTGCAAGTTCAAAGCTGATCAATAATCGATGAAAACACATGAGGGGGCGGACGAAAATAAAATTCTCTGAACGTTGTGGCCCTAGACCAGTCAGCCAAACGCAAAATGTCCTCCAAACGAGCCCCCGAAACGGCCAGGGCAGTGGCAGCCGCGCCCCTGGCCGAATGAGCGGTAAAGACCGCCGTATCAATCCCAGACAGGGACATGACCCACTTCATCCAACGCGCCAACGTGGGACTAGACACCGGGCCAAAAGGATGGCGGATGGAGAGGAACAGTTGTGGAACGTCCGCAGAGCGGTGAGTCCGAGTCCGCGACTCATATTCCCGCAAGCAGGCCACCGGACAGAGCGCCGGCGAAGACGGGAAACAGGGATAAGAAACAGACCGAATATTGGTCTTGGTGCGCCGCGTGATGTTGAACGTGACACCCTCGGGAGAAAAGGACCTAGCGTCATGATCCAAAGCCCTGACGTCCGAAACCCTCTTACAAGAAACGAGGCAAAAGAGGGTCAACAATTTTGCCGACAGTTGCCGGAGGGAAAGAGCCGAGTTCTCGGGCCACGCGGAGAAAAAAGAGAGAACCAGGGAAACGTCCCACGTAGTGGTGAAGCGAGGCCGAGGAGGCCGGGCCAAACGCGATCCGCGCAGCAGGCGCGACACCGAAGGGTGTTGACCCGCCGGAACGCCATCAAAACCCTGATGAGTCGAAGAAATCGCCGAACGGAACAAATTAATGGTCCGATAAGCCTTTCCCGCCTCAAAAAGGGATGTAAGGAACTGCAGCAAATGGGTCACAGGCGCCGAAACGGGATCAAGGTTCCGTTCCACGCACCAGCTAACCCCAAGATCCCCAAGCTGCCCGGTAAGATTTTCGGGTGCCGGGAGCCCAAGCGTTGTCCAGGAGGCGTCTAGTTGCCTCCGAAATGCCTTCGACCTCTCCGGGAGTCCGGAGATCCGGCACGCCAGGAGCTGAAGGGAGCCGTCGAGCAGCAGGGGGTGAGGAGCACCCAGAGGGCCCTGGAGGAGATCCGTCCGACCCGGAAGGAGGAGAGGCACGTCCGTCAGGAGTTCCAGGAGGACCGGGTACCACGCTTGAGTCCCCCAGAAGGGGATCACCACCACCAATTCCGCAACCTGACGACGAACCTGCAGCAGCATCCTCGGGATCATTGCGAAAGGAGGAAACGCGTAATGCAGAGCCGAAGACCAGTCCTGAAGGAACGCATCCACCGCCTCCGCCTCCGGGCGCCAGCTGAAGAACCTGGGAAGGTGAGTATTGAGCCGTGACGCGAAGAGGTCCGCGGCGCAAGGGCCCCAGGTATCCAAGATCGTGGAGAACAGTTCCGGCGCTAGCCTCCAGTCGCTGCTGTCCGTGAAGCAGCGGGAACTCCGATCCGCCCGGACGTTGTGTAAACCCGGAAGGTACTCCGCCTGCACCATGATGTCCCTGGAGAGACAGTAGGACCAGAACTCCATCGCCAGTCGCGCCAAGGTAGCCGACTGGGTGCCGCCCAGGTGATTGACATAGCGGACCGCCGACACATTGTCCATGCGTAGTCGGATGCATGCATGCGCAATGCCATTGGAGAAACTGCGGATGGCAAACGAGCCCGCCAGGAGCTCCAGAGCGTTGATGAGAGGGGCTGGGAACACCGCCTGAATGGAGGAGGCCAACAGGCCAATAATGCGAGCCAGGTGATGCAGGGACAAGGACGTCGCTGAGAGGGCATGTCTCAATTCCTTGCGGATCGTCCGCAACTTCTCTGACGGGAGACTGAGAGATTCCGCAACGGAGTCCACCGTGAAGCCCAGGAATTCCAACCGTCGAGACGGTGTGAGACAGGACTTCTCGGGGTTCAGTAGAAAACCAAGAGCCGAAAGGAGGTCCGATGTCCAGTGAAGGTGCTGAAGCAGCGCCGCCCGACATTGATGCATAATGAGGATGTCGTCCAGATAGATGACTAGACGTACACCCCGACTCCGAAGCCAGGCAACAACCGGACGCAGGAGCTTGGTAAAGCACCATGGCGCCGAAGAAAGGCCGAACGGGAGGCAAGAGAAACGCCACACTTCGCCCTTCCACAAGAAGCGCAGGAGATCTCTGGACGAGGAGGCAATTGGGACCGTCAGATAGGCATCTTTGAGGTCCAGTTTCACCATCCAGTCCCCCGGGACCAGCAAGTCCCGAAGGAGGTGAATACCCTCCCTCTTGAAGTGGCGGTAGCGCACCACTGAGTTCAGTGCCCGGAGATTTATCACTGGACGCATTAGCCCCCCTTTCTTCTGAACTAGGAAGATGTTGCTGAGCACGCCTCTCTGGGCGGAGGGGGCCCTCTCTATTGCCCTCTTCTGAAAAAGGGAAAACAGCTCTAAGTCCACAAGCTCTCTGCCTGGTGGGGCCAGGGGAAGTGGCGGGGGAGAAGGAATGAGGTTTGGTGAACCCGTGAGCTCTATGTGGAACCCCTGTACCGTGGTCAGCACCCACGGGTCTGATGTAATGCTGGACCAAACGTGGGAACAAAGACGGAGTCTGCCCCCTACACAAGGAACCAAAGAAGCCCCCACAGGGGAAAGACTTACCGAAGGACTTTCGGAAATTGGGGTTTCCTCGGACAGACCTCGAACGCCATTGGCCGCCTCTGGCCGGGAAGAACGGAGGAGGATTCCTTTGGTCCTGGAAGGGTGGTCTCTGGTTGAAGGAGCCTCTGCCCGAGCTGCGGGCCTGAAAACTGGATCGGCCGGACAGACGGCCCCTGCTACTGCCGGCCCTAGTGGAGACCCGTCCCTGGAAGACCCTACGCATTGAGGACTGGGCCTTGTCCAGGGCAGTAAATGCTCCCACGTATCTGCTGAGGTCCTTAATGAAGGAATCCCCGAAGAGCAGGCCTTGTGCATCCTTCCCTGCCTCAGTCAGTGCCAGGTTGGCCAATTTCGGATCAATCTTAAACAATATGGCTTTACGCCGTTCAATGGCCAGGGAGGAGTTGGTGCTGCCCGCAATACAAATAGCCCTCTGAATCCAGCCCGTAAGCTCTTCCGGGTCTACCGGAGAGCCGTCCACTCTGGCCGATTCGGCCATCTCAAAGATTTTGGCGAGGGGCCCAAAGATGTCAAGGAGTTTATCCTGACAACTTTTAAGTGCGGAATCTAGCCCCTTACGGGGATTCCAGCCGGTCTTAGCCAAAAACTGCGTCATTTTTGGATCCACAGACAGCGTTTCACAGACCTTATTGGGGATCAAAGGTCTGGGGCATTCAGATCGGAGTTTACTGCGCGCCTCTTTACTAAGAGGGCGGCGCACCCAATGTTCCAGATAATCGCTCACATGAGCTACCGGCAACCACTCAGCCGACCTAGGGTGGTGGAGGGCATCAGGGTCAAACAACGGGTTGCCTGAAGGATCCACCGGGGTGGAAACCACGTTAGGGGCAGCGGCGGACGCGCCCACGGACCCGGAGGTGGATGGTCTAGGACCAGAGGTACCTGGCAACTCGGATTCCATCTCAATCTCAATATCCCCGTCGGAATGGCCGCTCGCCTCCGCGTAAGCCTCCATGTCGGATTCAATATCCGAATCCGCATCGCCAGTCTGTGCTCTAGCACATTTCCACGCTCGCGTCCGTTCTGCCTGACGCGGCAAGGCTCTTTTGCGCGATCTAAGCGCGCTATCATGGGTGGCTTGGATCACACCGATCATAGTCTCCTGGGGTGCAGGAGGGTCAACAATGGTAGGCTGCGGGCTAGTAAGCACAGGCGCGGGCATAGAGGGGCCAGGGGCATGGGCAGCTAGGGCCTGAGAGATGGTTTTAGAGATCATAGAGGACATGGATCCCATCGCCTCTATAATAGCGCTGGAGACCGAGCGTTGAAGCTCTAGGGCCTGCGTATTCATGGTCGGAATATCGGGGTCCCCAGTGGATGGGGGGGGGATTGACCCAGAGGGGGAGCGATCAGAGGACATAATATGGCTTAAGGTAAATATATATATATAATCAGCCTGAAGGCCTAACCTAGCAGGGAGGTCTAAGCTAAGATGGCCAAGAATAGCAAAGGAAAAACCTAAACTAACTAGGGGTTAATCACCCCAGAAGCCGCCGAACCGGAGTAGGAGCAGGAGCACAGCCAGCCGACCGAACGAACACCAGACCGGAAGTGACGTCCGAAATCCCGCGATAGGAAGGGCGGGAGCTCCCCAAGATGGCCGCCGAGATCCCGCGAGATCTCGGAGCCGCGGGAAGCGAGCGGGACCCGCCGCTGACACCTGAAGCGCCGATAACCAGAGGGGACGCAGCGATAGGAGGTAAAGCTAAGGGGAAGGGGGGGAGACGCAGAGCAAACCCCTAAGAGAAACAGCGGTGAAATACAAAAGAAACCGACGCAGGGGAGGAGGAACGGAGGGCAGAGGGGAAAAGAGGGGGGGGGACGACCCCCAAGCGATAAGCGCAATAAGCGTGGGGGCAAGCAGACCCAAAATAAGGAAAAATACCCACAATGAGGGGAAACACCAAAACCAGCAAAAGGGTAGAAAGGCTATGTATTATAGACAATCCTTAGCAAAAACACAGGTTAATAAAATCAATGAGACTCATAAAACATGTAATAACAGCCATAAAACACAGAAATGACTTATCTCTGGTGGAGCAGCAAAGAAAGAGGAAGTTACTAAGAGGACACTGCTTATTATAGGATCTGTGAGGGGAGGGTCCTTTATTGTTATGATTATGTAAATTTCTTCTTTGCTGCTATTGGTGGAAAGTAAAGAAGGAGAAAGCAATATGAGCCTCCGTGTCTTGATGTAAAACTCAGGATCAGTACAGGATAAGTAATGTATGTACACAGTGCCTGCACCAGCAGAATAGTGAGTGCAGCTCTGGAGTATAACACAGGATGTAACTCAGGATCAGTACAGGATAAGTAATGTATGTACACAGTGACTGCACCAGCAGAATAGTGAGTGCAGCTCTGGAGTATAACACAGGATGTAACTCAGGATCAGTACAGGATAAGTAATGTATGTACACAGTGACTGCACCAGCAGAATAGTGAGTGCAGCTCTGGAGTATAACACAGGATGTAACTCAGGATCAGTACAGGATAAGTAATGTATGTACACAGTGACTGCACCAGCAGAATAGTGAGTGCAGCTCTGGAGTATAATACAGGATGTAACTCAGGATCAGTACAGGATAAGTAATGTATGTACACAGTGACTGCACCAGCAGAATAGTGAGTGCAGCTCTGGAGTATAATACAGGATGTAACTCAGGATCAGTACAGGATAAGTAATGTCTGTACACAGTGACTGCACCAGCAGAATAGTGAGTGCAGCTCTGGAGTATAATACAGGATGTAACTCAGGATCAGTACAGGATAAGTAATGTATGTACACAGTGACTGCACCAGCAGAATAGTGAGTGCAGCTCTGGAGTATAATACAGGATGTAACTCAGGATCAGTACAGGATAAGTAATGTATGTACACAGTGACTCCACCAGCAGAACAGTGAGTGCAGCTCTGGAGTATAATACAGGATGGATTCTTTTTTTGCTATGCTATGTCCTTTTTTCTCCCTGACGCACTGTTCACCTCTGTCTTTAAAGGGGTTTTCCCATCTCAGACAATGGGGGCATAGCGCGCTAGGATATGCCCCCATTGTCTAATAGGCGTGGGTCCCACCGCTGGGACCTGCACCTACAATGAGAACAGAGCGGGCAAATGAATGGAGGGCGCACTGAGCATGTGCAGCCGGCCTCTATTCATTTTTATAGGGCCGCCAAAAATAGTCGAGTGCTGGCTCGGCTATTGCCGTCTGCCTCATAGAAATGAATAAGAGCATGGGCGCTGTGCGCTTCTATTCACTTCTGAGGGAGCAGCGCTTGGTGGTGGACAGACCCAGGGAAATCCGAGGTCCTCCAGCCACAGCGCTCCCCGCTTCGTTCTCGTTGTAGGTCCGGGTCCCAGCGGTGGGACCTGCACCTATCAGACAATGGGGGTATATCCTAGCGATATGCCCCCATTGTCTGAGATGGGAATACCCCTTTAATATTACAGCAGATATCTTCCCTGGTCTCCCCCGCTGGAGAGTTCGATGGTACATTCTGATATTACAGAGGAAACAAAGATTTTTACATTTATCTCTAAAGTTTACAGATTTCAGTGACATAAAAAAAATCATAAAAAGTGACAAACAGAAGAAAATCTGAGTTTTATGGAGACATAAAATGTGAGATGAAATTAGCAGATCTGCCGTTTTGTGTGATATTGCGTAGAGCCGGTCGTGTTTTAGACAGTCGCCGCGGCCGGCGCCATTATCTCACTGATGAAGAATCTGTCTGAGGAACAGTAAATTTGGGCGCAGGGTAATGAGGCTGCCGTACAATGAACTTCACATTCCAGACGTTTTATTCTCACTTTTGGATTCACTATTTATTTTATGATCAGTTCGACGGAAAAATGTCTTAAAATCAACAATAGGACATTTAGCGTCTGCAGATGGAGAAGTGGGGGCCCCTGAGCGCGACATCATGTGACCGCGTGGACAACGTGCGCGTTCATGTTCTTATATCACCAGTTATAGTGTAGATAGGATCCTGGGGTTTTCTCCTCTCTCGCTCTTCTTCTGACGGATGAGAAGAACGGAAAGCTAAACGGTGATGTGAATGCACGCTAAATTGTGGGCATAAGATATGCAAGTGCTTGAAACCAAAGGCGGAGAATCCCTTTAATTCCAGCCCCAAATTACATCATCAGGACACAGCAGCTCCATATGACATCATCAGGACCATGGCAGCTCCATATGACATCATCAGGACACAGCAGCTCCATATGACATCATCAGGACCATGGCAGCTCCATATGACATCATCAGGACCATGGCAGCTCCATATGACATCATCAGGACACAGCAGCTCCATATGACATCATCAGGACCATGGCAGATGACGCAGGTTGTATCTTTCTTTATGGTTGGAGTCTGGATGTTACATATGGAGGTGCTCTGCTTCGTCAGGTGCTTTCAGGTCTGATTAGAGCAGATGCAGCGCTATTCACACCTGATACATTGTATCTCCTGCCAGATAATGTGCTAACAGATGTATTCCTGTGATCGTAGCAGAGAGGCGGAGGGGGCTCATTGTTCACCACCTGCTGCTCCGTCCTTGCCCTGCACCCCCTAATTCCCTTGATATCCCATCTGGCTGCTGGCAGGGGGCACCGCTCTGCTAAACGTCTCTGTGTAGAATCACAATCTAAGATCCGAGGATAAGCGGCGCCCCCGCAGGGAGGTTTGATCTGGAGTGGAGATCAGTGTCTTCTGGAGGAGCCATTCACAATCTCATTTCATAACCTGCTGCAATGTATGTCCTAGGCTAACTCAACAATTAACCCCTCCATGACCACAGACACATTCTGGAGTTGCTGTGATTAAAATCTGAGCCTCTTTTCACACCAGCATCATGGTTTCCATTCAATGACAGATACATTGTCAAATTGTCAAATGGATCCCAGTTGCTGACTATAATACAAACAGTGGATATGATCCCTTCATCACAACCCAAAATGTTTACAGAACTTCTAAACAAATACGTAAAGACCTCAGACCAGACCCCCTAAACTAATACAGACTCACTAAATACATACATACAGACAGACACCAGGCCCACTAAACTAATACAGACTCCAGAACAGACCTCCTAAATACATACAGACCCCAGACCAGACCCCCTAAACTAATGCAGACTCCAGGCCAGAACCCTGGAATAGATACAGAGCCCAGACCAAACTCCATAAATAGATACAGACCCTAGACTAGGCCCCCTAAATAGATATATACCCTAGATCAAACCCCTAAACTAATACAAACTCCAGACCAGAACTCCTGAACACATACAGGCCCCATACCAGACCCACTAAATAGATACAGACCCCAGACCATACCCCCTAAACTAATACAGACCCCAGAACAGACCAGACCCCCAAAATACATACACAACCCAGGGCAGACCGCCTAAACTAATAGAGACCCCAGACTAGACCCCTAAATACAAAAAGACCCTCTAAATAGATACAAACCCCAGGCCAAACCACCAGAATAGACACAGAGTGACCAGAACCCTAAATAGATACAGACTCCAGACCAGACCACCTAAACAAATATAGACCCAGACTTCCTAAATAGATGCAGTTTTCACATCAAACCACTTGATAAATACAGTCCACAGACCAGACCCTGTGAATAGATACAGTCCACAGACCAGACCCTCTGAATAGACACAGTCCACAGACCAGACCCTCTGAATAGGTACAGTCCACAGACCAGACCCGCTGAATAGATACAGTCCACAGACCAGACCCTCTGAATAGATACAGTCCACAGACCAGACCCTCTGAATAGATACAGTCCACAGACCAGACCCTGTGAATAGATACAGTCCACAGACCAGACCCTCTGAATAGACACAGTCCACAGACCAGACCCTCTGAATAGACACAGTCCACAGACCAGACCCTCTGAATAGGTACAGTCCACAGACCAGACCCGCTGAATAGATACAGTCCACAGACCAGACCCTCTGAATAGATACAGTCCACAGACCAGACCCTCTGAATAGATACAGTCCACAGACCAAACCCTGTGAATAGATACAGTCCACAGACCAGACGCGCTGAATAGATACAGTCCACAGACCAGACCCTGTGAATAGATACAGTCCTCAGACCAGACCCTCTAAATAGGTAGAGCCCACAGAACAGACCATCTGAATAGATATAGTCCACAGACCAGATCCTCTTAATAGGTAAAGTCCACAGACCAGACCCTCTAAATAGGTACAGCCCACAGACCAAATTCTGCCGATCCTCACGTCTCCTTTTCCCTGAAGCCTGCTCTCCTCTGCACTCCAGGGTGTTTCCACAGACAACGTCCTTACACCATCCCTGGAATGGGGGACAAGGAGCACCCAGTAGATGTACCAGCTCATTATTTAGTCTGGGAGGTTCTCCCCGTTTTCTGGAACGTGCTCATAGATTCTAGGCACTACTTTTTGGGCACTATTTGATGCATTTAGTTTTCACTGCACTCAGCTTGCCAATGAAGCATGGCTTGGTGGAAAAGGGTGTGTGGTTTGTTGGGGAAGGGGTGTGGCTTAATGAGAAAGGGGTGTGGCTTGAGATGTGACCTTCTGGGCCAGAATTGCACAAATTAAGCCAACCATTAGGCGGTATAAAGTTAAACAAAAGACTCTACATTTTAGTATATCTGCTCCCACTGAAATTGAAAAAAAGTGTAGAGATCACACGAGACGCTTTCCGGGTCCATGATCGAGCGCAGCTTCCAAAACTCCTTAATGGGAAACGGTCTACAAAACTGACGACTCGACCCAGATGTGTGCGCTCTTTCAAAATCAGAGAATTTACTTAAGACTTAAGTTTCAAATCCATTATGTAAAGCCTTGAACTCCCTGGAGACTTCAGAGCATAAATCGTATGTATGTAGCAACGTGATCTTCTCCTGAGCCTTCGAGGCCGGGACACCTGGTTCTAATAAGATCCGGAAATTTTTGGGTAGAATGAGTTTCACACCATGGTCAGATTCGTGAGCGCAGGGCCCTTTAAGACTGTTCCTGACACTGTACTTATCACACCCCCGGCTGGGGTAATTAGCGGAGGAATGCAGAAATGTGGATCTTTAGCAGAATTCTGTGTATTTTTCTAGTGGATGAATATTTGCACACGGTCTCTTTAAATTTCCTTCTGGGGGGCCTAAGACCATCAGATGTCGCCTGACGAAGGAATGAGCCCGAATCTCGCCCTCGGACGCAGCGTGAAGTCAATGGGATATCAGCGCAATATTGTAGGAACCAATTTACCACCAACTGATGTCCAAACCAGAGCAGATCCCCCGTCACAGGGCGGGGTGGGAATCGGAGTCTCATCGTGCAAGGGTCACATTGTGCCTCCTGCAGGATAAATATACAATCATCAGAGAAGGCGTCACCTCTCACCACCCAATCACATTCCCGGAATGTTCCTCATACTTGATACAATGTCAATAAATACAATGAAACAATGTATCATGTATCAAAAGATGACAAGGGCGTTAAAGGGCCCCTGCCCCCAAAAAATACAGAATATACAGACTTGGAAATATTAGGCTCTCCAGGTCTTAGGAATGTTCTACTCAACCATTTCTGAGACATCTTGACTTCTACAAGGGTGAGATGAGGGTGACGACCACAAATGCCTGCTAGTGCCCAGCTGGGAGGCGTCTCCAAATAAGACAGCAATCACCCTAAAACCCAAAGACCACTGCCATATACATCGGTATTATAAATGGCATGGGGAGTGGGGGACTAGTTTTACAAGCTTTGCATTGGGATCGGGGAGTCCCAGGTTAGACCTCTGATGTATAATCGGTGAAATGTTCTACATATCATATTACTAGAGAGTTACCTCCTGCCTTGATATCTCTGTCCTATGCATCCAAGATGTCAGTCTTAACTGTAGATCTAGCATTATATTCACAAATCATTAGTCTGAGGGTGAACAGAATTGCAGGCACTGTGCAGACAGAGCAGTAGTGAAGCATATGGCTAGGGATACAACTACTTGGCCTACGAGAGTAGTCTTTATAATGTTGTACTCTGATTACTATGTGGGGGAAATGAAGTGCTCTCCCGCTCTGGTTAATGCTACAGTGACCCCGAAAAGAGAACCCGACTGCAAGCCTGGCCGTACCCCCAAACCGCCACATGACTGCACTATACCTACCGTCATCTAACCACAACAGCAAAATATATCACCTCCTGATACAGGGAAGAGTCCAGCTCCAGGTGCTCAGGCAACACAGTGAAGAATATTACAAGAAATCTACAGCAAGTGCTCCTGACCAATAATAAACCAAAAATAACAAAAACAACCAATCACAGCTTAGGAATTATAAACATAATAAACCACATAAGTGAAACTACAGCAGTATTATAGTAGTTATATCCTTGTACATAGGAGCAGTATTATAGTAGTTATATTCTTGTACATAGGAGCAGTATTATAGTAGTTATATTCTTGTACATAGGAGCAGTATTATAGTAGTTATATTCCTGTACATAGGAGGCAGCATTATAGTAGTTATATTCTTGTACATAGGAGCAGTATTATAGTAGTTATATTCTTGTACATAGGAGCAGTATTATAGTAGTTATATTCTTGTACATAGGAGCAGTATTATAGTAGTTATATTATTGTACATAGGAGCAGTATTATAGTAGTTATATTCTTGCACATAAGAGCAGTATTATAGTAGTTATATTCTTGTACATAGGAGCAGTATTATAGTAGTTATATTCCTGTACATAGGAGGCAGCATTATAGTAGTTATATTCTTGTACATAGGAGCAGTATTATAGTAGTTATATTCTTGTACATAGGAGCAGTATTATAGTAGTTATATTCTTGTACATAGGAGCAGTATTATAGTAGTTATATTATTGTACATAGGAGCAGTATTATAGTAGATATATTCTTGCACATAAGAGCAGTATTATAGTAGATATATTCTTGTACATAGGAGCAGTATTATAGTAGTTATATTCTTGTACATAGGAGGCAGTATTATAGTAGTTATATTCTTGTACATAGGAGCAGTATTATAGTAGTTATATTCTTGTACATAGGAGGCAGTATTATAGTAGTTATATTCTTGTACATAGGAGCAGTATTATAGTAGTTATATTCTTGTACATAGGAGCAGTATTATAGTAGTTATATTCTTGTACACAGGAGGCAGTATTATAGTAGTTATATTCTTGTACATAGGAGCAGTATTATAGTAGTTATATTCCTGTACATAGGAGCAGTATTATAGTAGTTATATTCTTGTACATAGGAGCAGTATTATAGTAGTTATATTCTTGTACATAGGAGCAGTATTATAGTAGTTATATTCTTGTACATAGGAGGCAGTATTATAGTAGTTATATTCCTGTACATAGGAGGCAGTATTATAGTAGTTATATTCTTGTACATAGGAGCAGTATTATAGTAGTTATATTCTTGTACATAGGAGCAGTATTATAGTAGTTATATTCCTGTACATAGGAGCAGTATTATAGTAGTTATATTCTTGTACATAGGAGCAGTATTATAGTAGTTATATTCTTGTACATAGGAGCAGTATTATAGTAGTTATATTCTTGTACATAGGAGCAGTATTATAGTAGTTATATTCTTGTACATAGGAGCAGTATTATAGTAGTTATATTCTTGTACATAGGAGCAGTATTATAGTAGTTATATTCTTGTACATAGGAGCAGTATTATAGTAGTTATATTCTTGTACACAGGAGCAGTATTAGGCCTCATGCACACGACCGTTTTTTTTACGGTCCGCAAAAACGGGGTCCGTAGGTCCGTGATCCGTGACCGTTTTTTCGTCCGTGGGTCTTCCTTGATTTTTGGAGGATCCACGGACATGAAAAAATAGTCGTTTTGGTGTCCGCCAGGCCGTGCGGAGCCAAACGGATCCGTCCTGAATTACAATGCAAGTCAATGGGGACGGATCCGTTTGACGTTGACACAATATGGTGCAATTGCAAACGGATCCGTCCCCCATTGACTTTCAATGTAAAGTCAGGAGTCCCTTTTATACCATCTGAGTTTTCTCCAATCCGATGGTATATTTTAACTTGAAGCGTCCCTGTCACCACGGGAACGCCTCTATGTTAGAATATACTGTCGGATATGAGTTAGATCGTGAAACTTAAATCCGACAGTATATTCTAACACAGAGGCGTTCCCATGGTGATGGGGACGCTTCAGGTTAGAATATACTAAAAGAACTGTGTACATGACTGCCCCCTGCTGCCTGGCAGGTGCTGCCAGGCAGCAGGGGGCAGACCCCCCCCCCCCTGTTTTTAACTCTTTGTTGTCCAGTGCGGCCGGCCCCCCCCCCCCCCTCCCTCCCCTGTAGTTAACTCGTTGGTGGCCAGTGGGCCCTCACCCCTCCCTCCCCCTCCTAAATCTCCCCCCCTATCATTGGTGGCAGTGGAGAGTACCGATCGGAGTCCCAGCTTAATCGCTGGGGCTCCGATCGGTAACCATGGCAACCAGGACGCTACTGCAGTCCCGGTTGCCATGGTTACTTAGCAATTTGTAGAAGCATTATACTTACCTGCGAGCTGCGATGTCTGTGACTGGCCGGGAGCTCCTCCTACTGGTAAGTGACAGGTCTGTGCGGCGCATTGCTAAAGAACTGTCACTTACCAGTAGGAGGAGCTCCCGGCCGGACACAGACATCGCAGCTCGCAGGTAAGTATAATGCTTCTACAAATTGCTAAGTAATCATGGCAACCGGGACTGCAGTAGAGTCCTGGTTGCCATGGTTACCGATCGGAGCCCCAGCGATTAAACTGGGACTCCGATCGGTACTCTCCACTGCCACCAATGATAGGGGGGAGATTTTAATTAGGAGGGGGAGGGAGGGGTGAGGGCCCACTGGCCACCAACGAGTTAACTACAGGGGAGGGAGGGGGGGTGCCAGCCGCACTGGACAACAAAGAGTTAACTACAGGGGAGGGAGGGGGGGCCCACTGGCCACCAACGAGTTAACTACAGGGGAGGGAGGGGGGGGGGGCGGCCGCACTGGACAACAAAGAGTTAACTACAGGAGAGGGAGGGGGGGGGCCGGCCGCACTGGACAACAAAGAGTTAACTACAGGGGAGGGAGGGGGGGCCGGCCGCACTGGACAACAAAGAGTTAACTACAGGGGAGGGAGGGGGGGGGGCAGTCATGTACACAGTTATTTTAGTATATTCTAACCTGAAGTGTCCCCATCACTATGGGAACGCCTCTGTGTTAGAATATACTGTCGGATCTGAGTTTTCACAAAGTGAAAACTCAGCTCTGAAAAAGCATTTATGCAGACGGATCTTCGGATCCGTCTGTATGAAAGTAACCTACGGCCACGGATCATGGACACGGATGCCAATCTTGTGTGCATCCGTGTTCTTTCACGGACCCATTGACTTGAATGGGTCCGTGAACCGTTGTCCGTCAAAAAAATAGGACAGATCCTATTTTTTTGACGGACAGGATACACGGATCACGGTCTCGGCTGCAAAACGGTGCATTTTCCGAATTTTCCACGGACCCATTGAAAGTCAACGGGTCCGCGAAAAAAAAAACGGAAAACGGCACAACGGCCACGGATGCACACAACGGTCGTGTGCATGAGGCCTTAGAGTATTGTTGGATTTATTTAGTGTTTGTAATGATAAATATTGTAGATATGTTCTTGCACATGGAGGGCAGTATCACATTGTCTGGATTGGATGTGAAGGCTAGACTGTTCAGTGAGGCATGATTGTACACATTATCTTTTAAAGTGTCTGCTTGTGGCAGATCAGGATTGAGTATTGCACCAGTCGTGTTAATATCATGAATGAGTGGTGTTGCCCTTTAATAAACATTTCCGTCTGTGTCCTATGGAGATAAATTGCCTCTCGCTCATCCCATCACTTTCTCTGCACACTCACGTACATGATGCTCTCTGTTAAAATCTAATTGTGTAAAATAAAGATCCCGATCCCTGAATTTCAGCGCCTGGGGGTCGTCGGCTTCCATGGTGAGGAGGGTCTCGGGGGCTTAGTCCCAGTTTAAGTTCTCATAAAGTTATATCATTCACCATCATTTACTGGTTTGCTGAAGGGGGGATGAAGTGCGGACTATTTACTCACATTTACTGAATGAGCCGGTGGGGACGGCCAGGTCCCAGCAGCAATTTATAACAACAATATCCAGCTGGCGCTCGCCGCTCCCTCAACGCTCTTTCTGTTCAGGAAAAAAATGTTGTTTCCATAATGCAATAAATCTCCTGCCGTCAGAAGAAAGAACAAAAGTTACCAGACATCAATGATCACATCCCAGCCGAAGACAAACGACTCGGTAGTGTCTTTTATATACTGGAGATTGAGCGCTGCGCAGTGACTTCAGTACAAGGGAAGATAGTGAACAACTTCCCCGCTCCGTCCTAGTGCCATACACTGACTGTGAGTCCTCCATATTTCAAGGGTTTTTAAAGGGGCATGCCCCTTTAACTTGTCTCCTGAAATATAGAGCAGCAGAGCAGGCTCTTTGCAACCACAAAATCAGTATGAATTCTTAGAGGTAACATGAAACCAGCAGAATACTGACTGCAGCTCTGAAGGTGACTGGAGTACTCAGAGTAAGAGAAGATTGCAATGCATTGTGGGAGATTTTTTTTTCTGTATAAGGCTACCAATGCATCATGGCAATGTATGCTCTGCCCAGACACAGCAGATAGATTTAGAGGGAAGCTTCACTTGTTCTGCTCTAAGCTATATCTAAGGGCAGCAAGTGATAAATCAATGGCACCGAACGCGTGCTTGATGACTCAAAATGCAGAGTCTAAGCTTTACCCTGTCTTTCCTGCCTCCTGATTGTTATAGGTTTCCCTTTTCAACTCTTACAAGCAGAAGACAGGGGAGAGCAGTTTGAAGCTACATCTCTTAGAATACAAAGGATATTCTGCACACAGCACATACAAGGCGGGACACACACAGATAATATAGACAGGCAGTATGCATTAAGTGGTGAGTAGTGTGAAGCTGCATCCTGTAGAATACACTGGACATTCTGCACACAGCACACGCAGATACTATAGACAGGCAATGTGAGTCAGGGGTGAATAGTGTGAAGCTGCATCCTGTAGAATACACTTGAGACTCTGCACACAGCACACACACATAGTACAGACAAGCAGTGTGAGTCAGGGGTGAGTAGTATGAAGCTGCATCCTGTAGAATACACTGGACATTCTGCACACAGCACACACACATAGTACAGACAGGCAGTGTGAGTCAGTGGTGAGTAGTGTGAAGCTGCATCCTGTAGAATACACTTGAGACTCTGCACACAGCACACACACATAGTACAGACAGGCAGTGTGAGTCAGGGGTGAGTAGTATGAAGCTGCATCCTGTAGAATACACTGGACATTATGCACACAGCACACACACACATAGTACAGACAGGCAGTGTGAGTCAGTGGTGAGTAGTGTGAAGCTACATCCTGTAGAATACACTGGACATTATGCACACAGCACACACACATAGTACAGACAGGCAGTGTGAGTCAGGGGTGAGTAGTATGAAGCTGCATCCTGTAGAATACACTGGACATTATGCACACAGCACACACACATAGTACAGACAGGTAATGTGAGTCAGTGGTGAGTAGTGTGAAGCTACATCCTGTAGAATACACTGGACATTATGCACACAGCACACACACATAGTACAGACAGGCAGTGTGAGTCAGTGGTGAGTAGTGTGAAGCTACATCCTGTAGAATACACTTGAGACTCTGCACACAGAACACACACATAGTACAGACAGGTAATGTGAGTCATGGGACAGTAGTATGAATCTGCATCCCGTAGAATACGCTGGACATTCTGCACACAGCACACACAGATACTATAGACAGGCAGTGTGAGTCAGGGGTGAGTAGTGTGAAGCTGCATCCTGTAGAATACACTGGAAATTCTGCACACAGCACAAAGCAGTGTAAACCAGGGGAGAGCATCTCTGTGAATGTGCATCTCAGAGGAATACACAGAATACGCTACACACAGCGGGCACAGGTAGTATAAGCAGGCAGTGTGAGGCACAGGGGAGCAGTGTGAAGCTGCATGTCATAGACATACACAGGATATTCTGACCACTGAAGTCATCCTGTTGACAGTATGATTTAGAAGAGATTTATAACTCTGCAGCTTATCAGTGAATGGACTCACCCACTATATAGCTGCTACCCTGATCCCTTATACAGGACAGAAATTATATTTTCCCCAGCACTCTATATTTTGGATACACACAGGTGAGAAAGAAGGTCAGAACTTGCTGTGGAGCGGTCTGAGAGCAACCGGGAGGGATTTGGTAGCTGCTGCTGTAGTTCACAGGAAGTCAGCCACACAGGAGAGACTGACAACCTGTCTACACAGGAGAGACTGACAACCTGTCTACACAGGAGAGACTGACAACCTGTCTACACAGGAGAGACTGACAACCTGTCCACACAGGAGAGACTGACAACCTGTCTACACAGGAGAGACTGACAACCTGTCCACACAGGAGAGCAAGCTCTCGACTGGTAGTCACAGTTTGAATCACATGACCTAGGTATTTAAAATGAAATTATTCAAAACGCATGAATTCTACTGAACCGGAGGGAAACAAATTACCACGCGTCAGAAAAGCAAAAACTACATGTATATACGAGCTGGCACAGTTTGGCGCCATAATTTACATACATTTCTGGCCTAAATTATAGTTATTTGGTCACATGGGGGACCCCTCCCCCTCCCAATAAGACCTGTCTACTTTTTTTGTATGTTGACAAGAGCAGCATAAATTGTAAAAAGTTGCAAAAATTGTTTTGAGCAAAACTGGACCAATATTTGTGCCTTTTTACACCAGAAAACTGGCAGAAGTTGCATAATAAATTCTCCACTACGCGTAAAATAAAGGGGCGTTCCTTAAAGGGGCGTTCCCATCTCAGACACTGATTGTTAGGATATGCCATCAGGTGTGGGACCACCTCTGGGACTTTCTCCTATAGCAATATGAATGGAGAGGTGGTCGTGCATTCACGCTGACATTTCCATTTGGGAGTTTCGAAAGTAGCCGAGCAAACGCACGCAGCTATTCTCCAACGTCCCATAGTGATGAATGGAGAGCGCTCCGCACATGCACAGCCACCTCTCCATTCCTATGGGACTGCCAGTAATAGCTCGTCTATTTTCGGAACTCCCATAGCGATGAATGAAGGGTGGCCGCATTTGCTCTGCTGCTCTCCCTTTACTTTGGGGGTCCCATTTAGGAAATCTGACACCGATGGTACATCCTGAAATAGGAAGACCCCTTTAAACACGTTTCTCCCACAACATACTGTGCAGACACAGAACCAGCAGTGAGAAGAAGGTAGCAGAATTGTGAATACAGCTCTGGATGTGATTAGAATGTAAAATACAATCAATATAATTAGAGATGAGCAAAGTCCTCAAAACTTCAATTCGGTGCTTCAACTAATTTCACAAAGAAATATCAAAGTCATTCGTGAGTAGCGGGCGCAATGACGCGGAACAGCGATAGCGCCGCCCCCTGTCGTTGTACCCCTCAGATGTTCATCGCTGATCGTGGACTCGGGGATGACAATTCAGGGGTTATTCTGTTAAAAAAACTAAAAATACTCACCTTATCCATTTGATCGCGAAGAGCCCACAGCGGCCATCTTGCTTGAAGATCCAGCCTGAAATCTCGTGTGGCGTGTGATGACGTCCTCTGTCAACGTGCACGGGATTTTCAAGATGGCCACGGAGGAGAGGAGTATGAATTTTTTGGGTTTTGCCTCCATTTTAAGGGAAAATTGATTAATTACCACGAAGCACAATTAAATTCGGCTTCGTGGTGAATTTGAATTTTCCCTGAAATTCGGATTAAAGTCCACTTCATGAACTTCGGAACGCTCAACACTAAATATAATATTACAATATTGCGCCGCGCATGATGCGTCTCCCACAATGCAGTGCAGCAAAGCATTCTCTGCGCAGACACTGAAGCAGCAGGGACTGCAGGGAGCTGCAAGGTACTGGGGAACCGGCTCGTTATCTCAGGACCCTCCAATGCACAGTGTAAACCGCACAGGGATCAGCATTTGCTCTGGTCTTTTCTCGTATATGACGTGTTTTCACGCCGCGGCGTGCGGTATTGTCCTTCTGGAGCACCCTCTTTAACGTTATTCATCACTCTCGCTCCAGAGGATAGCACCGGACAAAGACCTCAATAAAACCCATCCACACGAGGACAGACGGTCGGACGGCGCTCGCTGTAGTCTCTCTCAGCAGCTGCTGCGCGGCATTACCTGCTTCGAATAGGCCGGCCGCACGTGGAGGCGCGCTCTTCATATCCTCGCTGCCATCTGCTAAGACTTCACATTACACTGATGGCGCTCCCATTACCCCGCCATCCAGCTTCAATCAGACAGAAGGAAAAAAACTGAAAATGGCCGATTAGTCTGGAGCGCGCGTCATTGTGGTGTCGCGGTTCTAACGTGCAGGGAACGATGAAGGTGAAATATTCTACAACAGACACAAAAAATATATATAAAAATAACCTGCACGACATGAGGTGTAAAACTGAAAAGATGTCCAACTTTAAAAAATTATTTCATTTCCCCCGCCAGTTTTTAAGATCTCTGCTTGCTGTCAGTGAATGGGACATTATTCTAAAGGTTAAAACTCCCCAGCGTGACTTATTTCTCCCCATTCTGAGGGTTTGTTACTCTGTATTCAGCCTACACAATCCTCGGCGGAGTTGACAGATTGTACTGCAGGCTGATACCTGTTTCCTGTTACGTGACCCGGGTGCGACTGCCAAGGGTCGATTTATTTCACGCACTCAATCTCTCGCGCCCCTACACACAGGCCTCAGATTGAGCCTCGATCACACCCCAACACGCTGCCACCTTCTACGACATTGAAATCAATACACCGATTAATTAAGGGCTCATAGAAGACCCCACAGCGCCCCGCTCGCAAGCAGGCTGACAGTGGCACAGGCCACGCGTATAGCAAATACACGGTAACGCAAACCGCGCTCATACACTTAAAAAAATGGAGGTTACTGGACTCCTTCAGGGCACAACGCAAAACCATTAAAGATGTGCTTCAATGTACTAAAAAGGTACAGTACTGAGCTACATAAAGCGACAAGAAATAAGACGCACATAAACGTGCACAAAACAGTATAAAAATAAAAGGATAAAAAGCAGAAAGGTTCTTCGGATACTTTCACACTTGCGGCAGAGGATTCCGGCAGGCAGGTCTGTCGCCGGAACTGCCTGCCGGATCCGTCAAAACGTACGCAAACTGATGGCATTTGTAAGACTGATCTGTATGACAAATGCATTGAAATGCCAGATCCGTCTCTCTTCCGTATCCGTTCCGTTTTTGCGGAACCATCTATTGAAAATTTTATGCGCCGCCCAATTTTTTCTATGTAATTACTGTATACTGTATATGCGAAACGGAAAAACGGAACAGAAACGGAAACACAACGGAAACAAAAAACAGAACAACGGATCCGTGAAAAACGGAACGCAAAACACTGAAAAAGCCATACAGTCCTGTGCAAAAGGCCTTTGCCTCCGATCAGTCTCCATTCCGCTCTGCCTGCAGCGTTTTGCTGTCCGCTTGATGAAACTGAGCCAAACGGAACGGTTCTGGCACATAATGTAAGTCAATGGGGACGGATTTGTTCCCCCCCCCCCCCCAAAGTAAGGCAAAACGGTGCACATTTCAGAGTGGCCTTTTATTGTGGGCAGTGTAAGGCACACCTGTGCAATATTCATGCTGTCTGATCAGCACCTTGATATGCCACACCTGTGAGGTGGGATGGATTTTATTACAAGACCCGGAGGCGAGTATTGCTATTCTCCTTCTTTACTCTGACCAATAGCAGCAAAGAAAACATAAAAATATTGAAACATGTGATCAGGCCCTCCCCATAGTCCCCCTATAACAGGCCACACCGCCTGCAAAACCTCCTCTTTCTTTGCTGCTGACCGCAGAGATAAGTAGTGCCTTGTTACTGGTTTTGTCATTATGACTTACTGATGCATTTATATTTGTTGGGATTTTTGTCTTTGCTTGTTTTTCCCCTTGTGGGGCTATTTGGGGGTGTATATAGGTATTTTTATACTGTGCCCGTTAATTTGTTCTTTTTCCCCCTATCTTATTGGTCTCTTTTGGGCTTCCTATTAGTGGTTCAGATCCCAGGACGGACATCTTGTTCTCACTCTTTCCTCACTGTGCCCTCTTCTGTCCCCCCTCTTAATCGGGCGGCTCTTTTTCCCGCCGCCGCTTACCTCTGTATGGCCGCGGCTGCGCTCTCTTTTCTTCCCGGCAAGTGCGCCCGAGATCTCGCGAGATCTCGGGCACTTCCGCTTCCGCTTTTGGCGTCTTCTCGGCCTGGAGCTCGGCTGCCTCGGTCCGTCCCTGGGTCTCCGGTTAGGTTTCTTTTCTTGCAGCGATCTCATTCTTACTGGCCTGGGGCAAATACCCATCACCAGTTCCTTCTCCCCAGACGCTCCTGTGGCTGTTGCTTGATAGATTGAGCGGCCATTGCTAGTGTCTTACTGTGTGTTGAGACTGGGGTTTTTAACCCTGTGTCTTCCCTCATAGAATAACCTACTAGATCGCCCCTTTTGTATTAAAATAAAGCAGTACCATTTATAAGTACACAGTTGCACAGGTCATCATGCCTAATAATGTGCATAGTGGCCAGGGCCCTGCAGCAGAGGACCTCCCTCTGGTGGATTTAACCCCTTCGGGGGAGGATGGCCATATCTCGATCCCTGGGGATCAAACCACTGATTTCCAGGCGTCGCTATCCAGCGCCATAGCTGCAGCCATGGGATCAATGACTTCGGTCATTTCCCAGACTATCGCTCAGGCCCTTGCTGCCCATCCGGCTACCTCTCAAACCCCACAGCCCGTCATGGTGTCCTCACCCACCGGGCCAGGGCCGTCTGCATCCAGAAAAAGAATTCATAAAGGTGATGATGTTTCCACCAATGTTGGCGCACCTGGTCCGCGCAAGAGAGCCTGTACGCGTCGGGCAGAACGCACACGCAACTGGAAAAGTGCTAGAGCACTACAGGAATTGGATTCCGACTCTGAGATCGGTTCCGAGGAGGAGGCTTTAGATGACGCCTTTGAGGAGGCAGAGGAGGACCCATCAGGGGTCATGGATGATAACCCCCTACCCGGGTGTAGCTCTCTAATGTCTGCTGCAGAAGGTATGCCTGCATCTTTGACGGATCCCTCTGGGGAACCATTATTCGACCCCGATTCGCTCCACCACCCCCGCTCGGCTGAGTGGTTACCGCTGGAGCACGTCTCCAAGTATTTGGAGGCTAGAGTGCGATGTCCTCTTTCCAAAGAGGCTCGCAAAAAGCTTAGGGCGGAATGCCCCAGACCCGTCATCCCTAACAGGGTATGCGAGACTCCGGCGGTCGACCCCAAAATGACGCAGTTCCTCGCCAAATCCGGTTGGAATCCGCGTAGGGGTCTGGAGTCAGCGCTAAGGTCCTGCCAGGATAAACTCCTGGACATATTTGGCCCGCTAGCTAAACTATTTGACCTGGCGGAGGTGGCAAAAGCCGAGAACAAGCAAGTTGATCCGCTAGAGTTACGCGAATGGGTACAAAGGGCCATTTGCATAGCGGGGAACGTGAATACGTCCTTAGCTATAGAGGGGCGAAAGGCCATCCTCTTCAAAATTGAGCCAAAATTGTCAAACCTAGCTCTTACGGAGGCTGGAAAGGAGGCCCAGGGCCTTTTATTTGGAGAACCTTTCATTAAGGACCTAGTGAGGTTTGTGGCGGCTTTCACGGCCCTAGACAAGGCCCAGACCTCTATGAAGAGAGTTTTTCACTGTAGGGTCTCTACCAGGGCCGGCAGCTTCAGGGGCCGCCTGTCCGGCCGTGCCCAGTTTCAGTCCCGTGGTTCGGGCCGAGGCTCCTTCTCCCAGAGGTCTTCCTTCCAGGAGCACAGACGAGAACAGTCATCGTTCTTCCCTTCTCGAGGAAGCTCCTGGCGTCCAAGAGGATATCGAGGAAATCCGTCTTCTAGACGTCCATACGGTGAGTCTACCAACTCGTTTCAATTCTTTAAAGGCTTGTGTAGGGGGCAGACTACGTCTTTTTTCTCCAGCTTGGTCCCGCATCACCTCAGACCAATAGGTCCTGTCCACGGTCAGGGGTTTCCATATCGAGCTGACGTCCTCCCCACTATCCATCCCACCTCCGCACCCGGCAATACTCTCAGCGGAAAACCGCATACTGGTCGACTCAGAACTGTCGGATCTTGTCCGCAAAGGAGCCATAGAACCGGCTCCAATGTCCCCTGGCCTGATAATCAGCAATATTTTTCTAGTGGCAAAAAAGGGGGGCCAACTTCGGCCTGTTATCAATTTACGCGCCCTCAACGCGTTTGTCAGATACCGCCATTTCAAAATGGAGGGCATCCATCTCCTTCGGGACCTCCTACAGGTGGGCGATTGGATGGTCAAGCTGGACTTGAAGGACGCTTATCTTACTGTCCCAGTAGAGGACGCGTCCAGGAACCTTCTCTGTTTCTCTTGGCAGGACAGGATTTGGCGGTTCACGTGCCTCCCATTCGGCCTATCTTCGGCTCCCTGGTGTTTCACCAAGCTGATGTGTCCGGCTATGGCGTGGCTACGCAGTCGTGGAGTTCGTCTCATCGTATATCTGGATGATATTCTGGTCATGGCCCAGAATCGGTCAGTGTTGCTGGATCATCTTCACTGGACCATGGATCTTCTGTCGGATATAGGTTTCCTCCTCAATCAGGAGAAATCTTGCCTCACCCCGTCTCACGCGATGGAGTTCTTGGGGTTTCTGGTGGATGCCACGGCAGGGACGCTCAGCCTACCTCCGGCCAAGGTTCGGTCCATACGGAAGGAGTTGTGCAAAGCCAGGTCGTCTTCCCAGATCCCTTTACGCCAACTAGCCAGGATCATAGGTCTGCTGGCCTCATCTATCCAGGCGGTTTTCCCGGCCCCGCTCCACTACCGGGCTCTGCAGCGCCTGAAGATCTCCCACCTACGGGCGAGAGCTTCCTATGCGGATTGGATCTCGCTGGACGAGGAGACCAAGGAGGAACTATCCTGGTGGATCCACAATCTGCAAGCTTGGAACGGCAAGGCGATCTTCGGCCATCGTCCGGATTTCGTGGTGGATTCGGATGCCAGCCTGTCGGGCTGGGGAGCTCACTGCGAGGGGATCACGACTGGAGGCGGTTGGTCAGAGGCCGAGGCAGGATTCCATATCAATGCGCTGGAACTGTTGGCTGGATCTTTTGCGATCAAGAGCTTCACGAGAGACACGGCCAGATCCTGCATACAACTACGCATGGACAATGTGTCAGCGGTGAGGTATATCAACGGCATGGGCGGAACCCGCTCCACCATCTTGTCTCGTTTGGCAAAGGATTTCTGGGACTACTGTCTAGACAAGGAGTTGATTGTTTTGGCGGAATATCTCCCTGGCGTCCAGAACATTCATGCAGATTGGAGTTCTCGGTATCTTTCCGATTCCAGCGACTGGCAGTTAGATCCAACGGTGTTCCGTTCCTTAATGTCAGTTTGGGGTCCTTGCTGCATCGACCTGTTTGCTTCCCGTCTCAACTCGCAACTACAACGTTTTTACAGTTGGCGCCCGGACCCGGAAGCCGAAGCGGTGGACGCGTTTCTGCAGGATTGGTCCAGAGATCTGCTTTACGCGTTTCCTCCATTCCAGCTGATCCCCAGGACCCTGATTCATGTGAGGCGTTATGCGGCGGATCTGGTACTGCTGGTCCCATTTTGGAACTCCCAGTCTTGGTTTCATCACCTTCTGGAGATGTTGATAGAGATCCCGTACCTGCTCCCGACATCTCAGACTCTCCTCCGAGGACCGAATCACCAACTACATCCTCTTCTCCTAGACGGATCCCTGCGCCTGCTGGCATGTCGGATTTCAGGGGACCCTGGGAGGTCCCTGGAGTTTCGGGAACAGCTAGAGTCCTTTTGGAAAATGCATGGGCCCCAGGCACCAGAAGATCTTACAGATCAGCCTGGGGATCTTGGGCTCGCTGGTGCGTGGCTAGGGACTTGGATCCCGTATCGGCACCTGTGACGGAGATCTTACATTTCCTATCTTCTTTGTTTGACCAGGGCAAGGCTTACCGCACAATCAGCCTGTTCAGATCGGCTATTTCTGCCTCTCACCAAGGGTTTGATGGTACTCCTGCGGGACAACATCCTTTTGTATGTCGTCTCCTGCGCGGTTCTCGGATGTCTCGTCCTCCTAGGCCTAGATTTTCTGCCACTTGGGATGTGTCTTGTGTCCTTTCCTTTTTATCTTCTTGGCCTCAGAATGCAGACCTTTCCCTTCGGCAACTGTCGGCGAAGCTCGTCACTCTCTTTTGTCTGATTTCCTGCAAGCGAGTTTCAGACGTCCGGGCTTTGGACTTTGATGCACGCTCGTACACCCCGGAGGGGGTCTCTTTTGACATCTCTAGGAGGACTAAGACCCACATACTTTCGGTCGTTTATCCTGCTTTCCCGGCTTCACCGTCACTTTGCCCAGTGGCCTGCCTCAAGGAGTATGAGGCTCGCACTTCTCTGCATCGGTCGCGTGAGTTCCCGCATCTTTTCCTTTCGACAATTCGTCCCTTTGCCCCAGTGACCACTCCCACGCTGGCTAGGTGGATGAAGTGGATCATGGAACTTGCGGGAGAAGACACTTCTGTATTTTCGGCGCATTCCGCTAGGGGGGCAGCTGCTACCTCTTAGGCAGTTTCTGGCGCCAGACTCGAGGACATCTTAAAGTTGGCGGACTGGTCCAGAGTCTCCATGTTCAGGGAATTTTACTTCCGTCCAGGTCCTCACGTTTTCTCGTCAATTATTGAGAATTTATCTTAACTTTGAACTTGCAATATGAGCCTCCGGGTCTTGTAATAAAATCAGGTGATTTTCCTATTTCATGACGTAAAGTCATGATTTTATTAAAGACACGGAGGCGAGTATTGCCCACCCTTATGTTTTCCCTCCCTATGTGGGTTTTAAAATAGGAATGATTTTGATTGTGTGTCATTTGCATATTGCTTTAACTCTATGAGTTTTTTCCTGAGTAGGTTTTGTCGCAACCAATTGTTTGTGAATACGATGCACCAATTTGCTTCTATCATGGCTCTGTTTTTCGCCTTTTTTCAGGTTGAGATCGGCCTATTCGGTGGGATCCTTTGGTCTACGTCCTGGTTCGGAGGGTCGGCAGTTTGGTTCCAGCCGATCATGTGATGTGGACCGCTTCAGGAGGTTCTTCAGCGTTGTTCCTGTTGTTCCAGTTCGCTTCCGGATGGATGGCGTTTTGTTCCCAGGCGGTTCCGGTTCCTGGTTGGCCGTTCAGTTGGACTTTTCGGTTTGGACTTACAAAGAAAGAGGAGGTTTTGCAGGCGGTGTGGCCTGTTATAGGGGGACTATGGGGAGGGGCTGATCACATGTTTCAATATTTTTATGTTTTCTTTGCTGCTATTGGTCAGAGTAAAGAAGGAGAATAGCAATACTCGCCTCCGGGTCTTTAATAAAATCATGACTTTACGTCATGAAATAGGAAAATCACCTGATTATCTCAGCAAAAGAGAAGCGCTCACTAACACAGAGCGAGACACAGATTTAGACAGATTTGTGAACAATATTTGACAGTAATGGGTCTTTTGTGTATTTACAAAATGTTTCAGATCTTTGAGTTCAGCTCATGCAAAATGGGAGCAAAACCAAGTGTTGCGTTTATATTTTTGCTCAGTGTATGTGGGATACACGAATAATAAAAGTTATGAGAATTGTTGTACATTTCTCACAAGTGCTTTCACGTTTCCAGATAAGGATCCACTTCTGACATTTCTGCACTGAAACAACCAGTGGGATAAAATAGCCGACCCTGTACATCTTAAAATAATGTCCCCATTCACTGACAACAAGCAGAGATCTTAAAATGGTGAAGCACTGAAATATACAAGTATATTAAAGAGATACAAAACTTGCTTATATTGACCTGATCCTGAGTTACATCCTGTATTATACTCCAGAGCTGCACTCACTATTCTGCTGGTGCAGTCACTGTGTACATTACATTACTTATCCTGTACTGATCCTGAGTTACATCCAGTATTATACTCCAGAGCTGCACTCACTATTCTGCTGGTGCAGTCACTGTGTACATACATTACTTATCCTGTACTGATCCTGAGTTACATCCTGTATTATACTCTAGAGCTGCACTCTCTATTCTGCTGGCGGAGTCACTGTGTACATACATTACTTATCCTGTACTGATCCTGAGTTACATCCTGTATTATACTCCAGAGCTGCACTCACTATTCTGCTAGTGCAGTCACTGTGTACATACATTACTTATCCTGTACTGATCCTGAGTTACATCCTGTATTATACCCCAGAGCTGCACTCACTATTCTGCTGGTGGAGTCACTGTGTACATACATTACTTATCCTGTACTGATCCTGAGTTACATCCTGTATTATACTCCAGAGCTGCACTCGCTATTCTGCTGGTGGAGTCACTGTGTACATACATTACATTACTTATCCTGTACTGATCCTGAGTTACATCCTGTATTATACTCCAGAGCTGCACTCACTATTCTGCTGGTGGAGTCACTGTGTACATACATTACTTATCCTGTACTGATCCTGAGTTACATCCTGTATTATACTCCAGAGCTGCACTCACTATTCTGCTGGTGCAGTCACTGTGTACATACATTACTTATCCTGTACTGATCCGGAGTTACATCCTGTATTATACTCCAGAGCTGCACTCACTATTCTGCTGGTGCAGTCACTGTGTACATACATTACTTATCCTGTACTGATCCTGAGTTACATCCTGTATTATACTCCAGAGCTGCAGTCACTATTCTGCTGGTGCAGTCACTGTGTACATACATTACTTATCCTGTACTGATCCTGAGTTACATCCTGTAATATACTTCAGAGCTGCACTCACTATTCTGCTGGTGCAGTCACTGTGTACATACATTACTTATCCTGTACTGATCCGGAGTTACATCCTGTATTATACTCCAGAGCTGCACTCACTATTCTGCTGGTGCAGTCACTGTGTACATACATTACTTATCCTGTACTGATCCTGAGTTACATCCTGTATTATACTCCAGAGCTGCACTCACTATTCTGCTGGTGCAGTCACTGTGTACATACATTACTTATCCTGTACTCATCCTGAGTTACATCCTGTATTATACTCCAGAGCTGCACTCACTATTCTGCTGGTGCAGTCACTGTGTACATACATTACTTATCCTGTACGGATCCTGAGTTACATCCTGTATTATACTCTAGAGCTGCACTCACTATTCTGCTGGTGCAGTCACTGTGTACATACATTACTTATCCTGTACTCATCCTGAGTTACATCCTGTATTATACTCCAGAGCTGCACTCACTATTCTGCTGGTGCAGTCACTGTGTACATACATTACTTATCCTGTACGGATCCTGAGTTACATCCTGTATTATACTCTAGAGCTGCACTCTCTATTCTGCTGGTGGAGTCACTGTGTACATACAGTACTTATCCTGTACTGATCCTGAGTTACATCCTGTATTATACTCCAGAGCTGCACTCACTATTCTGCTGGTGCAGTCACTGTGTACATACATGACTTATCCTGTACTGATCCTGAGTTACATCCTGTATTATACTCCAGAGCTGCACTCACTATTCTGCTGGTGCAGTCACTGTGTTCATACATTACTTATCCTGTACTGATCCTGAGTTACATCCTGTATTATACTCCAGAGCTGCACTCACTATTCTGCTGGTGCAGTCACTGTGTACATACATTACTTATCCTGTACTGATCCTGAGTTACATCCTGTATTATACTCCAGAGCTGCACTCACTATTCTGCTGGTGCAGTCACTGTGTACATACATTACTTATCCTGTACTGATCCTGAGTTACATCCTGTATTATACTCCAGAGCTGCACTCACTATTCTGCTGGTGCAGTCACTGTGTACATACATTACTTATCCTGTACTGATCCTGAGTTACATCCTGTATTACACTCCAGAGCTGCACTCACTATTCTGCTGGTGGAGTCACTGTGTACATTACATTACTTATCCTGTACTGATCCTGAGTTACATCCTGTATTATACTCCAGAGCTGCACTCACTATTCTGCTGGTGCAGTCACTGTGTACATACATTACATTACTTATCCTGTACTGATCCTGAGTTACATCCTGTATTATACTCCAGAGCTGCACTCACTATTCTGCTGGTGGCAGCAGGAGTAGGAATGTAACAGATTGCAGATAGTGGTAATAATCATCTGTGCAATAGACGGATAATGAGGATTATTCCTAGGGTTCACCTATTGGGAGTCTCGGGGTCCCCTGTCCCCCATGTCATCAGGAAAGGTGTCTTGCAGCAAGTGTGTGGAGGGAGCTGAGAGTGACCCCGTGTATCAGACCTCGATGTCCAGGACCATGGACAGTGACATCCCACAGCCGCAGTCCCGGGGTCTCTGTGCTAGAGATGGGGCGGAACCAGTGCACAGGAAATTGCGGCATGTCTCCTTGAGTCGATGTCCCTATGACAGCTCTTCCTGCCACTCGGTGTTATCATAGGCACGTGTCTGCTGGCGCTCTCGGGGCTGCCGGCGATATTTCTTTGTTAATCCTTGTTCCTCGCTCTTAATTACATTGTATCCAGTTTTTGTTTTGAATCGTCCCCATAAAGCAGAGACGTAACCAGGTTATTGTGGAGTTAATGTACCCGCTGATTCCGACGAATCCGCCGCCTCTTTATGGCGCTTGTACAGAACGCGGCGACTCCACAAGACACTTAATTAGAAGCAAAGCGACTGGGAAGAAATTAAGAGAAAACTTAAAGAGGAGCAGAAGAAACGCACAGAACTCCGTTATCCGCACTGTATCGGGGGGGGGGGGGGGGGGCACCCAAATCCAGAGCAACATGGTGGAAGCGGCGAGAAAATCTACGCCCTGAAGTAAGGGTTTGTGCCGCACTCTCAGGCTCCTTGAGATCCTAATTGTGACTCGGGCCTTTTGCCACTTGCTCGATCAGAGGATGCGCAGCAATGGAGCCCCTCACCGCTTTCATGCAGGGGGCAATCCTCACCAGTCGGTCGGTGACTATTCTGTTGGAACAATACAGGGCGGTGAGGGTCTTCTGTACCCAGGGACATGGAATGAGTGAGGACCCCCGCGGTGACCAGGACAATTGAGGATCTTTTCCATTTTCCTCTTAGTGGTGGGTAACGATCCGTTGACACACAGAGACGCATCCCATCACACAGCAGCTGCGAGCAGTAAACTAGACCCAGATGAGGTGCAGCAGCCGTGAGAATCGGGAAGCTTTCACAGACACTGGCGGGGGATGCAGCGGTGGGATGCCCCTTCCCGCCGTGACCTCTGGAGTCATCTGCTGCGAACTCGCACCCGTTTTCTGCGGTAATTACCCTTTAGCCACCAGAGGTCCCAGATCGGTGATCATGTGACTGATGGGCTTGTTACAATGTATCATTGCAGGTGCTGAGACTGTTACAATGTACATTACAGTAGGAATGCCACGCTGAAGGGCAGAATAGGCTCAGGGTTGCCAACGCGCGGCGGTAAAATCACGGCATGACCAGGACGACAGCAGCGACAAGAGAATCCTGCGACTAAACTCTATTACTCTAGGGAAATATCAAGGATGCGCCAGTTGGCGGTAAGGGTAAGCGACCTGCGAGTAGTAGGATCTGACCCTACTTTATTGTGATTCGTTACAATGTATCAGCGCAGACACAGCAGCTGAATAATTCTGCCCCTGGACTCCAGGCTCTGCACTGATACACTGTAACAAACCTCCCGCTGTGTGAGCAGGACTAGAAGAACAGTTTAGGTGGTCGTTCTCGCAAAGTTGACACACAGCGTTAACCCCTTGCAGGCAGTGTCCTGTAGGTGAACATCGGGTGATGACCCCACCACAGGTCCCCCTGTTGACGCTACCGTTCCTCAGCGCCTTTTACTGCCCCAGGTCATACGAGGACGATCCGTCGGTCCGGTCACGCTAGACGTTGGCGCTTGGGAATAGGTCTACTATGGCACTCTACCGCCACAGTGCTCTGCTACACACACCGCCCCCCCCCCCCCTTCCAGGAGTTACAGCCAATGGCCTGGATTGGGCCACTGCCAGGAGAAACTGACCAGCACCCTCCGAGCTCTCCCAGCCTACCACCACTTTGGCGTCACAGTCAGTGCGGCCCTCGCCGGACGTCACACGTTCCATCTCCAGGTATAAACCACTTAGTCTTATTTTACAATAAGGGGGTAATTGCTTTCTTATTTTCCACCTCCTCCAAGATCTTGGCAGCGGCCGCCGCGTTTCTAACCCCTCCGGGGACCACATTGTTTGTAAATTGCTCCCGTCATCGCCGCGTCTATTATACGGCAGTGAGCAGCGGCGTCTCCTATGCACGCAGTGAGTCACCGCGTTAATGGGGGATAAGGGGCTGCACAACTGAATGTAATCACATAGCTGCATTAATCCTCCCCAGCTGCGCTCTCCGCCGGACTCCGCCGAGTTTCTGGACTGAATTACTCCCCGTCCGTCTCTGCTGATGATTATCAGACACATGGAGCGCTTTGTGCACATTCCGGAGTCGGGGACATGTGCCCCTCATGGGGCATCACACGGGATGATGACAAAACCCTCACCCCGAAACAATGTAACGATTTCTATCAACCGAGGGAACTACCCTGAAATACAGAGAAACAGGAAGGGGGCGCAGGGAATGTGGGCAGCACTGGGGGGCCCGTATGGTAAAATCCGCTCAGACATTGTGTAGCACTGTTATTACAATGTTATAGATAAGGAGATGCAGTTTGAGCACCGTATGACGGTATTATTTAAATGCCTTATAGAACAGTTATTACACTATGCATAGATGTGTTATTTGGACACCTTGCGGTATTATTTCAGCACTATATTGCAGAATTATATGAGAACTGTATGGTAGGATTTGTGCAGCACTGTTATTACTATACTATATATATCGAGATGTAATTCTGTCTTGTGGAATTTTTTCAGTACTATATGGTGGTATATCAGTACTATATGGTGGTATATCAGTACTATACAGTTGTGTTCAAAATTATTCAACCCCCACTGAAATTGAGTGTTTTGGGCAGTTTGACACTGATTTTGAGCATTTCAGTCATCTTGTAAGTCAGACAAATATAACATAACATTTATAATGAAATAACCACAAATGTCTTTTCTGTGCTCACATCATTATCAGTTTTATTCAACCCCCAAGTGACATTCAATCTTAGTACTTAGTACAACATCCTTTTCCAGTTATAACAGCTGTTAAACGTGAAGCATAGCTTGGCACGAGTGTCTTGCAATGATCTACGGGTATCTTCGCCCATTCTTCATGGGCAAAAGCCTCCAGTTCAGTCACATTCTTAGGCTTGCGCGCTGCAACTGCTTTCTTTAAGTCCCACCCGAGGTTCTCAATCGGATTTAAGTCTGGTGACTGCGATGGCCACTTCAAAATGTTCCAGCCTTTAATCTGCAACCATGCTCTAGTGGACTTGGAGGTGGTGCTTGGGATCATTGTCCTGCTGAAAGGTCCAACATCTCCCAAGCCTCAGGTTTGTGACGGACTGCATCACATTTTCATCCAATATCTCCTGGTACTGAAGAGAATTCATGGTACCTTGCACACGCTGAAGCTTCCCTGTACCTGTAGAAGCAAAACAGCCCCAAAGCATGATTGACCCCCCGCCATGCTTCACAGTAGGCAAGGTGTTCTTTTCTTCATAGGCCTTGTTCTTCCTCCTCCAAACATAGCGTTGATCCATGGGCCCAAACAGTTCTAATTTTGTTTCATCAGTCCACAGAACACTATCCCCAAACTTTTGTGGTTTGTCCACATGACTTTTGGCATACTGCAGTCGACTCTTTGGATACCCCGCACCCGCGCCTGGGAGTTCTGGCATGGAGGCCTTCATTACGCAGTGTGCGCCTTATTGTCTGAGCTGAAACTTCAGTACCCACATCTGACAAATCTTTTTTCAGTTCCTCAGCAGTCACACGGTGACTTTTCTCCACGTTGCGCTTCAGGTAGCGCACAGCAGTCGAAGTCAGCATCTTCTTTCTGCCACGACCAGGTAGCGTTTCAACAGTGCCCTTTGCCTTGAATTTGCGAATGATGCTTCCTATGGTGTCTCCTGGTATGTTTAACATCTTTGCAATCTTCTTATAGCCATTGCCCTTCCTGTGAAGAGAAATCACCTCTTCTCTTGTCTTCCTGGACCATTCTCTTGACTTCACCATGTTTGTAAACCCCCCAGTAAATGTCTAGAAGGAGCTGAGTATCACAGTCCTTTTAAATCTGCCTAATTGGCGCTTATTATGCTTGATTGCTGCTCCTTGACATCCACAGGTGTTTTCAATACCTGATCGAAAACACTTGAATGAACCTCTGTTCTTAAGAGTGGTAGTCTTTAAGGGGTTGAATAATTGTGTCAATGAAGAAATCACAAAAAAAAAACATTTAATACTGTATTACAAAAACAATTGATGTCATTTTAGTTGCATTTGGTTCTTTAAAAAGTCCTTGTAAGATTTCATTCTGAACACAATTACAAATGTACACTAAATTCCCTAAAACCCTTTACAGCATTGGGGGTTGAATAATTTTGAACACAACTGTATACAGATTGTGTGGTGATGTTATTAGATTACATATGGCGCTATGTATTGTGGTATTACTTCAGGACTCTATTGTCACTTTGGCACTGCAGTGCAGTTTACAGTGGTGACGGCGCTGTATAGCTTTGTTCTTTGGGAAAACTGTGTGGTAGTATTATTTGGAAGATGTATGCAGATTATACAGCCACCACTAGAGGGAGCTCACTACATACAGAATATACAGCCACCACTAGAGGGAGCTCACTACATACAGATTATACAGCCACCACTAGAGGGAGCTCACTACATACAGATTACACAGCCACCACTAGAGGGAGCTCACTACATACAGATTATACAGCCACTACTAGAAGGAGCTCACTACATACAGATTATACAGCCACCACTAGAGGGAGCTCACTACATACAGATTATACAGCCACCACTAGAACGAGCTCACTACATACAGATTATACAGCCACCACTAGAAGAAGCTTGCTACATACAGATTATACAGCCACTACTAGGGGGAACTCACTATATACATATTATAAAACAACCACTAGAGGAAGCTCACTACATACAGATTATACAGCCACCACTAGAAGAAGCTCGCTACATACAGATTATACAGCCACCACTAGGGGGAACTCACTATATACATATTATAAAACAACCACTAGAGGAAGCTCACTACATACAGATTATACAGCCACCACTAGAGGGAGCTCACTACATACAGATTATACAGCCACCACTAGAGGGAGCTCACTACATACAGATTATATAGCTACTACTAGAGGGAGCTCATTACATGCAGACGATAAAGCCACCACTATAGGGAGCTTTCTACTTGCAGATTATACAGCCACCACTAGAGGTAGCTCACTGTATACAGATTATACAGTCACCACTAGAGAGCGCTCAATACATACAGATTATACAGCAACCACTAGAGCAGGGGTGTCAAACTCAAATTCATCGGGGGCCGCATCAGCAGTTTGGTCATCCTCAAAGGGCCGGTTGTATCGGACTTATGGGGGATCTGTGGGTGACACTTATGGGGGATCTGTGGGTGACACTTATGGGGGATCTGCCCACCCCTAGGACCGCCCCCTAAAACCGCCCCTTTAGAGAACAGGGATGCAAGTAAAATTTGGGGGGGCTATAAAAGTCCAGCCCAGCAAAGAAACCCCCCAGATGGGGATGGCACTGTTAATGGGGGATCTGGGGATGGCATCTACAGATCCCCCATCCTATAACAGTGCCATCCACAGACCCCCCCCATCCTATAACAGTGCCATCCACAGACCCCCCCCCCTCCCCCACCCCATAACAGTGCCATCCACAGACCCCCCCACCCCATAACAGTGCCATCCACAGACCCTCCCACCCCATAACAGTGCCATCCACAGACCCCCCACCCCATAACAGTGCCATCCACAGACCCCCCACCCCATAACAGTGCCATCCACAGACCCCCCCACCCCATAACAGTGCCATCCACAGACCCCCCCACCTCATAACAGTGCCATCCACAGACCCCCCACCCCATAACAGTGCCATCCACAGACCCCCCACCCCACCTCATAACAGTGCCATCCACAGACCCCCCACCCCATAACAGTGCCATCCACAGACCCCCCCACCCCATAACAGTGCCATCCACAGACCCCCCCCCCCCCCCCATTGCTGCTCCAGTACAGACTAGTTATAAAATGTGTACAATTAATAAGGATTCTATTCATGAGGCCCCCTTTGCAGTAGAACATTCAGTATAGCCACATCCTACTCACAGGGCTGTTACCTTAATGCTGGCCGGCCGGGCAGACGAGCGGCAGCGTCACGACTGACGTCACATGCCTGCGCCGCCTCCTTCATTCAGAAAGTAGGCCGGGCACATGACGTCAGTCGTGACGCTGCCGCTCCTCTGCCCGGGCGGCCAGCATTAAGATAACAGCCCTGTGAGTAGGATGTGGCTGTATTGAATGTTCTACTGCAGAGGGGGCCTCATGAATAGAATCCTTATTAATTGTACACATTTTATAACTACTGGAGCTGGGGGCCGGAGCACAGTGAACGCACCGGCCCCCAGCTCCTCCTCCCAGTCCTTCCCCGCTGATACATCGCAGCCTGCCATGCTGGAGCATGGCAGGCTGCGATGTCAAAAGGTGGCGGAACGTCGTTCCGGTGCGTTCCGTCAGAAAAAAAGCCCTGCCGCTCATTATGCGATTTATTATCACTTCCTGCAGGGGCCGCCTGCAGGAAGTGATAATAAAAGGTGAAGGCTGGCGGCGGCTACGCGGGCCACATGACGAGGTCTGGCGGGCCGGATTCGGCCCGCGGGCCTTGTGTTTGACACCCGTGCACTAGAGAGAGTTCACTACATACAGATTATACAGTCACCACTAGTGGGCGCTCACTACATACAGACTATACAGCCACCACTAGAGTGAGTTTACTACATATAGATATACAGCCACCACTAGAGTGAGTTTACTACATATAGATATACAGTCACCACTAGGGGGAGCAAACTACATACAGATTATACAGCCACCACTAGGGGAAGCTCACTACATACAGATAATACAGCCACCACTAGAGGGAGCTCTACATACATATTATACAGTCACCAAAAGAGGAAGCTCACTACATACAGATTATACAACCTCCATTAGGGGCGCTCACTAGATACAGATTATACAGCCACCACTAGAGGGAGCTCACTACATACAGACTATACAACCACCACTAGAGGGAGCTCACTACATACAGACTATACAACCACCACTAGAGGGAGCTCACTACATACAGATTATACAGTCACCACTAGGGGGGGGGGTCACTATATACAGATTATACAGCCACCACTAGAGGGAGCTCACTACATACAGATTATACAGCCACTAGTAGAGGGAGCTCACTACATACAGACTATACTGCCACCACTACAGGGAGTTTACTACAAACAGATTTTTTAGCCCACCACTAGACGGAGCTCACTAGATACAGATTATACAGCCACCACTAGGAGGTGCTCATTGCATACAGATTATACAGTCACCACTAGAGAGAGATCACTACATACAGATTATAGTCACCACTATTGGGAGCTCACTACATACAGATATATACAGTCATCACTAGAGGGAGCTCACTACATACAGATTATACAGCCACCACTAGAGGGAGCTCACTACATACAGATTATACTGCCACCACTAGGCGAAGCTCAATACATCCAGAATATACAGCCTCCACTAGAGGGAGCTCAGTACATACAGACTATACAGTCACCACTAGAGGGAGCTCACTACATACAGATTATTCAGCCACCCACAAGGGGGAGCTTACAATATACGGATTATTCAGCCACCACTAGAGGGAGCTCACTACATGCAGATTCATACAGTTGTGAAGAAAACACAGACATATGGAATAAAAAAACTAAATTAAGAGCTTCATGTATCACAACCACAGTTGGGAAAAGACCGTGATCTTTATTAGTAGACAGTTTCGTCTGTGGCACAAGGAGAGGGCAACAACATGTCCTCAACCTCATACCAACAACACGCATTGTAGACTGACACGTTACCTGCACCGATACACTGTAGCAGACTATCAGCAAACCAAGGAGCGGTTTGTGCTGCTGTGTTTACCACACAGAGGATAGTGCAGACTGGATACAATAGTACTGAACACTGAGACCGGTCTACAGGATTCCAGCCTCTGAATGTAAAGCTCTGAATGCTTCCATTCACTGACAGCAAGTAGAGATCTTTATTATGATGAGGCATTCATCCAAAAATCTGTTAAAAAGCCGTCCAAACATCCATTATCCAGTGATTACACCCATCATCAGCACAAAACGACTAAGTTACATCTAATAGAGAACAGTGCCTTGTTATAACCCACATCGCCCCAATTATACCCCAGGATATAATTCATGGCATTACCCGCCCTGCAGAGTCCCCCCCTGCCCAGCTGCCATGCCATGCCTTCTCTGCCAGGATATTTCTGTTGTTTTTGGAAATTACAGGGAGTTTTATGTGTAATCTGCTGCCAATCGTGCCTCATTGTTGGGGAAGGGGGGGGGGGTCCCAATTATGGAGGCACCGTGCCTCCTTCCAGCTCCTCGCAGCTCATCATTGCTCGGCCTTCTGTCGGGTCTTCGCCTCCCTCTTTGTTGCGTGTCCTGCGCCGCCAGGATCCCATTAAGAAGAAATTTGTTTAATCTTTGCCTCGATGTTCACCAGTACTGAATTATTCAAAGATGTCGGGAGGGTCGGATCCAAGTGGGCGGCCAGCCAGAATCCACTGAACCACATTGGTCCGTCTATGGCCACTGTCATGGTGCCAACTCCGGGAGACTGGATCCACCCAGCACCGGCCGGCAGATCACCCCCACCTCCAGGAGGGATCCCTTCATATTTCTCATGTTTTATCTGTGAGTTCCTCTGAGTCGTAATGCGTTTCATATGAGCCCGCCAGACATCGCGTTCTGCGCCCAGCGCCATAAAGACGGTTTAAGAGGAGATTTATGGGCGGAATGAAGTGATAAAGTGTCTAAACCCATTATATAAGAAGAGGGAAACGGTTCCATTAATGGCGGAGGAGGAGGAGGGGGAGGCAGCTGCACTGGTGTTACTGGGTATAGTCTAAGCAGCATGTATTGTGCTCCAGAGCTGCACTCACTAACCATGGTGTCACAATCGACAACTAACAAACCCCTTATAACTAATTCCTATAATAACGACAGACAACCAATTGTGGATAAATAAGGCCGCGGTCTTTATTAAATCTGGGGGTTAACCAATAAATATTACCACAATAAATAATTCATACTGAGTTTAAATTAAATAAATACCTAACAATCCCTTAAGTTAATATCCGTCCACCCAAAAGACTGGGCGACTAACCCCCCCCCCCCCATATTCAACAAGACCGCGACATAAACTGGGAGGGCGGGCGGGGGATGCTTCCTTCTTGCTTGAAGATTCCAACAGCCAAGACCCAGGTGAGTGACCGACCTTAAATAGTGGTCCAGTTCCCGCCACAGAACCTCCTGGCCAATCCCTGCTTCAGGCTAAAAATAGCCTAAGCCCAGCAACCGGACAGCAACCCTCCTGAGCCAATCACCTGCCGTCCAGTTGCCAGCTTCACCTGAGGAGAAAAACAAGGAGAGAAAACAGAAAGGGGGGGGGGGGGGGAGAAACATGGCCATACCATAAAAAACGTGTCTCAATGACACCATGAGGGGCAAGCGCCAATTTCGGCCTTGCCCCTGTCATGGGGGCTGTTAGTCACCTGCATCTAGAATGGTGCCCACGGGCTAGGACAGGGTGCAGGGAGTCCACAACCCCATGGAGGACTTCCAAGAGTATCCCCATGGTCCAACATGTTTGGTTAGGGAGTTCAACCATGCTCTCACTTTTCCTGATTAACGTAAGGTGGGGAAGTGGAAGGGTTAATGCTCAGTTAGGCCTCTTTCACGCGAACGCGTGTGCCCCGTGGCCATACTGCAGTCCGCAATGCACGGGCAACGACCGTGGGCCAGCCGCATGCTGATCGCGAACCCATCCACTTGAATGGGTTCCGCGATCCCTCCGTTCCATCAAAAAGATAGAACTTGATAGAACAGAACCCCACATAAGCGTTAAGTAGTGCTTCCTTTCCGTGGTTCCGTTCCATTCCGCACCGCATCTCCGGATTCGCGGACCTATTAAAGTGAATGTGTCCGAATACGTGATGCAGGATGCACACGGCCGGTGCCCTTTGCATTGCAGACCCACCGTATGCGGGCCACAATACGTCCACGGGGGACACGCGGTCGGATGAAAGAGGCTTTATTTTGGCAGTTCTGCTGCTTGTTTTTCGAAACAGTCAGCAAACTTCTGGCCAAAAACCCTCCGAGCATCTTACCGAGCTTCTAGAATACAGGGTGGGTGGAGGGTATCCGCAGTTATGTAGCTGCAGCGGTCACCGGGTCCTAAACCAGTTGCCCCACAGGCCCCTGATCATAGAGAGAACTGCACAGCCGTACAGCTGCTCTGTCCTCTCCCTGCTTTCATCTCTATGGTAGGGCTCAATATCCGGGGTTTAGTGGTGATTCGCCCTCCAGGGTCCATGTTGTTGGCTGTAGTCCCCTGCCATAGAGAGGACAGAAAGAACTGCACAGTTCTCTCTATGATAGGGCAGAGCGATTCAGGAGCGATCAGTGTGAGTGTGGTAAGAGGGGCCTATAGGCCACCTGGTTTAGGGCCCGGTGACCACTGCAGCCAAGCTACTGCAGATAACTGCCCCCACCCTGTAGTCTCGTTGCTCAGCTAGACTGCTAGGACGGGTTTTGGTCACATGCTTGCTGACTGTTTCCTATCAGAAGGAGCAGAATTAACTAAATAAAAGTCCTGATTGCACTACTTCACTAGGGTGGCCACTTGCAGAGCCCCAAAAAGGAGGACATCATACGGGACAGAGGCAAACAATAGTTAAATACTACTACATACTAGATGCCCAGGTTATACCAGCATGCTCCATATCACTATATACAAGAAGATATATAACTTATACCAGCTGTACATATATAATTATATACAGGAGATGCCCAGGTTATACCAGCTGTACCTATATAATTATATACAGGAGATGCCCAGGTTATACCAGCATGCTCCATATCACTATATACAAGAAGATGTATAACTTATACCAGCTGTACATGTATAATTATATACAGGAGATGCCCGGGTTATACCAGCTGTACATGTATAATTATATACAGGAGATGCCCGGGTTATACCAGCTGTACATGTATAATTATATACAGGAGATGCCCGGGTTATACCAGCTGTACATGTATAATTATATACAGGAGATGCCCAGGTTATACCAGCATGTTCCATATCACTATATACAAGAAGATGTATAACTTATACCAGCTGTACATATATAATTATATACAGGAGATGCCCAGGTTATACCAGCTGTACATATATAATTATATACAGGAGATGCCCAGGTTATATCAGCATGCTCCATATTATAGATGGCCTTGCGGTTCGCCCAGCGGTCGTTTCGCAGCAAACTTTGCTCGTTCGCGGTTCACCGAACAGGCGAACATATGGCGATGTACACCGGCGCCATATTCTTTTGCATTGTGCCGAACTTTGACCCATGACACATCCATCAGGTGGTACAGGACAGCCACTTGAGACGTTTCAGCACATGGACACACCCCCACCCTATAACAGAACCCGATCTGGCCGCCATTTTACATTCAGTCTTTTGCCAGTGTAGGGAGAGGTTGCTGTGCGGAGCAGGGACAGGCTGTTAGGGACACCAAACGCTAGCTAATAGGGCCACAAAAGTCCCTTTAAGCACTAGTATAGGTGTGCTATCGATAGGTGTGATACACAGAGGGGTATCGTTCTCAGAACTGCCTGCTCCCGGAGACCGCATTTCATTAAGGACTCACCTGTGCCTCGCCAGTCTTGTCAGTTAAGATGGCAGATCGCATGTGTTCGCTGGCGAACACTACGAACTGGCCATCACTGTCCCTGGTGTTGTCCGTGGATGGGGGGAGGAGACCGAGGACGACATTCTCCTGGGCGATGAGCAGGAGCCAGGCCGCTCCACCACTTCCAATTTAGTGCAAATGGGGGCCTTATTGCTCTAGTATTTGAAGAGGGACCCCCATATAAAAAGCATAAAGGTCAAGGACCAGTACTGGGTGGCAACGCACTTAGACCCCCGGTACAAACACGAAATGGCGGACATGTTACCACCATCACAGAGGGCTGGCAGAATGCAGCATTTCCAGCCCTTGCTGTGAGAGATGCTGCATTCTGCTGTTGCGGGCACTGGCAGAGGAATTTCCACCCACAGCGATACAGGTGCGGGTACCAATCCTACCGCGCCTGCAAGAAGAGGGCGGTTTGAAGATGTGTCGGTCACTTCGGATATGAGATCATTCTTGCAGCCACCCCATCGACAGCCGCCCTCCAGATCCAGCCTCAGGAAACGCCTAGACCGACAGGTGTCCGACTTCAACGGGTAACGGCCAATGTGGACACTCTGAGAATTGAGGAACCCCTAGACTACTGGGTGTGCAGGCTTGACCTGTGGCCAGAGCTGGCACAATTTGCCATGGAACTCTTGCCTTGTCCTTCGTACAGTGTCCTGTCCAAAAGGACGTTCAGCGCAGCAGGGGGTATCGTGACCGATAAGCGCACTCGCCTAGCTCACTACAGTGTGGACTACCTCACATTTCTACAAATGAATGAGGCATGGATCTCGGAGGAATTCAACACGTCCACGTTTAATTGAATTTCCTCATGCCAGCCCACACATATCCGCCACCACCAAGAACAAATAATGGTCCCTGTCTTCGGTAAATACAGCGGCATAAAAGGCCTTTTCTGTCCGGTGAATGCCTAATGTTTGGGACCTCGGAGGAATTCAACACCAGTGACGACCACGTGTTATCGAATTTTAACTATTATCATTTGTTTTTTTTTAAAGAGGGGGGATTTCATTAGCCATGTCTTTAATCCAATTTTATCATTTTTGTTCTTTTAAATATATGTATTTGACATTTATTTGTACTGGCCTGCATAAAAATTGATATCCAATGACCGTCTAATATTCCTCCGGCCACATAATCACTTGATTTTTTCTATACGGTGAATGCATAATTGTTGTGGCCTCGGAGGAATTCAACATCTGTGACGACCACGTGTTATCAAATTTCACCTATTATCATTTGGGGTTTATTCAAGAGGGGGGATTTCGTTAGCCATGTTTTTAATCCAATTTTATATTTTTAGTTCTTTTAAACATATGCATTTGACATCTATTTGTACTGGCCTGCAGTTAAATTGATATCCAATGACCGTCTAATATACCTCCAGCCACATCATTACTTGATGTTTTCTGTCAGGTGAATGCCTAATTTTTGGGGTCTGTACTCCCGTGGCCTAAATAAAAAAAATTCTATGCTCCAGCAGGTATTATATAGTGACCAGCAGGTCCTGGGCCCCCCAGAGTAGCAGAGGGTCCTCCACTGGGCCAAGTCTCAATAATGGCCCCAAATTAATAAGAGAGCGGCCCCTAGTGGCAGGCTGAGGACTCTGACTCTCCTATGTAATGTATCCATACACTCGCTGTATCCCTGAATCGATACATTGTATCAGAACTGTTCCTGTCAGGAAATCATCCCGATCATGTGACCCGCACGTGGTCGCCAGCGTGCACCGTACGGCATACCTGCATACATTATACGATATAAAGTAACTCAGCGCAATGATCTCATCATCACCAACAAACGTGAATCCCCCCTGACACTACAACTCCCATTATTTATCTGGAAACATAAAACCCACTTCTCAGGTTGTCACCCGCCTCAGGGCTTCTCCTCGACTATTAGAAATCATTCCCCTATAAATATAATACCGGTGGAAATTTTGGACGGGATGTCGCCCTGATTAGCGGAAACGGACCTTGACGCAATCACATGTGTCGATAAGTAGCAGGGGATAACTATGAGGACTGTGGGGCGCAGGGGGTGGACAGCAGCACAGAGGATTTCTAAGAAGCTATGATTTTATAAAGATTACCTCCAAGAGGTTCTGTGCCACAAACCTCACTGAGAGCACCCAACATTTAAAGGGAAAGTACATTGAAATATTATGACTACATGGCAATGACACGGATGTGCCACAGCGCCCCCCTGTGCTGTCAGGTCAGACTATGAACTTTTCAGGAGGTAACCGGTACATAGCATCTCCCTGTGCATAGTGTGGGGGTAAAGTCAACTGGCAATGGGCAAGAGAATGGGCCACGGAATGGTGGATCAGCCTCCAAATAATAGACAAGAAAGCAGCACAGCTCTGTTACAGTGTATCAGTGCAGGTGACATGTATCAGTCTGGAGTCCAGACTGGATAGCCCCTGAGTCTTTGCCGAGGTCACCTTCTGCCACAAGCCTTCGAGGAACATCCCAGTCCCAAAATCTCCACGCAAACACTTCCAGACTCCAGAACGTGGCAGATCTCCGAGAGTCGTCATTGAGCAAATCAGCGCTAATGAGTTGTACGGAAACCATGATCATCTGCTAATCCCCGACATAAACACTCCGGTTACCAGCCGGCGGTCTGCCACATTTATATCCCACCCTACCAGAGCTCAGGATCTAGAGATGGCTGCAGACACAGGACCCACCCAAATCTAACACCCCAGGAAAGATTCCAGGATGCACAACATCAGTCCCAGTAAGAAGCGAGGAACCATTATAGCCACATAATACACAGCATTATATTATATTATACTCCAGAGCTGCACTCACTATTCTGCTGGTGCAGTCACTGTGTACATACATTACTTATCCTGTACTGATCCTGATTACATCCTGTATTATACTCCAGAGCTGCACTCACTATTCTGCTGGTGCAGTCACTGTGTACATACATTACATTACTCATCCTGTACTGATCCTGAGTTACATCCTGTATTATACTCCAGAGCTGCACTCACTATTCTGCTGGTGAAGTCACTGTGTACATACATTACATTACTTATACTGTACTGATCCTGATTTACATCCTGTATTATACTCCAGAGCTGCACTCACTATTCTGCTGGTGGAGTCACTGTGTACATACATGACATTGCTTATCCTGTACTGATCCTGAGTTACATCCTGTATTATACTCCAGAGCTGCACTCACTATTCTGCTGGTGAAGTCACTGTGTACATACATTACATTACTTATACTGTACTGATCCTGATTTACATCCTGTATTATACTCCAGAGCTGCACTCACTATTCTGCTGGTGCAGTCACTGTGTACATACATTACTTATTCTGTACTGATCCTGAGTTACATCCTATATTATACTCCAGAGCTGCACTCACTATTCTGCTGGTGCAGTCACTGTGTACATACATTACTTATCCTGTACTGATCCTGAGTTACATCCTGTATTATACTCCAGAGCTGCACTCACTATTCTGCTGGTGGAGTCACTGTGTACATACATTAAATCATTAAGTACGAAGTGGAGAAGTGCAGGAATTTGGCAGGAGAGCCTTTAGATACTCTGCGTGGAGGGGGTGCAGCAGGAGACAAACCACGAGGAGCTGGTCACTTGCTACAAGGGATTATATGCTATGGGTTAATTCACACATGATAGGATTAGATACACAGCTCAGCAGACAGTATCACACAGGATAGGATTAGATACACAGCTCAGCAGACAGTATCACACAGGATAGGATTAGATACACAGCTCAGCAGACAGTATCACACAGGATAGGATTAGATACACAGCTCAGCAGACAGTATCACACAGGATAGGATTAGATACACAGCTCAGCAGACAGTATCACACAGGATAGGATTAGATACACAGCTCAGCAGACAGTATCACACAGGAGAGGATTAGATACACAGCTCTGCAGACAGTATCACACAGGATAGGATTAGATACACAGCTCTGCAGACAGTATCACACATTATACAGGATTAGATACACAGCTCAGCAGACAGTATCACATTATACAGGATTAGATACACAGCTCAGCAGACAGTATCACACATTATACAGGATTAGATACGCAGCTCAGCAGACAGTATCACACAGGATAGGATTAGATACACAGCTCAGCAGACAGTATTACACAGGATAGGATGAGATACACAGCTCAGCAGACAGTATCACACATTATACAGGATTAGATACACAGCTCAGCAGACAGTATCACACAGGATAGGATTAGATACACAGCTCAGCAGACAGTATCACACAGGATAGGATTAGATACACAGCTCAGCAGACAGTATCACACAGGATAGGATTAGATACACAGCTCAGCAGGAAGTATCACACAGGAGAGGATTAGATACACAGCTCAGCAGGCAGCATCACACAGGATAGGATTAGATACACAGCTCAGCAGACAGTATCACACATTATACAGGATTAGATACACAGCTCAGCAGACAGTATCACACAGTATAGGATTAGATACACAGCTCAGCAGACAGTATCACACAGGATAGGATTAGATACACAGCTCAGCAGACAGTATCACACAGGATAGGATTAGATACACAGCTCAGCAGACAGTATCACACAGGATAGGATTAGATACACAGCTCAGCAGACAGTATCACACAGGATAGGATTAGATACACAGCTCAGCAGACAGTATCACACAGGATAGGATTAGATACACAGCTCAGCAGACAGTATCACACAGGATAGGATTAGATACACAGCTCAGCAGACAGTATCACACAGGATAGGATTAGATACACAGCTCAGCAGACAGTATCACACAGGATAGGATTAGATACACAGCTCAGCAGACAGTATCACACAGGATAGGATTAGATACACAGCTCAGCAGACAGTATCACACAGGATAGGATTAGATACACAGCTCAGCAGACAGTATCACACAGGATAGGATTAGATACACAGCTCAGCAGACAGTATCACACAGGATAGGATTAGATACACAGCTCAGCAGACAGTATCACACAGGATAGGATTAGATACACAGCTCAGCAGACAGTATCACACAGGATAGGATTAGATACACAGCTCAGCAGACAGTATCACACAGGATAGGATTAGATACACAGCTCAGCAGGAAGTATCACACAGGAGAGGATTAGATACACAGCTCAGCAGGCAGCATCACACAGGATAGGATTAGATACACAGCTCAGCAGACAGTATCACACATTATACAGGATTAGATACACAGCTCAGCAGACAGTATCACACATTATACAGGATTAGATACGCAGCTCAGCAGACAGTATCACACAGGACAGGATTAGATACACAGCTCAGCAGACAATATCACACAGGATAGGATTAGATACACAGCTCAGCAGACAGTATCACACAGGATAGGATTAGATACACAGCTCAGCAGACAGTATCACACAGGATAGGATTAGATACACAGCTCAGCAGACAGTATCACACAGGATAGGATTAGATACACAGCTCAGCAGGCAGTATCACACAGGATAGGATTAGATACACAGCTCAGCAGACAGTATCACACAGGATAGGATTAGATACACAGCTCAGCAGACAGTATCACACAGGATAGGATTAGATACATAGCTCAGCAGATAGTATCACACAGGAGAGGATTAGATACACAGCTCAGCAGACAGTATCACACAGGATAGGATTAGATACACAGCTCAGCAGACAGTATCACACAGGATAGGATTAGATACATAGCTCAGCAGATAGTATCACACAGGATAGGATTAGATACACAGCTCAGCAGACAGTATCACACAGGGTAGGATTAGATACACAGCTCAGCAGACAGTATCACACAGGATAGGATTAGATACACAGCTCAGCAGACAGTATCGCACAGGATAGGATTAGATACACAGCTCAGCAGACTGTATCACACAGGATAGGATTAGATACACAGCTCAGCAGACAGTATCACACAGGATAGGATTAGATACACAGCTCAGCAGACAGTATCACACAGGATAGGATTAGATACACAGCTCAGCAGGCAGTATCACACAGGATAGGATTAGATACACAGCTCAGCAGACAGTATCACACAGGATAGGATTAGATACACAGCTCAGCAGACAGTATCACACAGGATAGGATTAGATACACAGCTCAGCAGACAGTATCACACAGGATAGGATTAGATACACAGCTCAGCAGACAGTATCACACAGGATAGGATTAGATACACAGCTCAGCAGGGAGTATCACACAGGATAGGATTAGATACACAGCTCAGCAGGGAGTATCACACAGGATAGGATTAGATACACAGCTCAGCAGCGCTCTGTGTATTTCTCTGCAGCAGATATTAACCCCCTACTTCCTGGGCTGCTCTGCGCATTGCATGGAGCCTGTGGACATTGATGAGCGCCCGCCCCCGGTGCGGTGAATCTGGCGATTATATCAGCGCTCTGCTCGGCTATTAATAATCCGGTAAGGAGCTCGCTGCACCGCCGCTGTGGCCGCCATATATTACCGCTATAAAACGCTCTTTACACCTGAGTCAATAGATAAATTGCAGGAAAGTGCAGCTGAACAGATCGTAAGCTCCAGTACATAAAGCGCGGCATGTAATAAGAGCTCCCCCCCCCCCCCCTTCCCGGCGCACTCTGCATCTTAATGACAGACCCTTATTTCCCGGCCCCCACTGATGTTCATGCCGAGTCTGAATGATGGGAACAGGCACTGACACACCTGTCCATGAATATATATAATGTGTGTATGAGTGTAATGATACATAGCTCAATATGCTCCGCTGCTCTGCCTCTCCACCATGCTTTACACTGCAGTTGATCCGGCGACCTGCAGTAAGTGGGGGACACATTCATTTTACGGTACATCCCACCCCACACCAAGTCTGCAGATTGTCAATGAATGGATGCAGTCAGACATGTATTCCAATGACACTCCAGCTTACTGACAGACTCCAAACCAGAGACCTGAAATACACAAAAAAATACAAATCCTGTCCCCAAGGTGCAATGTCTGATAAATTTGGCACAAATTGCACCGACGCAGACTCCAAAAATTATTTATACAGTAATTGACAAAAAAAATTACCGCACTGAGAGACAAATGTCGGATTACTGCAAAACCCGTCCTGCAGTTATGATTCGTTCCGAATTCATTTGTCACCAATCGCTATAAATCAGGTATAACCCGGCCGCTCTGCCTAATCATATGCATCCCACTTGGTGGCCCAATCTCAATGTGCAGGGAGACTGCAGGGGCAGTGCAGAGAGAGTGTAGGGAGACTGCAGGGGCAGTGCAGGGAGAGTGTAGGGAGACTGCAGGGAGAGTGTAGGGAGACTGCAGGGGCAGTGCAGGGAGAGTGTAGGGAAATTTCAGGGGCAGTGCAGTGAGAGTGTAGGGAGACTGCAGGGGCAGTGCAGTGAGAGTGTAGGGAGACTGCAGGGAGAGTGTAGGGAAATTGCAGGGGCAGTGCAGTGAGAGTGTAGGGAGACTGCAGGGAGAGTGTAGGGAGATTGTAGGGAGACTGCAGGGGCAGTGCAGGGAGATTGGAGGGAGACTGCAGGGGCAGTGCAGGGAGAGTGTAGAGAGACTGCAGGGGCAGTGCAGGGAGAGTGTAGGGAGACTGCAGGGAGAGTGTAGGGAGACTGCAGGGGCAGTGCAGGGAGAGTGTAGGGAGACTGCAGGGAGAGTGTAGGGAAATTGCGGGGGCAGTGCAGTGAGAGTGTAGGGAGACTGCAGGGAGAGTGTAGGGAGACTGCAGGGGCAGTGCAGGGAGAGTGTAGGGAGACTTCAGGGGCAGTGCAGGGAGAGTGTAGGGAGACTGCAGGGGCAGTGCAGGGAGAGTGTAGGGAGACTGCAGAGGCAGTGCAGGGAGAGTGTAGGGAGACTGCAGTGGCAGTGCAGGGAGAGTGTAGGGAGACTGCAGGGGCAGTCCAGGGAGAGTGTAGGGAGAGTGTAGGGAGACTGCAGAGGCAGTGTAGGGAGACTGCAGGGGCAGTTCAGGGAGAGTGTAGGGAGACTGCAGAGGCAGTGTAGGGAGACTGCAGGGGCAGTTCAGGGAGAGTGTAGGGAGACTGCAGGGGCAGTGCAGGGAGAGGGTATCTATCGCCGTGTACATTAGATTCCAGTGCACCCACATTCAAAGTATAATCCATTCTGTAGGTACTGTACTGTGCCGTCAGTATTACAGGCAGATATAATATATCGCCCTCTACATCACTTTGCAAGGCACCAAGATTCATAACTAATCTCTTCTGTTAGCTGTGGAATTAGGCTAGGGCTACACGATGACATGTGTCGAGCAACAATAAGTCGTGCGACACGTAGGGCACAACTACACTGCAACATGTAACGCACCAATGTAGCGCGGCAATTTTTATAATGATAGTCTATGGTGTTGCACTGCGACATGCTGCAACGCGACAGTATTTGGATAGGGTTTTGCATCAGTATTTGTAAGCCAAAAACAGCAATGGGTCCAAAACAGAGATAAAATGTACTGAAATTATTTGCATGTCTTCTGTGTTTTGGACCCACTCCTGCTTTTGGCTAAAAGAACTAAAAGAAAGTATTAGCTACAATGGATTCGGATCCAGTTGGTGGAGCGTTTTGTGCGATTCATTCCCATAACCAACGACTCTCCTCCCGTATGGCGATAATCCAGGTTTTATCCATCCACCAAGTTCGGCACATCTGGTTTTAACCCAAAAGCAAGGACTTATTTGACCCCAGGTGGTCAGCATTCAGCATCTTCGAGGGCCAAGTGGTGTTGAGCGCTAAGTGTTCTGCGATGTTCTCACGCGTCCGGGGCCGTACACACTGCGCAGAAGGGATCGCTGTGTGTCCACCTGTTGCTGAACATCGTTCATCATAGGGATCGGGGATTATAATACTGGAGCAGAGACTCATTTATCTGGTAAAAGACTAAAGTTTTCACTCAATTAATAATTTTTCAGATAAAAGAATAATTTGTTCGACAAAAAAAAAGAAAAGATGATCAACTTGTGGACAACTCCCCCGTGCGAAGAATCGATTTATTTGCACTGCCCACAGGGTGTTAAATAAAACCGCTCTGTAATATTGAATCCCAGTAACTGTTTGGCTAAGAGAAGCGGTTAAATATCAATGTGAACGCGCCACAAACAGTAGAATGAGACGGGTGCATCACCCCAGTCTGTTAATCAGGGCCTAATAGAACTGCTTATCTATTAATCAATGTGTCCATCTATAACCGAACAGATTAAGTATAAATGGCGCAGCAGGTGGACTAGATAAAGGCGCCTATATATTAGACCGCCTGTTGACACTGAGTCGGATGCACCGTACGTCTAAGTATAACCGAACAGATTAAGAGTGAATGGCGCAGCAGACGAACAAGACGTCCAGGACAATCACACTCAGCGCGCGCTGTCCCTGCAGTCTCCCTATGCTCAGTTCACAGGGGATCTGCTGATTGGCCGGCTGCACGGCATTATGGGTCATATCACGTTCCCAGGATTCAGCACGTGTAGCCGCCATTTTCGAAAAAAATAAATGATCCTTTACCACGAAGCGTGAGGAAATTCGGCTATGCTGCGAATCAAATCTTTCCTGAATTTCGAATCGAAGTCAATTTGATTCGCTCAACACTAATCATTTCAATCACACAGAGAAGGCTTCATTCCAGCAACTGCTTCTTCGTGGGATCCCCACCCCAACCCGAAGACAGACAGACTATATACTGTAGGTAAGTGACCGCTGGACTTCGAGGGTGATGTCGAAAGTTTAACGCAATGAGCGAGGAGCCAAGGGAAGGGGCCCAGACACAAGGCACGGAGGCTCCAGTGTTGGACAGGCTGAACACTGATGATGATGTATATCACTCCTTCCCCCTCTGGCAGCCATAATGCCTAAGTGGATAAACATTTCTCTTGCACATTACAAGGCACTAAGTACAGGGGGTGTAATGGCTGCCCTGGGGGGCACGGCGCTCCCATCAATTACAATTTCTCATTAAATGACAGGAGCCTTTCTCATAAAATCCGCCAGTCTGTGGGCGAGGAGTCTGGAAGGTGTCACGGAGAGGATTGAGATGGATGAGACACACTGTACTGCGGAGGTTTACGGTGTAATGACTGGTAAACATGGCCGCATAGACTCCCCTACAACAAATTATCCACATCCTTCATAGGATCAAAGACAAGGAAACATTTCCCGCCGACAACACAATGTTCTAAGGCAGGGATGATCAACCTGCGGCCCGCCAGCTGTTGTAAAACTACAACTCCCACCATGCCCCGCTGTAGGCTGGTCGCTGTAAGCTGTTTGGGCATGCTGGTAGTTGTAGTTTTGCAACAGCTGGAAGGCCCGCAGGTTGAGCATGCTTGTACTAAGGTAAATCAGAGGCCAGAACTCAAGGGGTTAAATAAAAAGTGTTAACTCTTTCAGAAAGTCCTCACAACCTCACTTTCCTCGCATTTTGTTATCTTGTGCCTTGTCCTGATCCTCCATAATGAGAAAGTGAGAACAGAATGTAAGAAATCATTATTTATTGAAAAACAAAAATTTTGAAATGACAAATATTCACACCCTTTACTCAGGACTTAGTTGATGCCCCTTTGGCAGTGATTACAGCCTCCAGTCCATTTAGGGATGATGTCATAAGGTTTACACACCTATACCACTCCTATGTACAGTAATATTACTACTATAATACCGCCTCCTATGTACAAGAATATAACTACTATAATACTGCTCCTATGTACAGTAATATAACTACTATAATACTGCCCCTATGTACAAGAATATAACTACTATAATACACCTCCTATGTACAGTAATATAACTACTATAATACTGCCTCCTATGTACAGTAATATAACTACTATAATACTGCCTCCTATGTACAGTAATATAACTACTATAATACTGCCTCCTATGTACAGTAATATAACTACTATAATACTGCTCCTATGTACAGGAATATAACTACTATAATACTGCCCCTATGTACAAGACTATAACTACTATAATACTGCTCCTATGTACAAGAATATAACTACTATAATACTGCCTCCTATGTACAAGAATATAACTACTATAATACTGCTCCTATGTACAAGAATATAACTACTATAATACTGCTCCCTATGTACAAGAATATAACTACTATAATACTGCCCCTATGTACAAGAATATAACTACTATAATACTGCTCCTATTTACAAGAATATAACTACTATAATACTGCTCCTATGTACAAGAATATAACTACTATAATACTGCTCCTATGTACAGGAATATATCTACTATAATACTGCTCCTATTTACAAGAATATAACTACTATAATACTGCTCCTATGTACAAGAATATAACTACTATAATACTGCTCCAATGTACAAGAATATAACTACTATAATACTGCTCCTATGTACAAGAATATAACTACTATAATACTGCTCCTATTTACAAGAATATAACTACTATAACACTGCTCCTATGTACAAGAATATAACTACTATAATACTGCTCCTATGTACAATAATATAACTACTATAATACTGCTCCTATGTACAAGAATATAACTGCTATAATACTGCCTCCTATGTACAAGAATATAACTACTATAATACTGCTCCTATGTACAAGAATATAACTACTATAATACTGCTCCTATGTACAAGAATATAACTACTATAATACTGCTCCTATGTACAAGAATATAACTACTATAATACTGCTCCCTATGTACAAGAATATAACTACTATAATACTGCCCCTATGTACAAGAATATAACTACTATAATACTGCCTCCTATGTACAAGAATATAACTACTATAATACTGCTCCTATGTACAAGAATATATCTAATATAATACTGTCTCCTATGTACAAGTATATAACTACTATAATACTGCCTCCTATGTACAAGAATATAACTACTATAATACTGCTCCTATGTACAGGAATATATCTACTATAATACTGCCTCCTATGTACAAGACTATAACTACTATAATACTGCTCCTATGTACAAGAATATAACTACTATAATACTGCTCCTATGTACAAGAATATAACTACTATAATACTGCTCCTATGTACAAGAATATAACTACTATAATACTGCTCCTATGTACAAGAATATAACTACTATAATACTGCTCCCTATGTACAAGAATATAACTACTATAATACTGCCCCTATGTACAAGAATATAACTACTATAATACTGCTCCTATTTACAAGAATATAACTACTATAATACTGCTCCTATGTACAAGAATATAACTACTATAATACTGCTCCAATGTACAAGAATATAACTACTATAATACTGCTCCTATGTACAAGAATATAACTACTATAATACTGCTCCTATTTACAAGAATATAACTACTATAACACTGCTCCTATGTACAAGAATATAACTACTATAATACTGCTCCTATGTACAATAATATAACTACTATAATACTGCTCCTATGTACAAGAATATAACTGCTATAATACTGCCTCCTATGTACAAGAATATAACTACTATAATACTGCTCCTATGTACAAGAATATAACTACTATAATACTGCTCCTATGTACAAGAATATAACTACTATAATACTGCCTCCTATGTACAAGAATATAACTACTATAATACTGCTCCTATGTACAAGAATATACCTACTATAATACTGCCTCCTATGTACAAATGATGGCCACACCAGATACTGACTGGTTTTCTGACCCCCCAGTTAGGCAAAACGGTGCACATTTCAGAGTGCCATTTTATTGTGGGAAGTGTAAGGCACACCTGTGCAATATTCATGCTGTCTGATCAGCACCTTGATATGCCACACCTGTGAGGTGGGATGGATTATCTCGGCAAAGGAGAAGTGCTCACTAACACAGATTTAGGCTGGGTTCACACGGGCGTGTCCGGATTAAGTCCGGATGCGTCCCGGTGTATTGTGGCAAACCCACGCGAGTAGGAACGCAATTGCAGTCAGTTTTGACTGCGATTGTGTTCCGATGTTCAGTGATGGACCATGTGATTGGAGCATGTGATCTGACGTCACCACAGGTCCTAGCCGGTAATTCATCATTAAAGAAGAGACCGGGAACTTCGCGATCAAGAGGAGAAGGTGAGTTATTTTATTTTATTTTTTTAACCCTCAATTGACCACCTACTAAGCATTCTGTATTCAGAATGCTATATATAAAATAATACAGTAAATAGACTGTCTCCTAGCAACCATGCGTGAAAATCGCACGCATCCGCACTTGCTTGCGGATGCTTTTGATTTTCACTCAGCCCCATTCACTTCTATGGGGCCTGCGTTGCGTTATAAACGCACAATATAGAGCATGCTGCTATTTTCACGCAACGTACAAGTGACGCGTGAAAATCACCGCTCATGTGCACAGCCCCATAGAGATAAATGGGTCCAGATTCAGTGCGGGTGCAATGCGTTCACCTCCCGCATTGCACCCGCGCGGAAATCTCGCCCGTGTGAACTCGCCCTTAGACAGATTTGTGAATAATATGACAGTAATGGGTCTTTTGTGTCTGTAGGAAATGTTTCAGATCTTTGAGTTCAGCTCATGCAAAATGGGAGCAAAACCGAAAGTGTTGCGTTTATATTTTTGCTCAGTGTAAGTACTATAATACTGCCCCCTACTGGTAGGAGGATGTAACCTTGCAGTTATTTATTACCTTTTACAGGTTTTCGGGCACAGTATGTGTATTATGTATGTAGTTGTATATGGTTGGCTATTAATATGTGCAGTAGGTAGTGGATCGGGGATATTTCCGTTCTCACGCCCTGCATTCTTGCCCCCATTATCGGAGGGTCTGTCACGGTGTTTGCGGTCGCCGTCCTTCGCCCAGCGGGGTAAGATCAGGTGACGGGGGCTTTATCTTTGTAAATGAGATCCGTGACTTTGTCCTGTAATGAGGGATCAGGGGATGAACCTGTCACATCGCCACTCATTAACATTCCGTCCTGACCTCTCCGCCGCGGCGACAAGTGGAGGATCCCGAGAGCAGCCAATTATCCGCCACCGCCGAGGAACCAAGAATAGCTACAAAGAAGCCTTGTACGGATAAGAAGAAGCCATGCTTGTCTCCCGCTCCTCAGAAGTGGCTTTGCTGGGAGTTTTCACTTTGCAATTACAGTGAAGGAGACTTGGCGCAATGGATCAGTCATCTGCTGTCCTGCAGCGCCACCTCCTGGACGCCACGGGAAATGGCAGTGCAAGAGCTTTGCAACATTGTATCAATGGGGAAGGTGCGCTTTCTTTCAGATTCATTTTATCAGATATCTTTACATGGCGGCCGGATCTTGTAGGACTGGAGCCAGTGCGGCATCATTTATAAGAACAGTGCCTGATGCCAATCCCAGAAGATCACCCGTCCTGCAAATATAAACAAGCCTCATATGGTGAACAGAAAATTTTAAAAAAGCTATGGCTTTTGAGACGCAGAGATAAAAAAATAAAATAAAAAAATAAAATAAAAAAATAAAATAAAAATTGCTGCATCCTTAACCCGTTAGTGAGCAGCCTGTTTTGGGCCTTACTGACCAAGCGTTTTTTCATCGTCGCGTTCCAAGAGCTATAACTTTTATATTTTTCTGTCTATATAGCTTTTTTTCTTTTTTTTTTTGCGGGACAAGTTGTAGTTTTTAATGGCGCCATTTTGGGGTAGACATAACTTTCTGATAAACTTTTATTAACTCTTTCTGGAAGGGAGATAGGAAAATATGTTATAATATAAAAGTTATAAATTTGACGGCGGTCATTTTTCTGTATAAATAACATACTGTCTTTATTCTCTGGGTCAGTACGATTACAGCGATACCAAATATATATAGTTTTTTTTTGTTTTACTACTTTTGTTCAATAAAACCCCCTTTTTTAAAAGGAATATAATCTTTGCGCATTGCCGCTTCCCAAGAGCCATAACTTTTTTATTTTTCTTCCTATGGAGTTGTGCGAGGGCTTGATTTTTGTAGTTTTCATTGGTATCATTTTGGAGTAAACTATGCTTTTTGATCGCTTGTTATTATGTTTTTTTTGTGGCAACTAAGTATAAATTAGCAATTCTGTCATTTTTTAATTTTCATTTTTTTACTGCATTCACCGCAGGGGATAATTTACATTATATTCATGTAGTGTGGGTCATTACGGACACGGCGATACCAAACATATGGGGGAGATTTTTTTTTTCATTGAAAAGCGTATTTTCAATGGAAAAAGCGCATATTTTTACTGGAATTTTTTATTTATAAATTTGATAAATGTGTTTTCTTTACCACTTAATAGTCCCACAAGGGACATTCCGATTGATTTTATCCCTACAGTGCATTGCATGTCAGTGCTTTACTAACACTGACCAGCAGGCTGCGTCTCTCTGGAGCTCAAGGCTGGTTTGGGGCCCACATCAGACCCCAGCCATCCTTAACACACATCGGCACCCTGGGATCGCATTTGCGGGGTGCCAATGCGAGACAGAGGGAGTCCACTCCCTCTGTCAGTGCTTTACATGCATCGGGCACCATTGCCCACAGCGTGATAAGCGTTAAACAGCCCGGATCGGCACTCCTGTCCGGGCTGTTGGAGCAGGACCACGGCTCTCATGCGAGAGCCGGGTCCCCGCGTCCCCTTAGTGACCGCCGTAAAAAGGCATATGGGTGATCACTAAGGGGTTAAAGGAGTTGTCTAGTTTTCCAATATCATCAGCGTCGGGATCTGTGCGGGGAGCAGGTGAAGATTACCACGGCCTCTTCAAACAGCTGATCAGCAGGGGTGGAGGGAGTCGGATCCCCACCGATCTGATATCGATGACCTATGTGAAAACTGGACAATCCCTTTAAGGAAAGTTCCAGAAAGCGTTTCTGCTTGTTGTGCAGAGACATTGATGTTTATGAGAGTGTCCTGCAGTGAGGAGGCACCACATGACGCCCACCTCACTCGTGCAGGGTTCCGCTGCTCACGATAGGGGGGGTGCTCTTGACGCCTCTCAGCCCCATCTGTAATCAGTAGATGCACCGAGCACCAAGAGCCCCGGCCTCATTCATCAGCCGCTCATCAAATCTCCAATCCTACAAACCACATGAGGCAGCGCCCCCGCAGACACACCCCTCCCAGACTCCATTATTGGAGCTGATTGGCCCCCACAAACACTTTTCACTGCAATTTTGTGTGGTCATCTCAAAAAAGGCCAACATATGTTATATACCAGTGACATCATCGCTCTGCAGATATATTTTATACCAGTGACATCACTGCAATCCAGACATAAGGCAGAGGACATCGCCGCTCTCCAGATATGTTATATTATACACCAGTTATATTATACAGGAGATGACATCACCGCTCTACAGATATAAGGCATGTTATACAGGAGGTGACATCACCACTCTCCAGATAGAAGTTATATTATGCCGGAGGTGACATCACTAATCTTCCACATGTAGATAAGTGACACGTGTAGAAATACATATGAACGTCAGTGTGATATTAAGTTCTCGTACAGATTCCTCTGTATATCCATACACTGCTGGGATCACAGATTCATGGTCTGATGGACTCAAACGTGTTCCTGCAGAGTCAGTGTCTCCCAGCTGGTCAAGGAGAGTCCCCCTGGTCACAGGTCACTACTTGCCTCCACCACTGGGGGGCTCCTCTGATTTCCTGAGCTTATAATGTTCTTCTGGAAGATTTCTCAAACGCTCTGCTGCCTGTGAGTGAGAAGAAAACACAAAAATATTCCTTATTGGTGGACCAGTCGGACAATGCAACCCCAGTGGACACAGTATAGACAAGGTGGTGGGAGGATAACCCCGCATGGCCCATACCACCAGTGGGATAAGTGGTCCTGCTGGAGAAGCCTCAACACAGTGGTAAGGAGCATGCTGGGATATGTTGGCTCCATAAACCCACTGAGCTATGGTTTAGATTGTCAGCTCACCTGCTCCGCTGTCAGGTCCCTCTGTGCTTGGGCCAGCATCTCGTACCCCACCATGAACTTCCGTATTGAGGCAGAGCGCAGGAGCGGGGGATAGTAATGAGCGTGCAGCTGCCAGTGACGGCAGTCCTCACTGAGGTGACAACCGGTCGGGGCCCCTGCGGAGACGGGGGCAGCAATATCAGCTCATCAGAACCTCAGCGGTGGATTAAGAACATAGATGAGCATGTGCATCAGAGGAGGAGTCGTGCTGCCCTTCAGGGCCCCATAAAATTACCAGCAAGTGCACTCAAAACAGGGTCAGCTATTGCCCACTGTATACAACAGAGCCCCCAAACAGGGCCACCCAAAAAGAGGGGGCAGGGTGCACTGACATCACAGGGACCAGAAGAGAAGAGGCCCTAATGGCAACAGGCCCCCTAGACACTTCATTTGTGATTGTACGGGTACTTGCATCCACTGCCAATGCTAGTTACTAATGGTATTATCCCCTTCACTATTCTAGACCACCAGAGACTGTTGCATTAAACCCCTTTACAACTTTAGACTACCAAGAATGGTTGCATTAATCCCCTTCACTACTATAGACCACCACTGACAATTGCATTAATCCCCTTCACTACTCTAGACCACCAGGGACGACTGCATTAATCCCCTTCACTACTATAGACCACCACTGACAATTGCATTATTCCCCTTCACTACTCTAGGGCAGGGATGCCCAACCTGCAGCCCTACAGCTGTTGCAAAACTACAACTCCCAGCATGCCCTAATAGCTGTATGCTGTCCATGCATGCTGGGAGTTGTAGTTTTGCAACAGCTGGAGGGCCGCAGGTTGAGCATCCATGCTCTAGGCCATCAGGGATGGTTGCATTATTCCCCTTCACTACTCTAGACCACCAGGGATGACTGCATTCCTTTCCTTTAATACTCCAGACCACCAGGGACGACTGCATTAATCCCCTTTACTACTCTAGGGCATCAGTGATGGTTGCATTACTCCCATTCACTACTCTAGAAAACCAGGAATGGCTGCATTACTCTCCTTCAATACTTCAGACCACCATGGATGATTGCATTTGTCCCTTTCTCTACTCTAGGCCACCAGGGATGATTGCAATAATTCACATGTGGTGGTCACTTGTGATTTCACCCACCATGCCATCCCATGGAGTACGGGAAGGAGATCTCAAACAAGTTGTCATACTTGCAGAGCAGCCGCTTCATGATGGAAGCCAAACCTGAAAACGGAAGACAAAACCAACATCACAGGACGCCAAGGAGCTATGGCCCACCCAAAACAAGAAATGTATGAGGGCAGGGTGGCACAGCGGGTTACTGAGGCAGTGGTGGGGTAACTAATATCCCACACATTAGAAGGTAACTGGGAACTCACATGTGAGGGGTGTATCTGGAGATTTGTATAAGAAAGGGGTAAACAGGTGCTCAGATAGGATAGGTGTAAGCGTGCACCAAGATTTGGGCACCTAGATAGGAGAGGAATACCATCTAGGAGAAGGGTAAGAGGAGTAACCAGGCATCCTGATAGGAGAGGAATAACGGGTCCCAGATATGGGAGCCTAAATAGGAAAGAGGTAGGTAGGGACCCAGATTGTAGTAGAGGTGTAGAAGCATAAACCCAAATATAGGAAAAATACTGTACACCCCGACAGAAGAGGAGGCACCCAGATATGGGCATCTAAATATGAAAAGGGGTAGGTGGGGACCCAGATAGTAGTAGAGGTGTAGAAGCAGACAAGCAAAAACAAACACAATGCACCAGCACTCTGCAAACACAAATAATACAGTAAATACAATAGTGCCATACTCACTATAGAAATGTACTAATGCTACGTTATAAATGTGAGATTCATGCCAAATACATTTTGTACAAAATTACTTGTGCCTGTCCACCAACGGCAAGGCGATCTCTTTAGGAGAGGAACCTACACTAAATACTTCCTCCTCCGGTGCCATACTGGCCTCTATTAAATTCAGGGAATGCAGGTGCCACATGCATGCTGAGCCCACTCTGTATTATACCTCTTATGGTGCCTCCCTGAATTTATTGGAGGCCATTTGGCACCATAAGAGGTATAATACAGAGTGGACTCAGCATGCATGTAAAACCTGCATTCCCTGAATTTAATAGAGGCCAGTATGGCACCAGCGGAGGAAGTATTTAGTGTAGGTTCCTGTCCTAAAGAGATCGCCTTGCCGTTGGTGGACAGGCACAAGTAATTTTGTACAAAATGTATTAGACAAGAATCTCACATTTATAACGTAGCATTAGTAAATTTCTATAGTGAGTATGGCACTATTGTATTTACTGTATTATTTGTGTTTGCAGAGTGCTGGTGCATTGTGTTTGCTTTTGCGCTTTCAGCCATCGCGACGTGCACCTCCGCACTGGGACGTGCTGACTGACATCCATTTCTTTCTTTATAAGCAAACACCCAGATATGGTCACCTAGATAGAGGAAAAATACTGCACACCCAGATAGAAGATAGATATGTGCAGGTAAATAGGAGAGCGGCAGATAGGGACCCAGATAAGAGGATTACCTGGGCACCTAAATAAGAGAGGGGTAGGTAAGGACCTAGATAAGAGAGGAGTAGCTGGGCACCTAAATAGGAGAGGGGTAGGTAGGGACCCAGGTAGGACTCTCATAGATGACTGCACAGGTACCCAGATAGGACAAGAATAAGTAGGGAGCCAGACAGGAGTCCCAGATAGGCGAGGGGTAAGCAGAGACACAGGAGAGCAGTAACCGGGCATCCAGATGGTAGAGGTGTAACTAGCACCCAGATATGAAAGGGGCCCGGGCACCAGGACATGAGAATGGAAGACAATCACTAGGCAGGTGGGCATTAGTGAGAGGAGCACAGACGTCAATGGAGGTAGACAGGACATAAATGTCAATTGGAAATACCTACTGTCTCTTTCCTCGGGGCTGAGGTCCTGCAGACGGGTGACATGGCGGCGCGGCAGGAGGAGAGTCTGAAATGGCCAAACGGCCCAGTATGGGACCAGCACCAGCCAGTGTTCATTACTCAGCACCAGACGCTCCTGGAGACACAGAGACCTGTTAACCCTGTAGTCGACTCCTCACCCCTGGCATTTGGTCTGTACACAGGCCACCCACCTTCCTCTCCTCCTCCAGCCTCCCATACTCTAGTAACATAGGGACGCCATGTTTCTTCAGGTAATCCCTCTGCGTCCTGTCCTCAGTCCGAGCCTCGTTTGGAAGGAAATTGCTCGCCCAGACCTTAAGGGGAAGGACGTAATGAACAATATGCAGATATTACTGCAATAGAAACAATCTCTTCATGTGGGGGCGTCCTGCTGATCTCGTGCTTATGTGCAGCATCCTAACTAAGGAAGAAGCGCTGCAGTGTAAAGTATGCAACAGAGCCGCTCTCTAACCATCCCCTGTCATTATGCTGGACCTGTCAATGCTCCTCACTAAAAGCTGCTGAAAATTTTTGAGACTGGAGGGTTAAAAACAATTCTAATACTCTGCACAAGAAACCGAGCAAAGGTCAAAAATATTCGAAAGACGCAAATGGGGTCCAAAGTACTAGAAATGTGACTGAACCCGAGTGGTCAGACTGTGCCCGTGACGTGATGCTCAGCTGGGGTCAGCAAAGGAAATCCATTATATACTGGGGTCCGCATTATATACAAGAGGCTGCAGAGCGTCGTCTCTCCACTAGGTGGCAGTAACAGGACCTTACATTACCTGGCAGTGGGGGTGAGGATTCGAGCACCCCATCATGTCTCCTTTATTCTCAAAAATCTGGAAATAAGACAAGAGGGTACACTTTAGGGTACACTAAAACGGGGGTAACACAGCCCCCTCAATAGTTCAGTATAAGGTGGAGCACACACACGAGGGGAAATGTTTCTTTTTAGCTCCCTGCTTGCTGTCAGTGAATGAGAACCTCTTGTTTACAAAAAAAAAAATCCATCCTGACCAAATATTTCTCAAAGCTCAGGGCTTGTTACATTTGTATCCAATGTAGAAAATCCCCAGGGAGCTAAACAGCCTGTACTGCAAACTGATACATTGCAACAAACCATCAGGGCAGGAGAGGGGTTCGTGCTGGTGATGGGGGTAGCTCGCAGAGGATTGGTCGGTCTTCGTGTGTCCAATTTTCCCCAAAAAACATTGTCGAACTGGCTGGAATTAAGGAGGAAGGGGTTGAGCTGCAATACCAGACACAACCATAACAGAGAGGGGCGCTGTGAATGGGGAAAACGCAGACCGTTTTTTGCACAGGCAACCCTTCCATTAGATGTATTCTGTCTGTAGGCTTTATTCAGACTCTACATGTAAACAAACATGTTCCCATTCACTGTCAGCAAGCAGATATCTTGGAAATAGTGAGGAATTAAAACAGAAACATTAGAAAGTTCCAGAACTTATGGAAATAAAAATGAGGAGACTGGACCGGCCCCGATTGAGGCATTTTAGGTGAGGTCCTACATCTCCACATCCATGATGTCATCGTCACTGAGCAGTGGGAAAGCTTTATAATTTTTTCTCACCTGAACCCAAGGGTAAGTGGCGCCCAAGTCCGTGTTTATATCCGCCCACTTGTCAATCACTGCCCGGACCTCCTTCGAGGACATTAGAGGAAGGGTGATATCTGACCAGGGATGGAAGCACATGACCTGGCTGAGGACATACACAAGGCGTCAGGAAGAGCATAAATAGTGGCGGCCAAGATTGTAACATAGAGGACGCCCGGCCACCTTATGGGTCCACGCAAATTACAAATACAAACCAACTACACACCCAAAGCTTTTATTTCTCACACCCAATGTATATTAGATCAAGAAGATATAAGTACCAGACTCCACGTGCAGAACTTGTCTGGAGCAACGGATGATCACTGGGACCTAGAGGACAGAACAGAGGAACCCTGAGATACCCCCATAAGAAAAAGACCCAGCCGCCTCACCCACGCTAAACATGATCCAACCACCTCATCCTCTATGCTAATCCATGAGCCAGCTAACCTCATTTCTACAATCACCCATGGTCCAACCACCTCCACCTCCAGGCTCACCCATGATCCAGCTGATCTCATCTGTACATTCCCCCAAGGTCCAAACGCCTGTTCTAGACTCACCCATGAGCCAGCCCTTCTCCTCTAGGCTCACTCATGAGCCAGCCCTTCTCGTCTAGGCTCACTCGTGAGCCAGCCTTTTCTCCTCTAGACTCACCCATGAGCCAGCCCTTCTCATCTAGGCTCACCCATGAGCCAGCCGCCTCCTTCTCTAGGCTCACCCATGAGCCAGCTGATCTCATCTGTACATTCACCCACTGTCCAACCACTTTTTCTAGACTCACCCAGGAGCCAGCCCTTCTCCTCTAGGCTCACCCATGAGCTAGCAGCCTCCTCCTCTAAGCTCATCCAAGACCCAGCTGATCTCATCTGTACATTCACCCATGGTCCAACCACCTCCTCCTCTAGGCTCAACTGTGAATCAGCTGCCCCCTATTCTAGGCTCATCCATGAGCCAGGAGCCTCCTCCTCTATGCTCACCCAGGAGCCAGCTCGCCTCATCTCTGCATTCACCCATTGTCCAACCACCTCCTCTAGGCTCACCCATGAGCCAGCCGCCCCCTCCTCTAAGCTCATCCATGAGCCAGTTGATCTCATCTGTACATTCACCCACGGTCCAACCTCTACCTCCTCTAGGCTCACCCATGAGCCAGCCGCCTCCTCCTCTAGGCTCATCCATGAGCCAGCCACTCCTTCCACTAAGCTCATCCATGACCCAGCTGATCTCATTTGTACATTGACCCATGGTACAACCGCCTCCTTTAGACTCACGCTTGAGCTGGCCCTACCCTCCTCTAGACTCACCCCTGAGGTAGCCATATCCTCCTTTAGACCCACCCATGACCCGGCAGCCACCTCTCCTACACTCACCAAGGTCCTGGCTTCCAGTCTTATCAGCCTGCAGACCTCCTCCACTCTGATCTGTTCTCACATATATCACTTAGAAGCCCCGATTAGACTCGGCTGTTCCTCACCTGGATTCGGAGAGTCTGGCTGCAGGGCTGGGAAGTCATTCTCAAACAGAAACGTTCCCGTATAGTCAGGATTTACCTTAAGGAGGACAAAAATGAATGAGAGCATTATTAATGATTAGATAATGACTAGGGAGGAGCGAATTTCCGGTTATGAAATTCGTTTGCGATTCGTTTACTGGTAAAAGGTGAATCAGTCCCTGTTCATACACATTACATGCTCGCCCGCACCCACCAGTCCCTGTTCATACACATTACATGCTCGCCCGCACCCACCAGTCCCTGTTCATACACATTACATGCTCGCCCGCACCCATCAGTCACTGTTCATACACGGTACATGCCCACCCGCACCCTTCAGTCACTGTTCATACATGTTACATGCCCGCACCCACCGTTCTCTGTTCACACATGTTACATGCCCACCCGCACCCACCAGTCACTGTTCATACACGTTACCTGCCCGCACCCACCAGTCACTGTTCATACACATTACATGCTCGCCCACACCCACCAGTCCCTGTTCATACACATTACATGCTCGCCCGCACCCACCAGTCCCTGTTCATACACATTACATGCCCGCCCGCACCCACCAGTCCCTGTTCATACACATTACATGCTCGCCCGCACCCACCAGTCCCTGTTCATACACATTACATGCTCACCCGCACCCATCAGTCACTGTTCCTACACGGTACATGCCCACCCGCACCCTTCAGTCACTGTTCATACATGTTACATGCCCGCACCCACCGTTCTCTGTTCACACATGTTACATGCCCACCCGCACCCACCAGTCACTGTTCATACACGTTACCTGCCCTCCCACACCCACCGGTCTCTGTTAACACATGTTACATGCCCGCCCGCACCCACCACTCCCTGTTCATACATGTTACATGCCCGCCCGCCCACACCCACAGGTCCCTGTTCATACATGTTACATGCCCGCAACCATCAGACACTGTTTACACGCGTTAACCTGCCTGCCCGCACCCACCAGTCCCTCTTCATACACGTTACATGCGCCCGCACCCACCGATCCCTGTTCACACATGTTACCTGCTCGCCCCACCAGTCCCTGTTCACACATGTTACCTGCCTGCCCGCACCCATCAGTAACTGTTCACACACGTTACATGCCCTCCTGCACCCACCAGTCCCTCTTCATACACGTTACATGCGCCCGCACCCACCGATCCCTGTTCACACATGTTACCTGCTCGCCCCACCAGTCCCTGTTCACACATGTTACCTGCCTGCCCGCACCCATCAGTCCCTGTTCATACACGTTACCTGCCCGCCCGCACCCACCAGTCCCTGTTCACACATGTTACATGCCCTCCTGCACCCACCAGTCCCTGTTCATACACGTTACATGCCCACCTGCACCCGCCAGTCCCTGTTCACACACACGTTCCCTGCCTGCACCCACCAGTCCCTGTTTACACACGTTACCTGCCCGCTGGCTCTACGGGCTCCGGGACACAGCGGATTATTTGCATCATGTCTTGGAATATCTTTCTGCGGAGATTTCTCCACCTGACCCTGCCATGGACGCCCCATACGATGTGCAGAAACCAGAACCCAGTCATCATGGAGGGGATTGTACCGGATGTGCTGGTGCTCTACAGGGAATATGTAAATATACAATCAGCAGTCCTATGTAACACCACAGATAACACAGTGATATTTCTGTGAGTGCAGATAATGTAGTAGATGTCACCTGCAGTCCTATGTAACACCACAGATAACACAGTGATATTTCTGTGAGTGCAGATAATGTAGTAGATGATACCTGCAGTCCTATGTAACAGTGCAGGAGATGGTAACTGATATACATGGAGACATATCCCATGATGAAGAAGAATAGATACTATAAGCATGAAACACCAGACACATTACACGCTATATAATATTTCACAGCTCATACCGCTGGGCAGGAACTCCATGACATCCAGCAGAGGAGGAAGAACCAGCCTCCAGCTCACTGCAGTCAGGGGGGAGGTCATGTGATCCGGATCATGTGACCAGAAGAGTTCTACAACAGCTGGTCACCTGACAACAAGACCGACGGAACTGTTAGTACACAGATAGAGAAGGGGCACTGTGCAGTGTGTATATATATATACAGAATAAGAGCAGATACTGATGATTACACCCAGTATACAGGACAGAAGTAGCGGTACTGTGCAGTGTATATATATATATATATATATATATATATGTGTGCAGATACTGAGGATTACACCCAGTATATAGGAGAAGTGGTACTGTGCAGAGTATATATATATATATATATATATATATATATATACACACAGGACAGAAGTGTTACTGTAGGGATCGCTCTCTTACAAGGGGCTCAGCAATGACAGATTTCCACAGACAGCGGGGGTTAATGTCCAAACCGTGCTTTATTTGGTCACACAGGATCCAGCCTCCATCTTGCCCGCATGTGAGACCACAGAATGTAAAGCCACGGAGGAAGGTCCGTGTTGCCCGAAACGTTTTTTTTAAACATGACAAGTAGTCGTTTATTCATTTATTTTCTGTAACTGGATCCTGATCCTTTGGTGTGAAAATAATTAGTAAATTACCTTAAATTGCAAAAGACTATCCTGAGTGCCGCATGTTCCTACTACTCATCACTGTCCAGTCTTTGCTGGCCCGGGACGACCTAGTGTGCGGTACTCCACCACTGAACACATTATTTGGTCACTTTGGCATCACTTGATGAGGTGAAGCTACAAAGCCGCCCGTCTGGGCTCTAATACAATAGGCGGTTCCTGACTCACCTCTACGTCACTGTTCACACCAGGGGAGAGATCCAGCTTCGTACAGACTCCTGGCCGTGACCACACCAAGCCTGTCAGGCTTCCTTCTCCCCAGAACAGACACCCTGATGGTTGCTTTGTCCCTCAGGGATTATTCCCAGCTGGCCTCACCTGGGGCCAGGGAACCTGTAGTGGACCGAGAGGCCCCCACTACCAACCTGCCTCCCAGTCAGTGGCGTAGGGATCGCCATAGCAACCATAGCAGTGGCTATGGGGCCCTACGCCACTATTTATTTTTTATTTACACACACACACAGGCAGCCAGGCCCGAGCCGCGGACCGCCCACTACACTAGCTCGGGGAGAAGGAGTCAGGACTGGAGCAGGGCGCACGCAGGGCCGGGCCAACACAGAGGCTGGGGAGGCTCCAGCCAGGCCACTGAGTGACGGGGACGCTTGCCTGGGGGTTAGAATATACCATCGGATCTGAGTTTTCACGCTCTCAGAGCGTGAAAACTCAAATCCGATGGTATATTCTAACCCCCTGGCATTCCCATGGTGACAGGGACGCTTGCCTGGGGGTTAGAATATACAGGGCCACGCCGCTCACAGGGGCACATTTATAAACTAATCAGTAACTTCAATTTAATCATTGACATTGATGATCTCTTTACTTGGATTGGATTTAGATACCTTACTCTGTCTTAGCTCCGGCAACGGTAACAGCAGGCAGTGCGGGCGGCGCTCACTCACTGACGTCACGCGCTTGTGTAGTGTCCCACTAGGTATGGGTGGGCACTACACAAGGGTCAATTGGTGTGCGCGTTACTCTTACTCACAAGGAACAGAAATGTCATATTTAATTCTGCATTTAATGTATGTTTTAATGTGTTGTTATATGCAATGTACCCCTGTCTAATGCAGCAGCAGGCCTAGTTGGGTGTAGTTAGACATCCCAGACACTAGAGGGAGATAGGGAGCCCCTAGTATAAATGTCCAGGCCCAGACAGGGAGAGGGAGTGCAGAGTCAGGAGTCTGAGAAGACACAGGTTAAGAAGCCTGCTCCTGACATGCAGCTGGATAGCCCTGGCTGCTAGTGATGTCCAGGAGGCTGTTGAGAAGCTCCAGCTTGCCTGAAGAACAAGAGAGCCTAAGTTAGCTCTGAAGAGATACCCCAGTTGTAGGATTCAACCTCCTGGGAGAAACCAACAGTTACCCACCTGATAGGAGGAGGCGTCCCAGGGTAAGCAAAGTGACCCTGATGGGCAGAGGAACTTAGGAACCATAGCAAGTAGTATATTACCTGAGGAAGGAGGTAACCAAGGATATAAGCCACCCTTTTAGGCATCCGGGCCTTGGGAGATATCAAGCCAGAGTAGGAGTTCTAGAAAGGACAGTGTAAAACTACAACCTGCTGCTGAGTGCTTGTCGAATTTACCCTCAGTGTAACTTGCATGACTATTGCCTGCCATACTTGTGAATAAACCCCTTTTTGTGGAACTGTAATAATCTAAAGACTGTACTACTACCTGCTGTACAAAGTTGGATTGTCCAGTAAAGTTTACGTTTTGGTTCACTATATACTTGTGTACCTTCATCATTCCAACCACCAACCGGCGTGCCACCGGCCAAAGGCACTGGCGTCACGAATACCACAGGGACCTTGCCCCAGGCACACAAAATACCTGTAACATCCAGGGCACCTCAACTACCATCAGGCCTGGTCCCTATCTACAGAGCGTGCCCCAGAGGAACCGTGTCTACCTCTCCTTCACTGCCACGCGCCTGCCCAGGGTTCTTCAAATATAGTGAGTACCCTCGATTGCCCATAACTGTGACCTCACTTCGTCATACCCTGCAGGTCTGGCGTGTTGCATAAATTGGCGTCACGAACAGGATACGAATATTCCTGCGCCATTGCGGATTTAAAAACTGTGTGCTGAAAATTGTCTTAAAGTGACATGCCCCAATTGTTTTATTGAAAATTGCTGGGCCAAAGTGAACTGTACTGATTGCGGTGTGAAAATAGCATTGTGTGGACTGTTTTCTACTTATTTAAGCCACCGCTTGCTGTCAATGAATAGACAGCTATTTTGCTCAAAGATGGCCGCTGAGCTTGATTGAAATTGTTTGCTGCGTCATCTTCATCTTAAATTGGCGGTAAAAATTGGCGCCTTCTGCTAAAAGTGCGGGAAGGCTGTATGCTGGCGCCACCGCCTTGTCTGGACATTTGCATGTCTGCTGTGATGGACTCCGCCTCCCCTATACTGGAGTACCTGGGGGGCGGCCTCCCAGTGCAATGGGAGGATCTGTCTGAACTTGTTGGCGCCACCCTGTCGCTCTCCAGAGAAGGATCGAGCATGTTGAGGAGTGAGGACTTTCCTGCTGATATGTCCGCGCCTGATTTATTAAACATGAATGTGACTGGTGTAGAGCAAGAGGATGCTCCACCGGCCTACTCTCCGGGACCGGAGAGACCCGCCTGCCCGCCACCGAGGACGCAACCGGAGACCTATTATGGCTCCTGGAGAGACTTCTTCCAGCCCTCGTTCAAGTGGTCCGCATTGATGGCAGAGATCCGGGAGGCCGCAATTAAGAAAACGACTAAAACCAAAATTTACTACGAAGAACTGGCAAAGACCGTTCACGAGTGCCACACTGACACACAACCCCGCCTGGAAAGGAGAAGGGGGTTGGTTGTGGCCTTTGACAAGGACCGAGGCTTCGGTTTTATAAAAGACTACCTGACTGGACGAGACTTATATGTCAACAGGAGGTCCGTCAAGCGGAGTTACCTCCCAGAACGTCTACACAACCTCCGCGAGGGAGAGGAGGTTGAATTTACCCCTGCTGAGGGCCTGCGAGGCCCCTACGCCACTGCCGTGTCCCGTCCGAAAAAGAAATCGGAGGACTGGGACTTTGATGAGGACTACTCTGGCTGTGAGCGTGAGTCTGAATGCTCTCCAGGACCGGCCCATCACGCCTTCCAAGAACGGGGCTCTTTCATTGGCCCAAATGTGTTCTGGCAGCCGACAGTGGTAGAGAAGAGGGTTAGCCCATGGCCCTCACCTGAGTTGCCTCGCAGGGAGAAAACCGTACGTGAACTTCAGGATGCAGAGAGATTCAGAGCTGCCCTGGAGAATATCCGCAGAGGGAGGAAAGCGGACGCCTCGCCTGAGCCTGCAGCGGCTGCGCAGGACGAATCACCCACCTTCCAAGTGCCGACGGTGACAGCGGAGACCAGCGATCCCGACTCCGAAAGCCTGGACGACCAGATCGTGCGGCTGGAGCTGAAACTTCGGGAGCTACGCCAGACTGCCTCCGCCAGGATCCGGACTCCACCTGACCTACAAGAAAGAGGACGTAAGGACTAGGACGTCTCCGGGTCTAAGGTGAGAGTACCTGTACCTTCCAGCCGTCCCTCCTTTGTATCGGCACCTGCGGTGAGGCCTTCTTACGCTGTGCACCGGCGCACAGAGCCAGTTGTTCCAGAACCCACCGGACCGCTTGCAGCAGCGGTACCCAGGCCAGTGCAGCAGCCCACGTTTGTTATGCCTGCTCCGGTGAGGTCAGCGACTTTGATTACCCCTAGGCCTATGGGGCCTATACCTATTAGGGGTCCGTTTATGTTACAGTTGCCCCCCAATACTGTGTTGTGGGCACATCCATCTGTTGAATCGCAATACAGGCCCAATATACAAATGGAGCCAGGGAGCACCACTGAGATGCAAAGTGAATATGATATGCCCCTGTGATTTGGCCTGCTAGGCCCTTGATGTTTTGCTTTGTTTACCAAGGGATCCTAAAGAAGATTTAACCCTTTCAGGACAGGAGTCCTTCGTTTGTTTTGGCCCTCTGTTGCTGCTGCCAGTTACCCACGGCTCAGTGGAGGCGGTGAGCCACTGAAATACCACGTGCAGCAAGACCACCTTGTTTTACAGGACCTCCTGCCTGCTTTCTCAGAGTGAAAACCCAGTTGTGCCTGTTTTCATAAGTTGCACTCTTAACCCTTTAACCCCCTTTTCAGGTTGATTAAGGGTATTACAGCACTTATTTCTATATTTATGCCATTTGAATAATGTGGACTATTTTATGTGCTGCTATTTTATTATGCAACTGGAATTTCAAGAATTGGGCCCAGGGATAGACTCAAATGCACATGAGCCTCTGAGATTTTGCTACTATTTTAAAGTATTGTGCCCAGAGATGGACTCCACCTCGTGCGAGCCTCTGTGATTCTTGCTATACTGTCTAAAGGTTCCATATCCTTGCTTAACTGTGGATTATACAAAAAGAAAAAAACCTGGGTACGGACTCATTTTATATGCTTTGAGCCTCCAAGAATTGTTATTTAATTTTTTTACATTTTCCATGGACTACAACTGTTCTAACATGGACAATTTACACTTAAAAAGTATTATATGGACTACCCTGGTATTTATTGTTACGCTGTGCCAGGTCAGCGCCCCTGTTCCCATTGTTTTATTCTGAGAGAAGAGAACGACGCCCCTTTTCACCATTACTTGCTCCTATTCCAGTGGAACTGCCTAATATATGTATACATATAATGTATATTTTGCAAATGTAGATGTGTTTTCCTGCTTTGCTTTATTGTCCTCATTACAGGTGCAGTATCCAGCTGTGCAGGGACCCTCCATGTTGCGCCGAGGACGGGCAACGTTATAGCGTGGGGGTATGTAGTGTCCCACTAGGTATGGGTGGGCACTACACAAGGGTCAATTGGTGTGCGCGTTACTCTTACTCACAAGGAACAGAAATGTCATATTTAATTCTGCATTTAATGTATGTTTTAATGTGTTGTTATATGCAATGTACCCCTGTCTAATGCAGCAGCAGGCCTAGTTGGGTGTAGTTAGACATCCCAGACACTAGAGGGAGATAGGGAGCCCCTAGTATAAATGTCCAGGCCCAGACAGGGGGAGGGAGTGCAGAGCCAGGAGTCTGAGAAGACACAGGTTAAGAAGCCTGCTCCTGACATGCAGCTGGATAGCCCTGGCTGCTAGTGATGTCCAGGAGGCTGTTGAGAAGCTCCAGCTTGCCTGAAGAACAAGAGAGCCTAAGTTAGCTCTGAAGAGATACCCCAGTTGTAGGATTCAACCTCCTGGGAGAAACCAACAGTTACCCACCTGATAGGAGGAGGCGTCCCAGGGTAAGCAAAGTGACCCTGATGGGCAGAGGAACTTAGGAACCATAGCAAGTAGTATATTACCTGAGGAAGGAGGTAACCAAGGATATAAGCCACCCTTTTAGGCATCCGGGCCTTGGGAAGTTATCAAGCCAGAGTAGGAGTTCTAGAAAGGACAGTGTAAAACTACAACCTGCTGCTGAGTGCTTGTCGAATTTACCCTCAGTGTAACTTGCATGACTATTGCCTGCCATATTGTGAATAAACCCCTTTTTGTGGAACTGTAATAATCTAAAGACTGTGCTACACCTGCTGTACAAAGTTGGATTGTCCAGTAAAGTTTACGTTTTGGTTCACTATATACTTGTGTACCTTCATCATTCCAACCACCAACCGGCGTGCCACCGGCCAAAGGCACTGGCGTCACGAATACCACAGGGACCTTGCCCCAGGCACACAAAATACCTGTAACATCCAGGGCACCTCAACTACCATCAGGCCTGGTCCCTATCTACAGAGCGTGCCCCAGAGGAACTGTGTCTACCTCTCCTTCACTGCCACGCGCCTGCCCAGGGTTCTGCAAATATAGTGAGTACCCTCGATTGCCCATAACTGTGACCTCACTTCGTCATACCCTGCAGGTCTGGCGTGTTGCACTTGCTCCTCCCACTAGGCGGCGCAGGCGCGTGACGTCAGTGAGTGAGCGCCGCCCGCACTGCCTGCTGTTACCGTTGCCGGAGCTAAGACAGAGTAAGATATCCAAATCCAATCCAAGTAAAGAGATCATCATCAGCGATGTCAATGATTACATTATTAAAGTTACTGATTAGTTTATAAATGAACTCCTGTGAGGAGGGGGATCTGTGGTGGATGGCACTATTTAGGGGAGGGGGGATCTGTTGATGCCACTATTTAGGGGAGGGGGATCTGTGGATGGCACTATTTAGGGGAGGGGGATCTGTGGATGGCACTATTTAGGGGAGGGGGATCTGTTGATGCCACTATTTAGGGTAGGGGGATCTGTAGATGGCACTATTTAGGGGAGGGGGATCTGTGGATGGCTCTATTTAGGGGAGGGGGATCTGTGGTGGATGGCTCTATTTAGGGGAGGGGGATCTGTGGTGGATGGCACTATTTAGGGGAGGGGGATCTGTGGATGGCACTATTTAGGGGAGGGGGATCTGTTGATGCCACTATTTAGGGGAGGGGGATCTGTGGATGGCACTGGGGGGGGGGATAAAATTATTTTTGCTATGGGGCCCATGCATTTCTAGCTACGCCCCTGCTTCCAGTCCACAGAAATCCAGACCATAGGACTTAAACAAACCATCTCCAGCAAGCTGTGCCGTACTGAAGCAAAAACATCTCTGGATTTCCGTTTCCTCACCCAACTAAACTGGATGAGATACACCCCCCCCCCCCCACACACACACACACACACCAAGCACTTGACCACATTGCACCGTGTCCCCCAGAAGATGTGGCCAGTGTCACACTTTTGCTCGATTTGTCACAAAAATCAGTTTTGTACCCCACAAGCAGTATTATATGGATTCCACCGCCCCCTCAATGGCCAAACATACCGACTCCTGTGACCGTGTACCGCTTCTCGATGGGAGTCGGCCTTATGTTCAGGTGCCTCACCAGGAGCAGACTTAAGGCCGTGAACAGCCTAGGACACATTCTCAATCTCACTATGTGCGGCCATCGATGATTCCCAGTCCTTCCAGGACTCGATCCACTTCACATCATGACGTAATGTTGGACTGTGATTTCCCCTTGTTCTGGGAGTTGTGGGGAAGAGAAGACACTTCTGCAGTAAGTGACGAAACTCCTGCAGAACCTGTACCTCTCCCTTTAAATGAAGGTGTAAGGGAGGCAACCATTGAAAACAATGGTGCAGAGTGAACATGTCAAGCTAACTGAAATGCCTAGTGAAAATGTGGGGTCATGTGAAGTATGTGGTGATGATGACGCCCCCTTTCCTTGACAGGTTATGATAAATGTATGTGATTTGGAAATGCTGATTGATAACGTTGGGAGCACAAAGCTGAGGGAACCAACTGAGGTAAATGGTCCGGAAGCGTGGCCCACCACCTTAGGCCTCTTGCACACAACCGTGGTTTGGTTCCGCATCAGAGCCGCATTTTTTGCGGCTCGGGTGCAGGACCCATTCACTTCAATGGGGCTGCAAAAGATGCGGACAGCACTCCGTGTGCTGTCCATATCCGATGCCCTGCAAAAATGATAGATCATGTCGTATTCTCGTCCGTTTTTGCGGACAATAGGCATTTCTATAATGGGCCGGCTGTTCCGTTCCGTAAATTGCAGAAGGCACACGGGCAGCATCTATGTTTTGTGCAGATCCTGCAATTTGCAAGAGGCCTTAGAATTAACTAGGGATGAAACATCCAAAGTAGATTCGCATAAAACTTCGTTCTAACACTGTACGGAGCAGGAACTCCGTACAGTATTAGAATGTATTGGCTCCGATGAGTCTCGCGAGACTTCGCGCAATAACTTCATATATTAACTTGTACTGTAAAAAAAAACCATTTCCCGAACTCAGGTTCAGTTCCAAGTGGTTCCTACGAACAGAACCCGAGTTCGGGAAATGGTTTTTTACAGTACAAATAATTTATGAAGTTGTTGAGAGAAGGCTCGCGAGCCTTCGTGAAGCAATACCAGTCAGCTCATCGGAGCCAATACATTCTAAGGCCTTGTTCACACGAATGTAATGGCTCCATGCGCGTGCTGTGGACCGCAATACACGGGTATCGACCGTGGGCCAGCCGCATGAGGATCGCGTACCCATTCACTTGAATGAAGTCCGCGATCTGTCCGTTCCACAAAAAGAGAGCAAGTGCTATCTTTTTGCGGTGCGGAGGCACAGAACCCCATGGAAGCATTCTGTAGTGCTTCCGTTATCTCCGGACCCATTCAAGTTAACGGGTCTTCATACGTGATGCGGAATGCACACAGACGGTGCCCAGTGTATTGCAGGGCCGCAATACGGCAACGGCCATGGGAATGAGTCCTAATATTGTACATGCTTCTGCTCCGTACAGTATTAGAACGAAGTTTCAGCCGAAGTCGATTCGCTCATCCCTAGAATTAACCATATAGGCTCAACCAAAACTGGTCAATAAAACCATCACACTTTTTTTGTGCAAATTGTGGGGAGGCCACGGCTTTATTTAACCACATTTCACAATGTGAGCCCCGAAAAACCCCTCATTGAGCGCAACCAACTTCCCTGTTCTCCGAGGAGACAAACTCCTGCCGACCGCTGTATGGTTTCTCAGGGCTACCTCCCGCCCCCCCACAGTCCCAGGCATCCTCGTTATTCATGGTCACCACAATACCAGATGCAGAGAAGCAGTCTCCACAGTGTTCTATGCTTTGTGAGCCCATGTGCAGTGTTGACAAAGGTGACGTGACATAGACTGTGAACCAGGCACATGAAGGAGAGTGAGCGGGTTCAGGACATGAGCCTGATCAAGCTGGGAGATGTCAGCATAGAGTACAAGAACTATACCCAGGCAGTAGAAGACTTCTTGGCATGTCTGAAGATCTAGAAGAGCACGAACCATCGCTGGCTGTGACGCACTACCAGCTGGGCCTGGCAGATCAGTACAGCCTCAAACATGAGGACACCTTCTCTCATGTCACACACAGATACGCTAGAGAGGACACCAACGGTCCTCACAGAACAGTTGGAGAAAGCTTCAGAGGAGTCAATAGGAGGACAGTCCTCTGAAAGATGGCAAGAAGTCCAAGCCAGAGCCTGAATGGGTCTGGAAACTGTGACGCTGCGGTGCCAGCCGAAGCAAAGAAGATGGAAGTCGTTTCTGTGGAACAAGTTGATGGGGCTGATGTGGTTCCAGAAGCCAAGAGGCTCATAGCAGCGAGTAGCAGAGACCTGGCCATGAAAGACATCTTGCTCCACCGTCAGCACCTTCCAGGAAGCCAGCAGCCTTCTGAGGAAGAAATGTGAAGAGACGACCGACCAGTGTCCAGACACCTTCTACTATTATGGGAAGACTCTCCTGGAGCTTGTGCAAATGGTGAACAATGTCCTGGGAAACAGTCTGTAGGGAATGCCAGAAGAGGAAGATAAGGACCCCAATATCCCGAGTGCCAGCATCCTCCACCAACTGCAGGGATCACTCTTCTCACACAGCAATATGGCCCAACAGCCCCCCGTCTGTGACCGGCAGAGCATTGCACCTCTCAGGCTTCCTTCTCTCCAAATGCAGCTCCTCTCAGAGTCAATTCCCACCCAAAACACTGATGGTTGCTTTATCCCTCAGTGATTAATCCCAGCTGGCCTCACCTCAGGCAAGGTGAACACCTGTAGTGGACGAGGGGTGTGGACTGGGAGACTCTCATTACCAACCTCTCTCCCAGTCCAAAGAAATCCAGACCATAGAACTAATAAGGCCGAATGCACACGGCTGTGAGCGGTCCGTGGAACCACGGGCTGGATTCCTGCTAAGAGCAGGCGCGCACAGCGTCATTGGTTGCTATGACGCTGCGCGCTTCCTGCTGCCGCCGCAATACAGTGTGACACTGGTATAGATCATACCAGTGCATTACAGTATTGCTGCGGCAGCAGGAAGCGCACGGCGTCATAGCAACCAATGACGCTGTGCGCGCCTGCTCTTAGCAGGAATCTAGCCCGTGGTTCCACGGACCGCTCACAGCCGTGTGCATTCGGCCTTAGGCAGAGTTCACACAAACGTATGTGACCCATGCCCGCGCTGCGGGCCGCAATGCACGATCGCCGGCCGTAGGTCAGCTGCATCGGATAGCGGACCCATTCACTTTAATAGGTCCGTGATCCGCCCATTCCGCAAAAAGATAGGACATGTTCTATCTTTTTGCGGAACGGAAGTACGGGACGCTACCCCACGGAAGCACTCCGTAGTGCTTCCGAGGGGTCCCGTTCCGTGCGGCCGTTCCGCAATTCAGGATTGGCGGACCCATTGAAGTGAATGGGTCCGCATCCGTAAAGCGGAATGCACACAGAACTGTGGCCGTGTATTGCGGCCCGCAATACGGCCACGGATCACACACGCTCATGTGAACTTAGCCTTAGGCCTCCTGCACACGACCGTTTTTTTCCCCCGTTTACTGGCCGCTTTTTGCGTTCCGTATACGGAACCATTCATTTCAATGGTTCCGCAAAAAAACGGAATGTACTCCATATGCATTACGTTTCCGTATTTCCGTTATGTTTAAACATAGAACATGTCCTATTATTGCCCGCAAATCACCATTCAAGTCAATGGGTCCGCAAAAAAACGGAACACATACGAAAATGCCTCCGTATGTCTTCCGTTTCCGTTCAGTTTTTTTGCTGAACCATCTATTGAAAATGTTATGCCCAGCCCAATTTTATCTATGTAATTACTGTAGACTGTATATGCCATACGGAAAAACGGAACGGTATAACGGAACAGAAACGGAGACAAAAAACGGAACAACGGATCAGTGAAAAACGGACCGAAAAACACTGAAAAAGTCATACGGTCGTGTGCAATAGGCCTTAAACAAGCCATCTCCAGCAAGCTATGCATATGGCCTCATGCACACGACCGTTGTGTGCATCCGTGGCCGTTGTGCCGTTTTCCCTTTTTTTTTCCGCGGACCCATTGACTTTCAATGGGTCCGTGGAAAAATCGGAAAATGCACCGTTTTGCAGCCAAGACCGTGATCCGTGTATCCTGTCCGTCAAAAAAATATGACCTGTCCTATTTTTTTGACGGACAATGGTTCACGGACCCATTCAAGTCAATGGGTCCGTGAAAGAACACGGATGCACACAAGATTGGCATCCGTGTCCGTGATCCGTGGCCGTAGGTTACTTTCATACAGACGGATCCGAAGATCCGTCTGCATAAAAGCTTTTTCAGAGCTGAGTTTTCACTTTGTGAAAACTCAGATCCGACAGTATATTCTAACACAGAGGCGTTCCCATAGTGATGGGGACGCTTCAGGTTAGAATATACTAAAAGAACTGTGTACATGACTGCCCCCCCCCCCTCCCCTGTAGTTAACTCATTGGTAGCCAGTGGGCCCCCCCCCCTCCCTCTCCTGTAGTTAATTCGTTGGTAGCCAGTGGGCCCCCCCCCCCTCCCTCCCCTGTAGTTAACTCGTTGGTAGCCAGTGGGCCCCCCCTCCCTCCCCTGTAGTTAACTCGTTGGTGGCCAGTGGGTCCTCTCCCCTCCCTCCCCCTCCTAATTAAAATCTCCCCCCCTATCATTGGTGGCAGTGGAGAGTACCGATCGGAGTCCCAGTTTAATCGCTGGGGCTCCGATCGGTAACCATGGCAACCAGGACGCTACTGCAGTCCCGGTTGCCATGGTTACTTAGCAATTTGTAGAAGCATTATACTTACCTGCGAGCTGCGATGTCTGTGACCTGGCCGGGAGCTCCTCCTACTGGTAAGTGACAGGTCTGTGCGGTGCATTGCCTAATGATCTGTCACTTACCAGTAGGACTCCGATCGGTACTCTCCACTGCCACCAATGATAGGGGGGAGATTTTAATTAGGAGGGGGAGGGAGGGGTGAGGGCCCACTGGCCACCAACGAGTTAACTACAGGGGAGGGAGGGGGGGTGCCGGCCGCACTGGACAACAAAGAGTTAACTACAGGGGAGGGAGGGGGGCCCACTGGCCACCAATGAGTTAACTACAGGGGAGGGAGGGGGGCCGGCCGCACTGGCCACCAATGAGTTAAAAACAGGGGGGGGTCTGCCCCCTGCTGCCTGGCAGCACCTGCCAGGCAGCAGGGGGCAGTCATGTACACAGTTTTTTAGTATATTCTAACCTGAAGCGTCCCCATCACCATGGGAACGCCTCTGTGTTAGAATATACTGTCGGATCTGAGTTTCACGATCTAACTCATATCCGACAGTATATTCTAACATAGAGACGTTCCCATGGTGATGGGGACACTTCAAGTTAAAATATACCATCGGATTGGAGAAAACTCAGATCCGATGGTATAAAAGGGACTCCAGACTTTACATTCAAAGTCAATGGGAGACGGATCCGTTTGCAATTGCACCATATTGTGTCAACGTCAAACGGATCCGTCCCCATTGACTTGCATTGTAATTCAGGACGGATCCGTTTGGCTCCGCACGGCCAGGCGGACACCAAAACGACTTTTTTTTCATGTCCGTGGATCCTCCAAAAATCAAGGAAGACACACGGACGAAAAAACAGTCACGGATCACGGACCTACGGACCCCGTTTTTGCGGACCGTGAAAAAATACTGTCGTGTGCATGAGGCCTTAGGCTACATGCACACGACCGTATCCATTGTAATAATGCGGATCCATTGTAATAATGCCTATCCTTGTCCGCAAACTAGAAAAAAATAGGACATGCACTATTTTTTTAGCGGAGCAAGGGAACGGACATACTGATGCGGACAGCACACGGTGTGCTGTCCGTGTTTTTTGCGGACCCATTGAAATAAATGGGTCCGCATCCTATCCGCAAAAAAATGGATCAGACACTGAAACAAAATACGGCCGTGTGCATGTAGCCGTAGTTATGTGATCCGTGTCCAGTTTTTTCTTCCGTGGGTCTTCCTTGATTTTTGGAGGATCCACGGACATGAAGGAAAAAGTCGTTTTGGTGTCCGCCTGGCCATGCGGAGCCAAACGGATCCGTCCTGACTTACAATGCAAGTCAATGGGGACGGATCCGTTTGACGTTGACACAATATGGTGCAATTGCAAACGGATCCGTCCCCCATTGACTTTCAATGTAAAGTCAGGAGTCCCTATTATACCATCGGATCGGAGTTTTCTCCAATCCGATGGTATATTTTAACTTGAAGCGTCCCCATCACCATGGGAACGCCTCTATGTTAGAATATACCATCGGATTTGAGTTACATCGTGAAAACTCAGATCCGACAGTATATTCTAACACAGAGGCGTTCTCATGGTGATGGGGACGCTTCAAGTTAGAATATACTAAGAACTGTGTACATGACTGCCCCCTGCTGCCTGGCAGCACCCGTTCTCTTACAGGGGGCTGTGATCCGCACAATTAACCCCTCAGGTGCCGCACCTGAGGGGTTAATTGTGCGTATCATAGCCCCCTGTAAGAGATCAGGGGCTGCCAGGCAGCAGGGGAAGACCCCCCTCCCTCCCCAGTTTTAATGTCATTGGTGGTGTCACAACCAGACAGCTGAGAAGCTCTGACAGAGGCCTTTCAGAACCTCCTCTTTGAGTTTCTGTGTTGTGGTATTCAGCTCCTCCTCTCCTTAGCCTCTCTCAGCTGTCATGTGTTGGACTAATTGCTTCCCTTTAAATTCTTCCCCAGAAGGCTTTTCTGGGCGGCTTATATTTCTTCCTGGAGTATGTGTGCATGCCCATCTGGTTCTCCTCTCCTCTACAAAGTTAAGTGTTATACTGTTATCTGTTATTTTCTGTTTGCTGGATCCCAGGTGACCCTGACTCCCTCCGTGTCTGGTGTAGGGAGCCGGTGGTCGTGTCCCTTCACTATTGTAGGGTGCTCAGGGCTTTATAGTCAAGGTTCGTGGATATGCATACCTCCACCATTCGGATCTTTGCATAGGCTGAGCAGCCAGGGAAAGTGCCAGGTCTTCTACAGGGGTCTCCCTTTTGTTCCTTAGCTGTTGGATCCAGCGAGTCATTTATGCATGTTGTTTTGCCTTGTTACCTGTACACATTCCGTGACATTATAAGCCGCCAAAACCGTCTCAAGCATGGATCCGGTTTCACTTTTGGCTGAACGCTTCCAGGGTCTTTCATTGGAGGTAGCTGACCTCCGTAAGACTTTTTCTCAGCTTCAAGTGACCGGTTCAGCTTGCGTTCATGGAGCTTGTTCTGAGCCTAAGATCTCGCTCCCGGATACGTTCTCCGGGGGTAGTGAGAATTTTGTGCGTTTTAGAGAGGCTTGCAAACTCCATTTTCGCCTTCTGCCCCACTCCTCTGGTGATGAGGAACGGAGGGTGGGGATCATTATATCGCTGCTCAGAGGTAACGCTCAGTCCTGGGCCTTTTCGCTGCCGGAGGGGGCACGGCCTCTCCGTTCAGTGGATGAATTCTTTTTAGCCCTGGGTCAGATATATGATGATCCGGATCGTATTGCTCTGGCGGAGTCTAGACTACGTCTCTTATGCCAGGGTAAACAATCCGCAGAAATATACTGCTCAGAATTTCGGAGATGGGCAGCTGATACTGGTTGGAATGATGCTGTACTCCGAAGTCAATTTTGCCATGGTCTTTCAGAGGGATTGAAAGATGCATTTGCCTTTCATGAGAGGCCTATTTCTTTGGACTCTGCTATGTCTCAGGCCGTTCGTATTGACAGGCGTCTTAGAGAGAGAGGAGAGATCTCTCCTTCATGTCATACTCAGTCCCAGGACAGTGCAGCGGTCCCATTCTGTGCGCAGGGGTCTCAGTCGCTGTCAGCCCCTTCTGAGCAGGAGCCCATGCAGCTGGGGTTGATTGCCTCTGACAATAGAAGATTCAGCCCGCATGGGAAGGTTTGTTTTTGTTGTGGAGGTATTAATCATTTGGCAAATATTTGTCCCTCTAGGAGATTCAGGCAGTTCTCTGGGTATAATAAAGAAACAAAGAGGAAAAAATCTTTGAAAAATGTTCCGTCTGTTACTATTGGCAGGGTTGAGGCGGAAATTGAAGGTTTTCCGTTTGCTTGTAGTTCCCGTTTTGTCCTGCCGGCTAGGGTGGCGCTAGAGAGCAAGAACATTTTTTGTGAGATTTTTGTGGATAGTGGAGCAGCGGTCAATCTTATTGATAATCAATTTGCGATAACTCATGGTTTCCAGGTGCGCACTTTGGGAAAGGATATTCCGGTTTTTGCTATCGATTCCGCTCCACTTTCTCAGAAATCATTAAAGGGCATAGTTCACAATATCCGTTTGATTGTGAGTGATGCTCATGTTGAGGATGTGTCATGTTTCGTCCTTAGCGGTTTGCCCACCCCTCTGGTGTTGGGGCTGCCCTGGCTCACTAAGCATAACCCCACCATTGATTGGCAAGCGAAGCAAATAAATGGTTGGAGTGACTTTTGCAGAGAGAATTGCCTCATGACATCTGTTTCTGAGGTTGCTACTAAGACTGTACCATCTTTTCTCTCTGAATTTTCGGATGTCTTCTCTGAGAGTGGAGTTCAGGACTTGCCCCCGCACAGGGAGTACGATTGCCCTATTAATCTCATCCCAGATGCCAAGCTGCCTAAATCTCGTTTATACAATCTTTCCCAACCTGAGAGGATCGCTATGCGTGCTTATATCTCTGAGAGTCTGAGAAAAGGGACACATACGACCCTCGAAGTCACCTGTTGCCGCTGGTTTTTTCTTTGTTAAGAAAAAAGATGGTTCTTTAAGACCTTGTCTGGATTTCAGGGAGCTGAACAATATCACAATTCGTGACCCTTATCCGCTTCCTCTGATCCCGGACCTATTTAACCAGGTTGTTGGGGCTAAAGTCTTTTCCAAATTAGATTTAAGAGGGGCATACAACCTGGTCAGGGTCAGAGAAGGAGACGAATGGAAGACGGCCTTCAATACCCCTGAGGGCCATTTTGAAAACTTGGTTATGCCTTTTGGTTTGATGAATGCCCCAGCCGTTTTCCAGCATTTCGTGAACAGCATTTTTTATCATTTGATGGGAAAATTTGTATTGGTGTATTTGGATGACATTTTGATTTTTTCTCCCGATTTCAAAACTCATAAGGAACATTTACGTCAGGTCTTGCTCATTCTGCGGGAGAATAAATTATATGCGAAACTGGAAAAATGTGTGTTTGCGGTTCCAGAAATTCAATTTCTGGGGTTTCTTCTCTCCGCTTCTGGTTTTCGCATGGACCCCGAGAAGGTCCGCGCTGTGCTTGAGTGGGAGCTTCCTGAGAATCAAAAGGCGCTGATGCGTTTTTTGGGCTTTGCCAATTATTACAGGAAGTTCATTTTTAATTATTCTTCTATTGTTAAACCACTCACTGATATGACCAGAAAGGGGTAGATTTTTCTTCTTGGTCAGTGGAGGCGCGTAAGGCTTTTTCTGATATCAAGGAGAGTTTTGCTTCCGCTCCCATCTTGGTGCAACCTGATGTTTCGTTACCCTTCATAGTTGAGGTTGATGCTTCTGAGGTGGGTGTGGGGGCGGTCTTGTCTCAGGGTTCCTCTCCTGCCAATCAGAATCTGGAGACATATCTGCGTTGTTTTGTGGCGGAGAATCAAGAGGATTGGTGTTCTTTTTTGTCCCTTGCTGAGTTTGCTTTAAATAACCGTCGTCAGGAGTCCTCTGATAAGTCACCATTTTTTGGTGCATATGGGTTTCATCCACAGTTTGGGACTTTCTCGGGAGAGGGGTCTTCTGGTTTACCTGATGAGGACAGATTCTCCTCGTCTTTGTCATCTATTTGGCAAAAGATTCAAGATAATCTAAAGAGCATGAGTGAGAGATATAAGCGTGTGGCTGATAAGAGACGTGTGCTTGGTCCGGACCTGAATGTTGGTGATCTGGTGTGGTTGTCTACCAAGAATATCAAATTGAAGGTTCCCTCCTGGAAGTTGGGTCCTAGGTTTATTGGGCCTTACAAAATCCTGTCTGTCATCAATCCTGTTGCATACCGTCTTGATCTTCCTCAGACTTGGAAGATCCATAATGTTTTTCATAAGTCCTTATTGAAACCTTATGTTCAACCCATTGTACCCTCGCCTTTGCCTCCTCCTCCGATTATGGTTGATGGGAATCTTGAATTTCAGGTCTCTGGGATTGTGGATTCTCGTCTTGTCCGCGGTTCTCTTCAGTACCTTGTTCACTGGGAGGGGTATGGTCCTGAGGAGAGGATGTGGGTCCCAGTGACGGACATTAAAGCCTCTCGTCTCATCAGGGCTTTCCATAGGTCCCATCCTGAGAAGGTGGGTTCTGAGTGTCCGGAGTCCACTCGTAGAGGGAGGGGTACTGTCACAACCAGACAGCTGAGAAGCTCTGACAGAGGCCTTTCAGAACCTCCTCTTTGAGTTTCTGTGTTGTGGTATTCAGCTCCTCCTCTCCTTAGCCTCTCTCAGCTGTCATGTGTTGGACTAATTGCTTCCCTTTAAATTCTTCCCCAGAAGGCTTTTCTGGGCGGCTTATATTTCTTCCTGGAGTATGTGTGCATGCCCATCTGGTTCTCCTCTCCTCTACAAAGTTAAGTGTTATACTGTTATCTGTTATTTTCTGTTTGCTGGATCCCAGGTGACCCTGACTCCCTCCGTGTCTGGTGTAGGGAGCCGGTGGTCGTGTCCCCTCACTATTGTAGGGTGCTCAGGGGTTGTATAGTCAAGGTACGTGGATATGCATACCTCCACCATTCGGATCTATGCATAGGCTGAGCAGCCAGGGAAAGTGCCAGGTCTTCTACAGGGGTCTCCCTTTTGTTCCTTAGCTGTTGGATCCAGCGAGTCATTTATGCATGTTGTTTTGCCTTGTTACCTGTACACATTCCGTGACAGGTGGCCAGTGCGGCCGCCCCCCGGCCTCCCCTCTATTGTATTAAATTCATTTGTGCGCCCCCCCCCCCCCGGCCCCCTCTCCCTCCCTCTATTGTATTAATTTCATTGGTGGCCAGTGTGCGGCCCCCCCGCCATCCCTCCCTCTATTGTATTAATTTCATTTGTGGCCAGTGTGCGGCCCCCCCTCCCTCCCTCTATTGTATTAATTTCATTGGTGGCCAGTGTGCGGCCCCCCTCCCTACCTCTATTGTATTAATTTCATTGGTGGCCAGTGTGCGCCCCCCCGCCCTCCCTCCCTCTATTGTATTAATTTCATTGGTGGCCACCAATGAAATTAATACAATAGAGGGAGGGGGTTCGGGGGGGACCGCACAAATGAAATTAATACAATAGAGGGAGGGGGGGCCGGACTAGCCACCAATCAAATTAATACAGTAGAGGGAGAGGGGGGCCGCACACTGGCCACCAATAAAATGAATACAATAGAGGGAGGGAGGGGGGCCGCACAAATGAAATTAATACAATAGAGGGAGGGGGGCCGGGGGGGGCCGCACTGGCCACCAATGAAATTAATACAGTAGAGGGAGGGGGGGGCCGCACACTGGCCACCAATGAAATGAATACAATAGAGGGAGGGAGGGGGGGCCGCACAAATGAAATTAATACAATAGAGGGAGGGGGCCGGGGGGCCGCACTGGCCACCAATGAAATTAATACAGTAGAGGGAGGGGGGGCCGGGGGGGCCGGGGGGGGCTGCACTGGCCACCAATAAAATTAAAATGGAGGGAGGGGGTCTGCCCCTTGCTGCCTGGCAGCCCCTGATCTCTTACAGGGGGCTATGATACGCACGGGTTAAGTGAAAACTCAGCTCTGAAAAAGCTTTTATGCAGACAGATCTTCGAATCCGTCTGTATGAAAGTAGCCTACGGACACGGATCACGGACACGGATGCCAATGTGTGCATGAGGCCTAAGAGCAGATACTGACGATTACACCCAGTATACAGGACAGGAGAAGTGGTACTGTGCAGGGTCCATATATACAGAATTAGGCCTCATGCACACGACCGTTGTTGTGTTCCGTGTCCTCTGTTCCGTTTTCCATGATTTTCTGCGGACCCATTGACTTTCAATGGGTCTGTTGAAAACTCGGATAATGAACCGTTTGTCATCCGCGTCCGTAATCCGTGTTTCCAGTCCGTCAAAAAAATAGGACCTGTCCTATTTTTTTTCACGGACAACGGTTTGCGGACCCATTCATGTCAATGGGTCCGTGAAAAAACACGGAGGCACAAAAGATTGTCGTCCGCGTCCATTTTTTTCCTATCATTTGCAAGGCAAACTTGACTTAGATTTTCTTTCACTTTCCTTCATGTCTGGTGATCCTCCAAAAATCAAGGAAGACACACGGAAACAAAAACGGAAACAGATCACGGAACAACGGAACCCCGTTTTGCGGACCGTGAAAAAATACTGTCGTGTGCATGAGGCCTAAGAGCAGATACTGAGGATTACACCTAGTATACAGGACAGAAGTAGCGGTACTGTGCAGTGTATATATATATACAGAATAAGAGCAGATACTGAGGATTACACCCAGTATACAGGAAAGAAGTAGCGGTATATACACTCACCTAAAGAATTATTAGGAACACCATACTAATACGGTGCTGGACCCCCTTTTGCCTTCAGAACTGCCTTAATTCTATGTGGCATTGATTCAACAAGGTGCTGATAGCATTCTTTAGAAATGTTTGCCCATATTGATAGGATAGCATCTTGCAGTTGATGGAGATTTGAGGGATGCACATCCAGGCCACGAAGCTCCCGTTCCACCACATCCCAAAGATGCTCTATTGGGTTGAGATCTGGTGACTGTGGGGCCATTTTAGTACAGTGAACTCATTGTCATGTTCAAGAAACCAATTTGAAATAATTCGAGCTTTGTGACATGGTGCATTATCCTGCTGGAAGTAGCCATCAGAGGATGGGTACATGGTGGTCATGAAGGGATGGACATGGTCAGAAACAATGCTCAGGTAGCCCGTGGCATTTAAACAATGGCCAATTGGCACTAAGGGGCCTAAAGTGTGCCCAGAAAACATCCCCCACACCATTACACCACCACCACCAGCCTGCACAGTGGTAACAAGGCATGATGGATACATGTTCTCATTCTGTTTACGCCAAATTCGGACTCTACCATTTGAATGTCTCAACAGAAATCGAGACTCATCAGAATAGGCAACATTTTTCCAGCCTTCAACAGTCCAATTTTGGGGAGCTCGTGCAAATTGTAGCCTCTTTTTCCTATTTGTAGTGGAGATGAGTGGTACCCGGAGGGGTCTTCTGCTGTTGTAGCCCACCTTTCTTTCCCATTCTGACATTCAGTTTGGAGTTCAGGAGATTGTCTTGACCAGGACCACAACCCTACATGCATCGAAGCAACTGCCATGTGATTGGTTGACTAGATAATCGCATTAATGAGAAATAGAACAGGTGTTCCTAATAATTCTTTAGGTGAGTGTATATATATACAGAATAAGAGCAGATACTGAGGATTACACCCAGTATACAGGACAGGAGAAGTGGTACTGTGCAGTGTATATATACAGAATAAGAGCAGATACTGAGGAACTCTTTTTAATTTTATACAAAAATACAAAAACTTTGCCATAAAATGTCCAAATAAGATATAAAACAAGGTATAAAGTATATACACTTACCCTACTGGCCCAGCTCCATGCATACTATCTCATTCATACCTACTAAAAGGAGAAAATGAAACCTAGCCTAACGTAAACATCCGATCCGGCTGAACCCTGACTATATACAAATTTATACAAATTGTTTCTAACAGAAAATAAATGACAACTTGTCACAATAAATAATCAAATAAAAATTATTTTTATTTTTTTAAATATATATATTTTTTGTACATTTTTTATATATATATATATATATATATCCATTTTTTGTATTTTTCTTGTATTTTTTTTTATATACACACACATATATGAGAAAAAACAAACCTATACTAATGCTACCAATTGATCTATCCCATCACCTTCACCCAGGGCCAACCTCCGCCTCTTGTCCCTCCATGAGGCCAGCCCTTCCTCCACCACCCACACCCAGCCCCTCGCCTCATGTCCTCCTATGTCCGCATAGTCCAGGGCTGGATGCAGGCCTCCCCACACGAAAAAAATATGAAATCCCCCCTCCCCCACCCCATCCCACCCAACCTAACTACACCCCACTTACCCTATCATACAATTTATACATCTTATAACAACCATATCAATCTATACAAACCAATATTAAAATCCACCCGAAGGCCCAAGTTCAGTCATTTGCAAACCTTTCTTCAAAAACTCATCTTAAATACAAAACAAAAACCTAATGTAAAAGCCTCAGCCCAACACCAGGAAAAGTTCTACTGAGGCTAAGGCACATCAAAGGTGAAGCCTCTCCAGAGGTAAGAGACCCCATCCGTACCCACCTTCTCGCACTCAAGAGAGCGAACCTTCGCCAGGTCACTTAGAATGTTTCTACACACTTCTTCCACAGGGAGGACTTTCTGCTGGGTTGAAACTAAACACCTTGCGTTCCATGTGAAGTACCTGACCACTATGCTAACGAATGCTCCATAAGTCCATTCCGCATAGTAGAGGTTGGCTAGCCTAGGCCAGCCAATGGATACGCCCACCCGTTTGTATACCTCTGTATTAAAGGGACACTTAAAGGGAACCTGTCACCAGGATTTGGGGTATAGAGCTGAGGACATGGGTTGCTAGATGGCCACTAGCACATCCGCAATATCCAGTCCCCATAGCTCTGGGTGCTTTTATTGTGTATAAAAACCGATTTGATACATATGCAAATTACCCTGAAATGAGTCAGAGCTTGAAAATATGACTCTTCTCTGGTCACACAAGTAAGATATGACTCTTTTATGTTAATTTGCATATGTATCAAATCGTTTTTTTTACACAATAAAGGCACACAGAGCTATGGGGACTGGATATTGCGGATGTGCTAGTGGCCATCTAGCAACCCATGTCCTCAGTTCTATTCCCAAAATCCAGGTGACAGGTTCCCTTTAAGCAGGAAGTGCTCCATACTTTCCAGTATGTCGCCACACTCCTCCCGGGGACAACCCCTTTCATCAGAGTTCCTATACCTCAAGTTGCCCCTTACATACAGCTTCCCGTGAAAGCAGCGCCAAGCCAAGTCCCAAAACTTCAAGGGGATCCTTGACGAATTTAACAACTGTAACCCCCTGTCTAGATCCCGGCTTAGGGAATCCTTAAGGGCCAGGGGCTTTTGGAAGTGGGTCAACAAGACCCTCTCGTCAAGGGATCTCCTTGACTGGGCCTTGATTTCCCTCACTCCCAAACCCCACCGGCGGATCACCTTCAGAATCGGGGTGACATAAGCCGGAAGATATCCGTGAGGTATACGCAAATCCTTCACTTGCCCTCCTGTCTCCCACTCCTGGAAGAAAGGCCGAAACCTAACCCCTGCAAGAGACTACCCACGGAGGAGCCCTCTCTTTCCAGAGGTTTGCCAGGTTGATCTTAACAAAGGTCTTCACAAGGAACACCACTGGGTTGACCATACCCAACCCCCCTAATCTCCTCGTACGGTATGTCACCTTCTCTTGACTAGGTTCAGCCTATTCCCCCATAACAGTTGAAAGAACAGACTGTAAACCCGAGTCCAGAGAGGTTCTGGCAAGACACATACACTGGCCAAATAGATAAGCAAAGGGAGAAGGTAAGGCTACTTTCACACTAGCGTTCGGGGCTCCGCTTGTGAGCTCCGTTTGAAGGGGCTCACAAGCGGCCCTGAACGCATCCGTCCAGCACCAATGCATTCTGAGTGGACGCGGATCCGCTCAGAATGCATCAGTCTGGCAGCGTTCAGCCTCCGCTCCGCTCAGCAGGCGGACACCTGAACGCTGCTTGCAGCGTTCGGGTGTCCACCTGGCCGTGCGGAGGCAAGCGGATCCGTCCAGACTTACAATGTAAGTCAATGGGGACGGATCTGTTTGAATATGACACACTATATCTCAATTTTCAAACGGATCCGTCCCCCATTGACTTTCAATGTAAAGTCTGGACGGATCCGTCTGAGGCTACTTTCACACTTAGAAATTTTTTAACAATATAATGCAGACGGATCCGTTCTGAACGGAGCCACCGTCTGCATTATATGAGCGGATCCGTCTCAGACGGATCCGCTCTGAACGCAAGTGTGAAAGTAGCCTAAGTCTTGATTAGGTTCACCCTTTCCCTGAGGGTCAAAGACCAACCCTTCCACTGGTCAACCTTCTGAGCAGCGATCGTGAGCCTGCTGTCCCATTTTTGGGTGGGATAATCTCCATGGCCAAATTGAACGCCTAGGACTTTGACTAACGACTGGGGCTCTGGGAGGGTGTCCGGGAGACCGAAAGATGGATCACCCCCTCCCAGCCAGAGACTCTCATACTTATCCCGGTTAATCAAGGACCCGGAGACTTCCGAGTAGCGTTCTACCTCCGACATCACTTATTCCGCCTCCCCTCCCGAGGACACGAAAACAGTGACGTCATCGGCATACGCCACCACCCTCAGAGTGGCTTCTGGCTCCTCTAGACTCATCCTGACTCCCGCTAACGGTCCTCGATCAATCCTCCTAATAAAAGGATCAATTGCAAACACGTATAAGAGCGGGCTCAATGGACAACCCTGGCGGACCCCAGACCCGACCTCAAAAGGGCTGCCAGACCAACCGTTCACCAGCGGGAAACTCTCTGCCCCTGCATACAAGAGCTTTAACCAATTGACAAACCCCCCCCGGCAGGCCATATTTTAGAAGGACTGCCCAGAGGTACTCGTGGTTAACCCGATCAAAAGCCTTTGCCTGATCTAAAGCCAGCATGTACCCCTTCCAGTTACCCGCCCTACTTTGCTCCACTGCCTCTCGGACACCGAGCACAGCACTAAACGTGCTTCGGCCTGGAACTGAGCAATGTTGGGTCTCTGAAAGGAGCCGGGCGCAAACTGCACCAACCGATTAAACAGTATCTTGGCCAGGATCTTTCTGTCCGTATTGAGATGCGATATGGGACGCCAATTCTCAATATGGCTCGGATCTTTACCGTTTGATATAAGGATCAGAGCTCACCTCCTCATTGACTTCGGCAGAGCACCCGAGGAAAGGCACTCATTGAATACCTTAGTCAAGAGGGGAACTAAGGAGTACTTAAAGGTCTTATAAAACTCGGATGTTAAGCCATCCGGGCCTGGCGACTTCTTTAGGGCAAGCCCTTCGATCGCCAGGCTGACTTCCTCTTCTCTGATTTCTTCTATCAAAATGCCAAGAGAGTGGTCTACTTATGACTCAGGGATGGGTTCAGCCAGGAAAGCCGAAATCCTGTCCCGATTCAGATCCTTCTTCCTCAAGAGGCACGAGTAGAAGGACTTGACTATTTCCAAGATACCTGATCTGGACCTATCCAGAGATCCCGTACCATCGACCAGTCCCGTCACCAACTTACTTTTCACTGACATCTTACAGTTTCTGTAAGGGTCAGGCGAGCGGTACTTCCCGAAATCCCTCTCAAAAACCAAAGATGCGTGCCTATCGTACTGGCACCTCTTAAGCAAAGATTTCACCCTGGAGATATCCTCTCGGCTACCTCCAGTCGAGACCAGTTGTTCGAGTTTCCTCCTCAGACCCTGATACAAGCGGTACTTGTCCAGGGACCTGAGGCTCGAGAGCTGGCGGAAGAATTTTGCCACCTGATCTTTGAATATCTCCCACCACTCAGACTTAGTGTCACAAAGATCCAGCAACTCTACCTGACTCTGAAGGAAGTCCTTAAAGGATTGTCTCACCTCTGCTTCCTCCAGGGGGCCGAATTTAGCTTCCAATAGCCTCTTCCCATTTGGGGGGATTCTGCAACATTCAAAGAGAACATAATTAGACAGTGATCAGAGAATTCCACCTCTACCACCTCTAAAGGTGAAAAAGTAGTCTCCTCCTTTAAATAAAACCTGTCTATTCTAGACCTAATCTGACTACCTCTATAATAAGTGAAACCACCATGGCCTGGGGTGTGCCTAATGTGGACATCCACCAGGCGAGCCTCGCTAGCTATGCTATTCAGGGATACACTATCATAAGCCAGACGGTTTCTGGCGCCTCCCCGGTCTTGGGACCTTGTGACTGTATTAAAGTCCCCGCCAAAGACCACCTGCCGACTCGCAAAAAGGAAAGGTTTGATCCTCATAAAGAGACGCTTCCGATCCCACCTGGTTTGGGGACCATAGATGTTTATCAGGCAAAGCTCTTGACCCTTCATGACATCTAAAATCAAACACCTCCGCTATACTCCGCTATACGGCTCAGCCGCAAGAGACCAATATGAAGGACCACACTTCCACTCCTTTTTTGCTTTATACACAGCCGCCAAATCTGGCAGCCTGGTCTCTTAGCAAAAATAAAATGTCAGCTTCAACCCGGCTGAGAAAATCAAAGGCTGCAAACCTAGCCGCATCCGATTTAATACTGGCGACATTAATGGTCGCCAGCGTCAACGGAGAGAGTGCCGCCATATAGAGTGATTAAGTTAGACGGCCTTCTTCCTTCCCTTCCCCTTCTTGTTCTTTTTCTTACCCCTCTTGGGGCTACCCCCTAAGGTGGCACGATCTCTTTTGAGAGAGACAGTGGTGTCCATCTCATTAGTCACCACCGCCTCCCCCTTCGCACCACCCTTGTCATTCCTATTCCCAGTGTCTGGACCCGCCCCACCTCCCGAGGACCTTGCATCCTCACCGGAGGGAGGTGCGGGCCCTTCCAGAGGCTCCTTCTCTTGCCCCTCCGGCTCCCCACCTTCAACCTCCTCCCCGGAGGAAGAGGAGGCGGAGATCTCATCCAAGGTGAGGTACCGGTTGGAAAGATCCAGGGGAAGAGAGTCAGGATTAGAGAGGTCCAGGGGGGAGCTGGCTTTGCCTTCCACAGGCACTCTAGTCGGGCTAGATCTTTTTTTGGTCAGACGTTTCCTTCTTGTTCTTTTAGACTCTGTCTCACTCTCCTCTGTTGCACTCTCGTAGCAAGAGGACAGAGTCACCTCAGAACGGTCTAGTCTCCTGAGTTCCTCATTCACCTCGATATCTCCCAGGGTCTCAGCTCTAGAAGAGGCATTCTCTTGGGAGGGCACAGGCATCACCCCAGGACGGGGTTCCACCTGCCCCCTCTCCATTTGACGCCTCTCCCTCCGTCTCTGCTGGGACGGGCCGTCTTTTCTCTTCATCGACCCCACTGCCCTGTCGCCTTCGCCAGCACTCGCCTCGGCAGGGCAACGACTGAACGGGTGCCCTAGCTCACCACACAGGTTGCATCTAATCTGTCCACAAGATGCAGCTAGATGGCCTTCACCCCCGCACAATGCGCACCTCTGCACTCGGCAGCTGGCGATGAAGTGCGAAGGGCTGCCGCACTTGTAACACAGCTTAGGCTGCCCCCTGTAGAACACCATGATCCTATCCCGACCAAGGAAAGCAGATGACGGTATGTGGGAAACCGACCCTCCTGAATGTTTCAACTTAACCAGAAACGTCCAGGCACCCGACCAGATGCCAAACTCATCCAGGTTCTTGCTAGGAAGACCCTGGACGTCCCCGTACCTGCTCAACCAGGTCAAGATGTCAACACAAGAAAGTGACTCATTACGGGTCAGAACGGTCACTTTCTTGACCTCATTCTGGCGGGTTATCGCTTGCACAAAAAAACCCTGCCAGTCCGGCTGGTCTTTTGCCAGTTCATACCCAGACCAGAAAAGTTCAAGACCCTCTGGCCGGGCAAAACTGACATCAAACTCCCGGGTGCCATACGGATGTATCAGGGCAAAGATGTCACATACCCTGATGCTCATCTGAAAGAGAAGCTCTGCCCCCCTCTTCCTGGTAGGGCACGCTTCATTGCCTCTCCATTTCAGACAGACAACATTCCGTCTGGTTGACCCGGGGCCGGTTGTGGGTGAGGACCAGGTGGTCTCAGCCCCCGCCTTGCTCTCGGAAGGCACGCAGGCCATGCCTGTCTATCCAGAAGGATAGATCCACCTGCTGCCCCCCTACTGTAATGGAATTCTCCCCTCTCCTAAGAGCCTCTAGAAGTTGCCGCTGCAAGTTACCGTCACCAGACATTGGAAATGGAGAGGACAATGGGGACCGCCCCTCCCCCCCTGCACCGGCGACCACACCAGCATAACTTCTGCCAGGCGTAACCGACGCAGGAGGGGCAGCCGGACCGGGCCCCCCCCCCCCAGACCTATCTACAGCAGGTGTCACTCCAGACCCCTCTGAAGGGGCTACATGAGCCGCACCGGCCACTTGTACAGTGGCTGGCAAACCTCCAACATTCACCCCTTCATTAGGGCCCGGGGCAACACCACTAACATAAACTGTATTTACACAAGTGACCACTTCTTCAGTGGCCACTACCACACTCTCCCCTCCCCCCACACACACAGAGGGGACAGAGGTCAATTTATTCGTTTTGTCCAGCATCTCCTTGCTGGACACATTTTTACCAGTCTTTCCTGATTTTTCAGGCCAGCGGGCTGTAGAACCACTGGTCCCAGCCACGCCGGCCTCATCCACTTTATGGACAGTGCAGGAGGGAGGGGCGGTGCGCACCACACTCACATCAGGACCGCCCCCTCCCTCTCTGCCTACAGACACACTGCTTTGAGCTCCTTTGTGAATATCCGAAGCTCCACCCCTGACCACTCCCACTGCGCCTCCACTCCCCGCCGCCACAACAATACCAGCGGAAGGGACTGAGGCAGAGAACCGGGGCAGAGGAGACTGGGGCAGAGGAGACTGGAACCCCGGCAAGGACTTGGGCATATAAATTGGGAGGGGCGGAGGCAGCCACCTCGCACCCTCCCCCTGCAACTCCGGATCGGGACACCGCTGTACCCGCGGCCGCACCCCCCCTCCCCACCCACAGCCACCCACACCACATAGACATACCTCACCTCTGTCTTTAATGTATTTTCCTTTCTCCTCTTTCCCATCGGCTCATCTTCAGGTAATTCATTACCAAAACAGATGTCCTCACAAATTTTGGGGGACTCGAGGTGGCGTATTTCGGCCATAAGCTGCCCCCCAACTCCGCTGCTCTCACTGTAGTCTATTTCCTCATCGGAACTAGTGGGGGGCAGGCATACCTGCTCTGCGGTGATACCAGTTTCCGCAGGTTGCCCCCCCCCCATGTCCGACTCTTCCTCCTCACTAGAGGAGTCATCTTCTTGCTGTTTTTGGTTTCCAGCCATTTCATTAAACCTTTCATCATTCATAAGCTTTTCTTTAAAGGGACCACTGTTTTCCAGAACGGCCGCCCTTCTTTCTTGCAGCTCTTTGATTATTTATTTTAAACCTTTTATTTTTTTTTTATATTTCTGGCCTGTTTTTTCTTGCCGCTTTATCCACCTTCCCCCTCTCAAGCTTTAGGTTCTCCCTCAGCTTCTTCAGGGTCCTATTCGCTTCCTCGTACTCCCGGAGGTAGGCCGTGATCCGGGAGCTGTAAACGGCGATTAGTTCCTGGGGCTTCATGCTGCCCCAGTCAGCCTCAACCGAGCCTGGCCCACCCCCAGGAGCACTCTGCGTACCTCTTGGAGGGCTACTGTCTGCCCTCCTGGAACTGCTGGCGATGGACACGGCTTCACCTCCGGGGGCTGCAGGGGCCACTACACCACGACTCCTGCTGGATCTTCTGACCCCCGGGCGGAAGATGGAACTGAGGCCGGTAGCTCACCTCCCCTACCTCCCGCCGGCCTACCCCGGGAAGCAGGATCCTGGGTCTTCAGTCGCTTCATGGCCCAGGGCCCTACCACCTCCCTGGGGAGAGGCAGGGCCTGGGATAGATGGAAAAATCCCTGGTAGCTTGTCAGCAATTAGCAGGAGCTCCTCCAGACACAACCACACCCGTCGACTGGCCCCTGCACACTGAGGATTACACCCAGTATACAGGACAGGAGAAGTGGTACTGTGCAGTGTCCATATATACAGGACAGGAGAAGTGGTACTGTGCAGGGTCCATATATACAGAATAAGAGCAGATACTAAGGGATTCCCTTATGTCCTAACCAGTGGCACAGATAGGGTATTCTGCCGCTGTGGACTGGTTAGGACAGGTGGAAGTTTTAATGACGTTAAACACCTACACACACCCTCCCCCAATAAAGAGGGGGCATGAACCCCAGGCCCTTGTGTTTTTTCTGTCCTTTGGACAGTTAGGATGGGTGGTCTCCTCCTCCGTAACGGCGGAGGAGGTTATTTTGTTGCTGGCCGTTTCGGATTGTTTTGTTTCGAATCCGGTCCAGGATGGGGCCGTAGGTCGGGCACTCACCTGTTGCTGTGCCCCGGCATCGGCTTTCCCTTGCGGCTGCAGCGGTGTCCGCATGGTCTGCTGGGCGCCGCCATCTTCTAAACCTCTCCTATTAGGATTTATGCGGCGCTTTTTTTCTTTTCTAGCTTTGGGGCAAGTTGCCCTACAACTTGTTGTCCTATAGGGGCCTGTATAAGGCAATTTTATTTAAGTTTTATTATAAGGGTAACCCCGCCCATTCCGGGGGCGGAGCCTATTGTGTTTGGCGCCAAACAAAGCTATTTAAAGCTGGTGTTGCACCAAGCTCAGTCTCCTGGAGCGCAGATTTATCTGTTTTACCTTGAGACTTTTTGTGATCACTTGCAGGTTTTGCTTTCTTACAAGTTTCCTGCGTGTTGCAATTTGTAATTCAAATCTTAGGATCTTCTGGGTAAAGATCCTGAAGCTTGCTGTTAATTGTCAGTTTTTTTCCTCTGAATTTTACGCTTTATCCCTTCTTTTGTATTGCAGCCATGTCTTCTACCGGAGACGGTGACCGGGAGCCCACCAGAAAGAGTGCTGGCAAGAGGCGTCATCTACAGTGCCATCACTGCCAGATCGTGCTGGAGGACAGCTACGCTTTCTCCAGATGCCCTCCCTGTAGGGCCAAAGCACTCCCCCAGCAGGAACCGACGGTCCATGACGTCGTCGACTGGGCTAAGGGCTACATGGAGACCAACCTTAGCCAGATGAACGCTTCCCTAGAGGAATTGAAGCATGCCTTTGTCTCCAAGCGCCGACGTCCTTCCTCTCCTCACCGGGCGATGGAAGTATCGGGGGCTCAGGATGTAAGAGAAGGATCGGCCTCTTCCTCCTCTGAGGACGAGGATGGCTTTACTTATTTTTTTCCTCCTGAAAAAGCCCAGCGGCTGCTAAGATCCATCCGGTCGGGGGACCAGGACGTTGATCCGGGGGAAGCCTCATCTTCCGCCTCTAAGGGGCCCAGGGCCTTTAAAGCGGATAGTTCCCTACTTTCAGTAATGAAAACTGAATGGAAGAAACCGCAGAAGGGTAAAAAGAGATTTAAGGCGGTTTTTCCTGTAAAGGAGGATCAGGTATCATCCTGGGGGCCTGTCCCCAGTGGCGTAGCGTGTGTTGCCAGCACCCGGGGCGAACCTAGTATGGCGCCCCCTAACTTTTGTGCATGCGCCTTTTTATAGAATGACGCCCCACAGGCATACCAAAACCAATATTACCACTAATACTATAAAAGAGACATATACCGCAATTCATTGCAGGATCTCATAAAATACAGGGTTCCATTAACCCCATCAGAATTAAACAGGGAGGGGAGCCCGCATGAATACTGAAGTGAAAGCACAGGCTGCAGTACTGGACGTTGCTCCAGGCAACCAGCATTCCGGCGGTTCAACAGCCTGACGTATCTGTCCCACCACTAGTTTACACGTGCCTCTGGACTGCCGCTCCATACCCATTGACTATAATGGGGGTGTTGGCTGAGTTCCGGTGGCAGTACGGCAGCGCACAGTAAGAGGCCACCAAAACTCCACCACCGCCCCCATTATAGTCAATGGGGATAATTCGTCAGTCCGGGGGCACATGTAAATCACCAGCAGGATCCGTCAGGCTGTTCACCCGCCGGACAGCCTGCCCTGCCGCTAATGAGAAATTTGCCTAAAACTTGGTCAGCGACTGCAGAGATACTTGTCTGGACATGAGGTGAAGAGGAAGCTGATAGCCAAACAGCAGGTATGCAGTGAAGTGCCATGAGAGCCAGGCAGGCCAAGGAGGTGGCAGTCAGGGTGCTGGTGAAGGGTGACCAGAGACAGTACTGACTCTAGGATGCCATCTTCTGCCCATCTCTGCTGTCCATACCAGCCCAGGCCCAGGGTAGGCCTGGTATAGAGATGGGCAGATTGCATCCCAGAGGCAGTACTGTCTCAGTGCCTCTCTACCGTTATCCTGCCACATCAGAACCATGAATGCCAGACTGCCATGCCACCTATTTGGCCTGGCAGAGCTCTGGCACTTCACTCACTGATTTATTACCCTTATTATTGCATGCCCAGGCAGTGGTGCACACTGTAAACCCACCAGCCACCATCCCCCCACACACAGACTCAGGGAGGTCATCATTCATGGTGACATGGTCACTAATTCACCTGAATATGATAATGTTGTAGACGTACTGCAAAAAATTATTATTTACTGCCTATCTAAAGTACGTTAAAAACACTTTATTTGATAATGTTAAAAATAATAAATCTCTACATGAATAGGCTGATAAGGTGAACTGGAATATTTCAGACTAGTAACACCCTACCACAAAGACTCCTTTATATTTAGGAGTATATGGATAATGGAAAAAATCCTCTAGTGATCTTACAGGGATATTTTTGCACTACATATACGGGGCTGTAAACCCTTTGGTAAGTGCTGTATAGGGTCTCACACTTAGAGGATTAATCCCTAACCCTAAGTTCACACCTGAGCGTTTTACAGCGCGTTCAAACGCGCTGTAAAACGCTCAACACATGAAAACCAATGCTTCCCTATGGGAATGGTTCTCACCTGGGCGTTTTACAGCGCGTACGATCGCGCTGTAAAACGCCCGACGCATAATCAAGTACTTGAGCTTCTTTGGGGCGTTTTGACGCGTGTTTGTGGCCATAGGACACTGCAGTCAATCACACAAACGCGCGTCAAACGCGCGTTTACTATTACAAAAAACGCGCATTAAAAACGCACGACAAAAACGCGCGTAAAACGCGCGTTTGAGAAACGCTCAGGTGTGAAAGCAGGGTTATAGGCTCAGTATGGAAGCGAGAGTCAGTCTGCATGTATTCCTGTACTGCAGTCTAATGCTCGACGCGTTTCCCTATCCGACTATTGTCGGTATTTCATCAGGAGCATTAGACCTATACAGCACTTACCAAAGGGTTTACAGCCCCGTATATGTAGTGCAAAAATATCCCTGTAAGATCACTAGAGGATTTTTTCCATTATCCATATACTCCTAAATATAAAGGAGTCTTTGTGGTAGGGTGTTACTAGGAACCAGCATATAAATAGTCTGAAATATTCCAGTTCACCTTATCAGCCTATTCATGTGGAAATTTATTATTTTTAACATTATCAAATAAAGTGTTTTTAATGTACTTTAGATAGGCAGTAAATGGTGACATGGTCACCCAACTTAATCACTGACATGACAGTGACACTAACAGTTACTCAGCCTCAGCGGCGTGGGGCAGCAGCTGCCTGGCTCCACCTTTACCTCTGCTCTGTAGTCTGGACTCTGGGCTGACTGGTCAGTGACTGTCTGACACAACAGTTCTCTCTGGACTGGAGTCGGACAGGACTCAATCTTCCGCCGCCGCCTCCTGCTTCTGGCAATCTTCTACTGGGCAACTGGCAGTGGCTTCTGCTGGCTCTGGCTCCCGCGCTCCGCACTGTGTTTCCTGCCTGTAAAGTGGGTGGAGCCGGAGGGAGCCAGGCCAGCCTAATGATTGCCTATCCCGACCCTATGTGTTAAGTTAACTAACTGAAGTGCGCCGTGCCCGCACCACACAAATGAATCATTAGGGCGCTGGGCGCAGCGCGCTATCATACAGCTTTCAGGCCGTTGCGCAGGGCCCGGCACTCCGGCAGAGAGAGAGCCGCACTGAAAAACTTACTTTTACTATTAGCCTTAGGAGCCGACGCCAGAGCGCCCCCCTGCAGTTTGGCGCCCGGGGCAACGGCCCCCCTGGCCCCCCCCACGCTACGCCCCTGCCTGTCCCAAAGGTGGACATGGCTATTTCCAAGCTATCAAGGAGGACTTTAATCCCATCGGACGACGGATCAAGCCTCCAAGATTCGATGGATCGAAAGGCGGATTGCGCCCTTAGGCGAGTTTATTCTTCAGCGTCTGCCTCTGCCTCAGTCGCTATTGCGTCTGCAGAAGTGGCAAATTTTCTTAGGTCAAGGTTCACCCAGATACAGTCTGACCTGGACCAGGGGGTTTCCAGGGATGACATCTTGGCCTCCTGTAAGACGGCCAGTTTAGCCATCGACTTCTTGTGTGACTCAGCTCCACAACAATTGAAGTTGGCGTCCAAGTCCATGGCGCTTTCAACCGCGGGCAGGCGTCCGCTCTGGTTGAAGCCTTGGAAGGCCGATACTACCTCTAAACATAACCTGTGCGCGATGGCTTATGAACTCGGCAAACTTTTTGGACCAGAGCTAGACCACATAATGGAGGGGCTGTCGGACAAGAAGGGCAAGTCCCTTCCCAGCAGTCCTTTCGTGGTCGGGGCAAGAGGTTTGGTTCCAGGCCGGAACCTCAACCTAGAACCCAGATAGATTGGGGTTCCCGTAGAGGAGGAAAATCCTCTAGGGGATCTAGACCCCCCAAGAAGTCCTCGTCGCTCTGATTGCGGGCCTCCTCGAGGCTCTTGGTATTTAGCCAGTCTGACTGGATGTCCAATGCTCCCTGCTCCCCACATTCCCATAGGCGGACGCCTACAACATTTTCAAGTTTTTTGGAAGGATCATATCCAGGACCAATGGGTCCTTCGCATTATTTCTCAAGGTTACCTTGTGGACTTGAGCAGTCCGCCTTCGGACAGGTTTGTCCAGACAAGGTTACTTCCCTGCAGCAAGCAAAGAGTTCTAGAGAGCTATGTTCTAGAATATCTTCAGAAGGGGGCTCTAAAGGAGGTCCCCCTCCAAGAGAAGGGAGCAGGTATCTATTCCCCAGTGTTTCTGGTACCCAAGAATACCGGAGGATGGAGGATGATTATAGATCTGAGGTACTTCAATCGTTTTATCAAACGAAAGAAATTCCTTATGGAAACTATCCAGTCAGTGACCAATCTTCTCATGCCGGGGGATTTCCTGGCAACCTTGGACCTCAAGGATGCTTATCTCCATATTCCCATCCACCCTGGGTCAAGAAGATTCTTAAGGATTGCGGTACAGATCGGGGGGGTCTTAAAACATTTCCAGTTTGTGGCCCTCCCGTTTGGGATTTCTTCAGCCCCACACACTTTTACCAAGGTGGTGGTCTCCGTGGTGGCCGCTCTAAGGCTTCAGGGTCTGAGCATAGTTCCTTACCTGGACGATTGGCTCCTCAGAGCCCCTTCCCAAGCGGTCCTGTCCCAACACATTCAACAGGCTGTCGCCTTCCTTCATCAGCTAGGATGGATAGTCAACTGGGACAAGTCCCAACTTCTGCCAGCCACCTCGGTAAGGTTCCTGGGGTTCGTGATGGATTCAGTAAAGATGACTATTCATCTCACTCCCGAGAGAAGGCAATCCGTTCAACTAACAGCCTGTTCTCTCTCAGTACCACGAGAGGTAACAATTTGAACATTGATGAAGATGTTGGGACTAATGTCATCAACCGCAGAGGCGGTTCCTTGGGCATTATGGCATCTGCGTCCGCTTTAGTCGGAGGTACTAGCCAAGTGGAATCGCGGTCCGGGGGGACTCAATTCCGTGCACTCCCTGTCTTACTATGCCCGATCCTCTCTAGGATGGTGGTCTCACCTCGAGGACGGCAAGTCCCTGATCCAGCCCTTTTGGATCATACTTACTTCAGACGCGTCCCTAGTAGGCTGGCGAGCTCATTTTCTGGACAAGACAGTCCAAGGAACTTGGACACCACAGGAGAAATCATTGTCATCGAATCTCCTGGAGATCAGAGTGATCAGACTAGCTCTTTTTCATTTTGCTCCCTTCATTCGAGGGAAAGCTGTGAAGGTACAGTCAGACAGCATGACCGCTGTGCTGTATATCAACAAGCAGGGAGGCACGAGGTCACAAAGTCTCCTGAGAGAGATAGGGGTGATATTGGATTGGGCAGAACTGAACCTCACCCACTTATCAGCCGTTCACATTCGCGGAGTTCACAATGTGATTGCGGATCGCCTGAGCCGAGGTCTTCCAACCGGAGAATGGTCACTTCATCCAGAGGTCTTCAAGGAGATAACGCTCAGGTGGGGCATGCCAGAGATCAATCTCATGGCAACGAGGTTCAACACCAAGGTAGAGAGGTATTGCTCCCTTTACAGGGAGGACAACTCGGTGGCAATAGATGCACTGTCAATCCCATGGAGGTTCAGGCTGGCCTACATCTTTTCTCCAATTTCTTTGATACCAAGGGTCTTGATGAAAATCAGGCAGGACCAAGCATCAGTCATCACCATCATTCCATACTGGCCAAAGAGAGCTTGGTTTACCCAACTCTTTCAGATGAGTCGGGGTCAATTTTGGAGGCTTCCCCCAGAGAGAGTACTGGTGTCGGGGGACACTCAGATCTCCTCACCTCCTGACGGCCTGGAGGTTGATCAGTCCCTTCCAAGGTTAGAAGGGCTTTCGGGGTCTGTCTTGAGAACCTTAGAGCACTCCAGATCGGAAGCTACTAATAAGTCCTACTCAAAGATTTGGAGGATTTTTTCATCATGGTGTTCTATGCGTCAGCAGTCATCCACTGAAGCCTCCATTCCGGCAATTCTTCAATTTTTGCAAGACGGGCTGGACAAGGGGCTGTCCCCTTCTATCCTCAAAGTGCAGGTTTCAGCAATTTCAGCCTGTCTCAACAGGTCTATTTCTCAAGAGCCCCTCATTAAGAGGTTCCTGAAGGGAGCTTCAAGATTAAAGCCTACAGTGATTAGACCGGTCCCTGTTTGGGATTTATCGGTCGTGCTCAGGGGGTTATCATCTCCCCCCTTTGAGCCCCTAGAGGAGGTGGAATTCAAGTTCCTTACCTGGAAGATCACCTTTTTGTTGGCCATTACCTCTGCAAAGCGAGTTGGGGAGCTCCAAGCTTTTTCTGCATTTGAACCTTATACTAGGTTCCTCCAAGATCGGGTACTACTCAGATTTCTGCCTACCTTTATTCCAAAGGTGCCTTCTTTTGATAACATTAGCCAGGTGATTTCCCTGCCGACTTTGGCTTTACCCCCCTCCTCTGAGGAAAGAGGGCTTCATACCCTCGACATTTCGAGATGTCTTAGGATTTACCTGGAACGCTCCAAGGTATTTAGGAGAGATGAAAACCTCCTTATCCTCTTTTCCGGTACCCACAAGGGGAGGAAAGCCTCTAAGCCCTCCATCAGTCGATGGATTAAAGAGGCAATTCGGGAGTCCTATATGTCTCAGGGCTCGGAGCCTCCTGAGTTTGTAAGGACCCACTCCACTCGGGCAGTGGCCACTTCATTTGCAGAGAGAAGCTCGATCCCATTGAATGTGATCTGTAAGTCGGATTCTTGGAGTTCTCACTCCACCTTTATTTCACACTATAGAGTGGATTCTAGAATTCATAGCTATTCCTCATTTGGCCGGATAGTATTAACTTCCGCCAGGAATGAGGACCCTCCCATGGGGGTTTCTTCTTGCTAAATCCCCATCTGTGCCACTGGTTAGGACGTAAGGGAATCGTTAATTTCTAACGATAATTTGTTTTCCCTTAGTCCTAACAGTGGCACACAAATATCCCTCCTTTAGTTATACTTTAAAGTTGTTATTTTTTCTACTTGTAACTACACAGGGGTCTGGGGTTCACGCCCCCTCTTTATTGGGGGAGGGAGGGTGTGTGTAGGTGTTTAATGTCATTAAAACTTCCACCTGTCCTAACCAGTCCACAGGGGCAGAATACCCCATCTGTGCCACTGTTAGGACTAAGGGAAAACAAATTATCGTTAGAAATTAACGATTACACCCAGTATACAGGACAGGAGAAGTGGTGGGAGGAGTTGCTGTTCCTTCCTGTTCCTGTTTCCTGTTGTGTGTGGGTGTGTGAGGTCCGGGAGGCTTACCAGCGCTTTGTTTGCCGGGGGAATTGCTACTCTTTCCCCAGGGGGTGGCGGTTTCTCCCGGTATGGATCCCCGAGCCTCCGGCTGCCGGCGTTCATCACCACGTGACGGTGTCATGGTCTTACCTTCTTGCTGTCCTCCTTCGTTTGACATGTGCTGGCGGCCATCTTGGTTTCTGGGTTTCTTGTAGCCTCCCACCCTGCGGCTTCTCCTTCCCACTGGGAGGAGCTGGATGCCTAGCTCATATATATAGGAGGTCTGTGGCTTCAGTTCCCTGCTTGGTCCTCCTGTGTTCACATGCTTCTAAGACTGCTGCTGCTTCTGGTTCCTGATCCTGGCTTCGTCTGACTACCCTTCTGGTTCCTGATCCTGGCTTCGTCTGACTACCCTGCTGGTTCCTGATCCAGGCCTCGTCTGACTACCCTGCTGGTTCCTGATCCTGGCTTCGTCTGACTACCCTTCTGGTTCCCGACTTCTGGCTTCGCAAGACCCTGCTTCGGTTTAACCATCCGCTTGGACTTTTGCCTTACAGCTTTATTTTCAATAAAGCCTTCTTATTTCCACGTATCTCTTGTTGTACGTCTGGTTCATGGTTCCTTGACATTAGGACCAAGCCATGAATTCTGACGGTACAGGGCCATCCTCGCTACCTACGCTGGTTGCCAGACTTGATCAGCAGGATCACCTGTTGGGTCGGTTCGCTGTGGCGTTGCAAACCCTGCTTGAACGCACGGCTCATTTAGCTTCCGTTGCCGATGGGTCGGTTGTCGCTCCTGGGCCCGTTCCTACTGCCGCTCCGGTTGTTGCGCCAGAGTCTACCCCGACACCGGTTGCTGCGCCTGCGGTGTTTCGGGGTATGACCGGTTCTGCCCCCCTTCCACAGCGCTTTGGGGGAGAGCCAACTCAGTGCCGAGGTTTCCTTAACCAGGTGGGCATTTATTTCGAGTTGCTGCCACATGCCTTTCCTACTGAGAGATCAAAGGTGGGCTTCTTGATCTCGCTGCTCTCGGACAAGGCCTTGGCCTGGGCCAGCCCTTTATGGGAGAACAACAATCCGGTGGTTGCCGAGTTTTCCGGTTTTGTTGCTTCTCTTCGGAAGGTATTCGATGTGCCGGCTCGTGCTGCCTCTGCTGCGAAGCTCCTTATGTCCATCAGACAGGGTTCACGATCCGTAGCTGAATACGCCATTGAGTTTCGTACCCTGGCAGCAGAGGTGGGCTGGAATAATGAGGCTCTGGTCGCTGCTTTCTCTCATGGTCTCTCGGATGCCTTGAAGGATGAGGTTGCAGCTAAGGACCTACCAGTGGAGCTCGAGTCCCTTATTTCTTTCCTGATTTTGATTGACACCAGACTCAGGGAGAGACCTTCCTTTAAGGAGAGCCTGCGGAGGTCTTCTAACAGATTGGCGCCTACGTTTGCTGTCCCACCCGTGCCTCCCTCTCCTCCCACGCCTCCTGGGGATGACTTGTCTGGGGGTGAACCCATGCAGCTGGGGTTTGCTCGCCTGTCCGAGGGGGAGAGGGTACTCCGGAGACGCGAGGGCCGATGCATGTACTGTGGTCTCGGTGGGCATTTTCGGTTGGCATGCCCGAACCGTCCGGGAAGCGCTCGCACCTGAGATCCTGTCGGGGGCAGATCTTGGGTGGAGTCTCCTCGTCCCCGGTTTCCCGTGTTGACAAACCACTGATTACTGTTGTTCTCTCCTGGGTCGGGGGCTCGGTGACGACCCAGGCGTTGGTGGACTCTGGTGCTGGTGGTTTGTTCATTGATAGTGTGTTCGCTGCCGCCAATTCCATTCCTCTGCAGCCTCGAGGTTCCCCACTGGCTCTTGAGGCGATAGACGGCAGACCCCTTCTGCCGCCACACGTGACTCAGGAGACCCTTCCAGTGGGGATGGCCATTGGTGCCGTTCACAGAGAGTCGGTCTGTCTCCAGGTTATTTCGTCTCCACACTACTCGGTGGTCTTGGGGTACCCCTGGCTCCAGAGGCATAATCCGACTTTCGATTGGAGATCGGCCGAGATCCTCTCGTGGTCACCGCAGTGTGGGGCTAGTTGCATCCATGGGCCTGTCAAGTTGCTGTGTACTTCCTCGGACTCTCTGTTGCCTCCTGAATACGAGGAGTACCGGGAAGTATTCGATAAGGTGCGTGCGGTTGCCCTACCTCCGCACCGCCCATACGATTGTGCCATAGAGTTACAATCTGGTGCCGTTCCTCCTCGTGGCAAAGTCTATCCACTGTCGGTAGCGGAGAATGAGGCCATGGAGGAGTACGTGAGGGAGGCGCTTTCACGCGGACACATTCGCAAATCCTCGTCCCCGGCAGGGGCTGGATTTTTCTTTGTGAAAAAGAAGGGCGGTGAGTTGAGGCCTTGCATCGACTACAGGGGTCTCAATCGCATCACGATCAAGAACGCTTACCCGATACCCTTGATTTCCGAGCTGTTCGATCGCCTCAAAGGGGCCACGGTCTTTACCAAACTCGACCTGAGGGCGGCATATAACCTGGTAAGGATCAAGGCGGGCGATGAGTGGAAGACTGCGTTTAACACCAGGACCGGTCATTATGAATCCTTGGTTATGCCCTTTGGGTTGTGCAATGCGCCCGCAGTCTTCCAGGAATTCATCAACGATGTTTTCCGTGACCTGTTGCAGCAGTGTGTGGTGGTCTATTTGGATGACATCTTGGTATATTCTGAATCCATGGAGGCCCACATTCTGGATGTCAGACGAGTGTTGCAACGCTTACGAGAGAACAAGCTGTTCGGTAAGCTTGAGAAATGCGAATTTCACCGATCCCAGGTAACCTTCTTAGGTTACATCATTTCCGCTGAGGGGTTCTCCATGGATCCTGAGTAGGTTTCGGCTGTCTTACAGTGGCCCCAGCCCAGTGGGCTCCGTGCCTTGCAGCGCTTTTTGGGCTTCGCCAATTACTATCGGAAGTTCATCAGGGACTTTTCCATGCTAGCCAAGCCTCTCACGGATCTGACCAGGAAGGGCAGTAATCCCCAGGTCTGGCCGCTCGAGGCCATTCGAGCTTTTGAGGCTCTAAAGTCCGCCTTTGTGTCGGCTCCGATTCTGTCGCATCCCAACCCTGGGTTGCCTTTTGTCCTCGAGGTGGACGCGTCTGAGACGGGAGTAGGCGCCCTCCTGTCTCAGCGTAGAACACCAGAGGGTCCTCTGCTTCCTTGTGGGTTTTACTCCCGGAAACTGTCTTCTGCGGAGTGCAACTATCAGATTGGTGACAGGGAGTTATTGGCCATCGTGCAGGCCCTTAAAGAATGGAGGCACTTGCTCGAGGGCTCGGTGGTTCCGGTTCTCATCCTGACGGACCACAAGAATCTGACCTACCTCTCTGAGGCCAAGAGATTGACACCACGTCAGGCCAGATGGGCTCTGTTCTTGTCACGTTTTAATTACGTGGTCTCCTACCTACCCGGTTCCAAGAACATCAGAGCGGATGCCTTATCACGGCAGTACTCCGAGCTGTCCGGGGAGGAGTCGATTCCGACTTCGGTCATACCTCCGAATCAGATCCTGGCCGCTATTCGCACCAGCCTGACCTCTCCCCTGGGTGAGCAGATTTTGGCGGGTCAATCTGGTGCTCCCTCTGGGAGACCCAACGGCAGATGTTTTGTGCCTGAGGAGTTGCGCACTCGGTTGTTGCGAACCTACCATAACTCCAAGGCCGCGGGGCATCCTGGAAAGAATCAGCTGTCCTGGGCTGTTTCACGTCTGTTCTGGTGGCCTTCTCTACGTTCCGACATCGCCGCATATGTAGCGGCATGCTCCGTTTGTGCCCAGAGTAAGTCCCCTCGGCACCTTCCGTCGGGCCTTTTGCAACCCATAGCCACCGGGGAGCGTCCTTGGTCACACCTGGGGATGGATTTCATTGTGGACCTCCCTGCATCCCGAGGCCATACGGTCATTCTCATGATTGTGGATCGGTTTTCCAAAATGTGCCACTGTGTTCCTCTCAAGAAGTTACCCTCTGCACAAGAGTTGGCCTCGATTTTTGCCAGGGAGGTCTTCCGGTTGCACGGTTTGCCCAAGGAGATTGTGTCGGATCGGGGGAGTCAATTTGTGTCCAGGTTCTGGCGCGCCTTTTGCTCCCAGTTGGGGATTCATCTCTCCTTCTCCTCGGCCTACCACCCTCAGTCCAATGGGGCCGCAGAACGATCCAATCAGGCCTTGGAGCAATTCCTTCGTTGCTATGTCTCCGATCACCAAGACAATTGGGTTGACCTCCTGCCTTGGGCTGAGTTTGCCAGGAACACGGCGGTGAACTCTTCCTCTGGGATGTCTCCCTTCATGGCCAATTATGGGTTTCAACCTGCCGTGTTACCGGAGGTATTCTCTCCCCAGGATATTCCGGCTGTGGAGGATCACCTTTCCGTCCTACGTGCTTCTTGGGTCCAGATCCAGAGGTCCCTTGAGGTCTCTGCGCAGCACCAGAGACTCCAGGCTGATCGCAGACGAGCGCCCGCTCCTTCCTACCAGGTCGGAGACCGCGTATGGTTGTCCACCCGCAACCTCAACCTTCGAGTGCCCACTCCCAAGCTGGCGCCTCGCTTTGTTGGTCCCTTCCGAGTGCTTCGCAGGGTAAACCCGGTAGCCTATGCCCTCGCGCTTCCTCCTGGCATGCGGATCTCCAACGTGTTTCATGTCTCCCTGTTGAAGCCACTGGTGTGTAATCGTTTCACTTCCTCGGTTCCTCGGCCTCGTCCGGTCCAAGTGGGCAATCGTGAGGAGTATGAGGTGAGCAATATCCTGGACTCACGCCTGGTCCGCGGCCGGGTGCAGTTTTTGGTCCATTGGCGTGGTTATGGTCCAGAGGAGCGTTCCTGGGTTCCCTCCGCAGATGTCCATGCTCCTGCCTTGCTCCGAGCCTTCCACGCACGCTTCCCTCAGAAACCGTTCGTTACTCCGCGGAGGAGGGGCCCTTGAGGGGGAGGTACTGTCATGGTCTTACCTTCTTGCTGTCCTCCTTCGTTTGACATGTGCTGGCGGCCATCTTGGTTTCTGGGTTTCTTGTAGCCTCCCACCCTGCGGCTTCTCCTTCCCACTGGGAGGAGCTGGATGCCTAGCTCATATATATAGGAGGTCTGTGGCTTCAGTTCCCTGCTTGGTCCTCCTGTGTTCACATGCTTCTAAGACTGCTGCTGCTTCTGGTTCCTGATCCTGGCTTCGTCTGACTACCCTTCTGGTTCCTGATCCTGGCTTCGTCTGACTACCCTGCTGGTTCCTGATCCAGGCCTCGTCTGACTACCCTGCTGGTTCCTGATCCTGGCTTCGTCTGACTACCCTTCTGGTTCCCGACTTCTGGCTTCGCAAGACCCTGCTTCGGTTTAACCATCCGCTTGGACTTTTGCCTTACAGCTTTATTTTCAATAAAGCCTTCTTATTTCCACGTATCTCTTGTTGTACGTCTGGTTCATGGTTCCTTGACAGACGGCAGCCGGGGCGGAGATGTGCGAGTGGAGAGGAGGGCCTCCAGGACTGGAGACCTGGGCTTAGATACCTCAGCGCTACTGGAGGTGGACGACGATGCGGATATGAAGACACCGCAGCAAGCGGTCGCAAGTAATGGAGGGCAGCCCCGCACGTGCCTCTGGCAGGAGGGGCCCCGCTACTAGGAGCGGCTGTGATCCCTGCAGTGAGCACAATGGAGTACCAGGTGACGTCCAGAGGGGTCCCAGGAGAGCAGCCAGCTTGGGATCCTCTCTGGACAATTTGAGTCGGCACCCAAGAAAGCAGGATGCTGTGGAAAAGCCCGCTGCTGCACAAGCAGCGGTTGAAAAAATGACAAGTACAGTGGCTGGACAAGCTGCCGGACGGACCGTGGGACGGGATACAGGGAAGGCCGTGGAGAAGGTGACGAGGCCAGAGGCTGAGGTAGGTGATTCAGCCTGTGGTATGTCTGTGTCGGTGCCTCAGCCCGACGACAAGTGTCGAGGGCACCTTGGCAGGGAACTGCCCCACCCTACCATATCGACTAAGCCAAGTCATGATGTCTACACTAGACAGTGATTCATTACAGGTCAAAACGGTCACTGTCTTCACAGTCGATTGGCGGGTGATGGCCTCGACGGAAAAACCCCGCCCATCCGGGGTGTTCTTCATCAGCTCCTGGTTAATGACTGGATCCCGCCAGCACTGCTCTGTGCGTGGTCCGGACAATTTCCAGTTTACTGTATCGGCACATTATGGCAGGCTGGGGTGCACAGGCACTATCACTTGGTGCTGACTGTATCACACAGCTGGCATCGCTCTATAATTGCTGGGATTAATGGGATCCTGACTGTTTAACCCTTTAGATGCCAGAATCAATGGCAACCACGGCACTGAAGGAGTCTGACAGAGGGAGGGGCTGCAGCAATAGTAAGTATAAGAAATCCTTATAGAAACGATCAGTCACAGCATCATATTGTTTAAAAAAAAACGGATCACAAAAAAGAAAAAATATATATAAACTCATTATACATCAAAATTTCCTTCATTCAGTAAAAATAGACATTTGGTACCACTGTCATCATAATGTGCAGTCATAGCGGCCGCTTTGGGGCCCCCAATATCAAGGGCCCTTAGTGTCCTGGTGCTGACCTCCAATGGACTGTGTGTGGTGGCAGCGTTCGGGTGGGGAGCAGTGTAGAGCAGTTCCTGACGTGCTGAATGTCGGACCCCTGCTAGTGACTGCTCAGCACATAGTACCGCTGCAGACAGAACCACAGAGGTCCAGGCAGTAGAAGAAGCAAGAAGATGCTCCGAGAGCATCCAACCATGCTACGTCTGGAAGCTGTGCCTGAGCCACAGGGACAATATTACTTACATGCACAAGCTTATACGTAATTGCTCTTTAACCACCTCAGCCCCCCTAGCTTAAACCCCCTTAAAGGGAGTCGGTCACCAGCATTTCACTTTTTTAACCCTTCCCATAGCTCCCTAGCATGCTTACAGTTAATAAAAACGTTACCTCTGGCATCAATCCTGGACTTATAGAACCATCAAAAACGATCTTTATAAGATATGCAAATGAGGGCTCGCAAGTACCCAGGGGCGGCGTTAGCCTCGTAGGTGCCCTGCTTGCTCATCCTTTTCATTGCGTCCCCCCCGTCCCTTCCTACCCTCCGCCCGCCCATCATTTCCCTCTGACCGCCTTTCTACTAGCTTGTTATTCCGCCGAGATCCCGCGCTTGCGCACTCATTCCTTTGGCCGGCGCATGCGCACTGCGATGCCCATTCCTTGTACGGCATCACAGTAATTAATGCGCATGCGCCGATGGACCGCCTCCTTTGTTGTGTTTTCGCGTCGTTAGCCGGCGGAATAACAAGTTAGTAGAAAGGCGGTCAGAGGGAAATGATGGGCGGGCGGAGGGTAGGAAGGGGCGGGGGGACGCAATGAAAAGGCTGAGCAAGCAGGGCACCTAAGAGGGTAACGCCGCCCCTGGGTACTTGCGGGCCCTCATTTGCATATCTTATAAAGATCGTTTTTGATGGTTCTATAAGTCCAGGATTGATGCCAGAGGTAAAGTTTTTATTAACTGTAAGCATGCTAGGGAGCTGTGGGAAGGGTTAAAAAAGTGAAATGCTGGTGACAGACTCCCTTTAATGACCAGACCACTTTTTACACTTCTGCACTACACTACTTTCACGGTTTATTGCTCGGTCATGCAACTTACCACCCAAATGAATTTTACCTCCTTTTCTTCTCACTAATAGCGCATTTTTCCTTTTTTTTATATTAATCGAAATTTACCTAAATCTTTTGCAAAAAAATGACATTTTTCACTTCCGGTTGTAAAATTTTTCAAATAAAACTACATTTCTATATAAATTTTTCAATCAATTTATTGTTCTACATGTCTTTGATAAAAAAAAAATGGAATAAGTGTAAATTTATTGGTTTGCGCAAAAGTTATAGCGTTTACAAACTATGGTACAAAAATGTGAATTTCCGCATTTTGAAGCAGCTCTGACTTTCTGAGCACCTGTCATGTTTCCTGAGGTTCTACAATGCCCAGACAGTAGAAACACCCCACAAATGACCCCATTTCGGAAAGTAGACACCCTAAGGTATTCGCTGATGGGCATAGTGATTTCATGGACGTTTTTATTTTTTGTCACAAGTTAGCGGAAAATGATTTATTTATTTATTTATTAATTTTTTCTTACAAAGTCTCATATTCTACTAACTTGTGACAAAAAATTTAATTTTACATGAACTCACCATACCCCTCACGGAATACCTTGGGGTGTCTTCTTTCTAAAATGGGGTCACTTGTGGGGTATTTATACTGCCCTGGCATTTTAGGGGCCCTAATGCGCGAGAAGTAGTTTGGAATCCAAATGCGTAAAAAATGAAATCCTAAAGGTGCTCTTTAGAATTTGGGCCCCTTTGCGCACCTACACTGCAAAAAAGTGTCACACATGTGGTATTGCCGTACTCAGAAGAAGTTGGGCAATGTGTTTTGGGGTGTCTTTTTACATATACCCATGCTGGGTGAGAGAAATATCTCTGTCAAATGACAACTTTGTATAAAAAAAATGGGAAAAGAGATATTTTTAGAGAGATATTTCTCTCATCCAGCATGGGTATATGTAAAAATACACCCCAAAACACATTGCCCAACTTCTCCTGAGTACGGCGATACCACATGTGTGACACTTTTTTGCTGCCTAGGTGCACGAAGGGGCCCAAATTCTAATGAGTACCTTTTAGGATGGCATTTTTAGGCATTTGGATTCCAGACTTCTTCTCAGGCTTTAGGGCCCCTAAAATTCCAGGGCAGTATAAATACCCCACATGTGACCCCATTTGGGAAAGAAGACACCCCAGGTATTCCGTGAGGGGCATGGTGTCATGCCCCACTCTGACGATGTGCGGAGGTCGGCCAGGATAGCAGCACGAAGTTAGTGGTTGCTTTGGAGCCGTGCTGGATCCGCCTCTCATCAGGTGCACTGGGTGGAGTCATTAGTTTAAATAGCACACTGCCCAGTGCCCTGAGCGGATTATACTGTTCATTTTGGTCTGGGAAGCTTGGAGGGGAGGTTGGCTGTCAGTTCCTGCTCTCAGAGATAAGTGTCGTTTCTAATTTGGTTGTTTGTGTCATCTATTCCATCCAGGTTCTGTGCGAGCAGACTGCTCCTATCTCCCCACTTCACCATCTTAGGGAGTTCAGGGTTTTGTCAGCCCAGGCTGGAGGACACAGCACACCTACCTTCAAGGTCTGCTTGTGGGCTGAGCAGTGCAGGGAAAGAGGTCAGGAATAAGCTAGTAGGTGACCCTTCCCCCGTCTCTCGTCCAGAGCCTGGTTGGTGTGTTATCTTTTGTACTGAGTGCACGTCCGTCGTGACATTATAATCCGCCATACTGTGACGGTCATTGCTCTGCACTTTTGTGATGGCGTCAATTGATGGCCTGGTTGACTGCATGCAGGGTTTATCCCTAGAGGTTGCGGATCTGCGTAGTTCGGTCACACAGTGTCAGAGGGTGCTGGCAGCAGGTACAGGTCAAATTGTTGGGGAGCCTAAAGTCGCTCTTCCTGAGAAATTTGCAGGGGGTACTGATGATTTTTTCCGCTTCAAAGAGTCATGTAAATTGTACTTTCGATTGTGCCCATTTTCTTCAGGTAATGAAGATCAGAGGGTGGATATCATCATGTCTTTGCTTAAAGGGGACGCGCAATCCTGGGCTTTTTCTCTGCCGCCCGATTCTCTGGCCCTCCGGTTGGTGGAGGAATTTTTTAGTCTCAAAAATCATTTATTAGAAAGTTTACGATTCAAGTAGGAAAATTACAGTATAAAGATACATTACAGATCAATACTGCATCATAGATTATCATCAACATGTGTTATTAGAAAAGATCTAACAATAAAAAAGGAAAATAAACAACTCGGATCAATTAATATCAGAGATAAGTAAGCACAATGAGAGGCTGTACAATCACATACACATGCATTATAGCGTGAAGGTGTATCTGAGGTCCACAGAGAAAGTAGATGACATCCAAGGGTCCCAGACCTTTTCAAAGACATTGACCGTATCTGTCCTGATTGCAGTGAGTCTTTCACAAAGGTGCAATTTGTTGACCCTATCTATAACCGCTTGTTTGCTGAGTGAGGGTGTGCGCCATTTAAAAGCGACATGAATTCTTGCAGCCAGCAAGATAAATTGTGATAACTTGAAATTAGCCACGGATAACCCAGAGGGCTTGTCGCCCAATAAACATTGAGAGATCGTAGCCAGATATCTACAACTTAAAGGGGTTCTGCACTTTCATTTAACTGATGATCTATCCAGAGGATAGATCATCAGCTTCTGATTGGCGGGGGTCCGACACCCGGGACCCCCGCCGATCAGCTGTTTGAGAAGGCAGCGGCGCTACAGCAGCGCCGCGGCCTTCTCACTGTTTACCGCCGGGCCGCCCGCCCACTGACGTCACGACTTGTATCAACTAGAGTGGGCGCGGCTAAGCTCCATTCAAGTGAACAGAGCTTAGCCGCGCCCACTCTAGTTGATACAAGTCGTGACGTCAGTGGGCGGGCGGCTCGGCGGTAAACAGTGAGAAGGCCGCGGCGCTGCTGGAGCGCCGCTGCCTTCTCAAACAGCTGATCGGCGGGGGTCCTGGGTGTCGAACCCCCGCCGATCAGAAGCTGATGATCTATCCAGAGGATAGATCATCAGTTAAATGAAAGTGCAGAACCCCTTTAAGGTGGAAGCAATCAATGAGCAAATCTGATCCCAAAAACGCCTCACCACCAGGCAATTCCACCAAGTGTGTAGCATCGTACCGTCCGCATCACATCCCCTAAAACATTTCTGGGATACCTCTGGGTACATAAGATGTAACCTGGCCGGAACCATGTATGTTCTATGCAAAATTTTAATAGAGGTTTCAGCTAAGGTAACTTGCCAGGAACCTTTCGTAAGTGTTTGCGAACGTTGTAACCAAGTGGAAACAGAGGATTCCAGTCCCATGTCGCTTTCCCAAGCCAACATATAAGGAAGTTTTATCCCTTCTGGGTGAGCATCAAGGTATCCATACACTCTGGACAGGAGACCTTGCTTATACAGGGAATATGCGGCCATTCTCTCAAAAGGGGTAAAGTCTATGTTCTGGGCTGACCCTACTAATGACTTCAGAAAGACCTTGACGGTCGAAACGTCGCATTTTTTTGCTGGTGAAATAAATTCCACTGAATTGAAGACAGGAGAGTGCTGCGGTTTCTTCTATATGACGCATCCAAGGGGGAACTTCTGACTGGCTCCCAACACGGCTGGCACCACCACAAGATAAGACTTTAATTTTTCGTTGTGCTGCTATACGCATTTTTTCCTATGGTTCAAAAAGGAGAAGATTCTATTAACATTAAAATGTTCTCCATCAGGAGGAGAGTGTTTCCCCCAAAAATCGCTTTTAGATTCTAAGGTACCCCTACGAAGGAATTTATGTAGCGTGCAAAGATTGTTGCTGATCCACCAGTGGAAGGACGTGGAATGCAAACCCGGGCGAAACAACGGGTTGCCAAAAATCGGGGTCAGCGGGGAAGGAGTGGACTGCAACTTATATTTGAAACGTACTGACCTCCAGAGTATCAATGAGTAATGTGATAGGAGGGATGTGCTGCGGACGGTCGACGGCAAAGATGAAGCCGTCCATATCAAGGCTGTCCAAGTATAAGGCGCCATGTTGGACATTTCTAGAGAGACCCATAGTGGCTGTTTTCTCTTGTCCAGGTGTGTTAAAAAGAAGTCTGGTACTGATAACCCCCCCTGGGATTTATGTTTGCACATCGTGGATTTAGAAATGCGAGGTCTCTTATTAGCCCATATAAACTTCATAACATCCTTCTGTAGGGATTTTAGGTCGGCTGAGGGGACTGGGACGGGTAGTGTTCTAAACAAGTACAATAGTCTTGGAAGCACTACCATTTTGGCTATATGAATCCTACCAACCCATGATACCGGCAGGGAAGTCCAAGATTTCAAATCTTGTCTAATTTTATTGTACATCGGGGGGAAGTTAAACTTGTAAACCAATTCGGGTTTGGTCGGCAATGACGTCCCTAAATAGGAAATATATTGCGGCTTAAGCTGGAAAGGAAAGTTACCTATTAGTTGGTCTTTCTGCTGGGGGGGACATTGCAGGGGAGGAGTTCTGACTTGTTGTGATTAATTTTAAGGCCCGAAACTTCTGAAAAGTACTTTAACAGTAGCAGCAGGTTAGGGAGGGACACTGTGGGGTTTGTAATGGACATTAACAAGTCATCAGCAAATAGGCTCAGTTTGTATTCCGTCCCACCTATAGTCATTCCGCTAATGTCAGGGTTGCCTCTAATATGAATGGCCAAAGGCTCCATTGCTAAAGCAAAGAGGGCAGGAGATAAGGGGCAGCCCTGTCGTGTACCTCTATAAATCCTTATAGGGGAAGGACTAGAGGTGGAAAGTTTAAGGTTCGCTTCAGGACTAGAATACAATGAGCCTATCGCTGTAAGGAAGGGACCAATTATTCCCATCCTGGTCTGGACTTTGTTTAAATAATCCCAAGTGACTGAGTCGAACGCCTTTTCTATGTCTAATGCTAATAGTACTAGGGGCATTTTACGTCGATTAGCTCCTTGCACTAGGTTCAGTACTTTTCTAATATTGTCTGGGGCTTCTCTCCCGGGAATGAACCCCACCTGGTCCTTATGTATTAAATCAGGTAGAACGGCATTCAACCGCCGGGCCAATATGGAAGTGAAGATTTTGTTATCTAAATTAAGGAGTGAAATTGGCCTATAGTGTGGAGGAATTTTTTAAAGCCCTGGGATTGATTTACGATGACCCAGATCGAGTTTCGTTGGCAGAATCAAAATTACGTAACTTACTACAGGGTAAACATACGGCAGAGGGTTACTGCACAGAGTTTAGGAGGTGGGCTACTGAGTCGGGGTGGAACGACCCCGCGTTACGTAGTCAGTTTTGTCAGGGGTTATCGGAAAGGTTGAAAGATGCCCTGGCTTTTCATGAATACCCAGACGCTTTGGAGAATGCAATGTCTTTGGCTATACGTTTGGATAGACGTATCAGAGAGAGGTGTAAGGGCCCCTCTGTGCAGGGGATTCCTCCCGCGTGCGGTTTTGTTTCACCAGCTGCCCAGGGTGATATTGCTTGTTACTCTGGGGTAGGGGAGGAACCCATGCAGTTAGGTCAGATATCTGGCCATTCTGATAGTAGAGACTTTCGAAAAGTGCACAATCTATGTTTCTATTGTGGGAAGAGGAGTCATTTTATTTTTTCTTGTCCTTATGTTAAACCACAGGGTGAAGAGATAAAGAAAAAAAAGAAAAAAAAAACTCCCCTCACACTTGGTAGTATGAATGGTATGGTGGAGCAGACTGGTATGCAAGCTCCCTGCAGTTCCCGTTTTCTCCTTTCAGCTATGGTGGCGCTAGAGTCTAGAAATGTGTTTGTTGATGTTTTCCTTGATTGTGGTGCTGGGGTAAATTTAATTGACTTTCTTTTTCTTTAGGGCCTGGGACTAAGTACTTGCACGTTAGAGAACGAGATTCGTGTTTTTGCAATTGATTCTTCTCCTCTTTCTCAAAGGAGCCTTACTCACATTGTTCATGGTATTCATTTAAGGGTGGGTGATTCACATGCTGAGATTATTTCTTGTTTTGTCATGAAGGATTTGCCAGCTCCAATAGTTTTGGGGTTGCCATGGTTGTCTAGACATAACCCAATTATAGACTGGCAAGCGAGACAAATCATTGGTTGGAGCAAGTTTTGTTCGGATAGTTGTCTTGTCACATCTATCGCTGAAGTGTCCATTACGGCCTTGCCTCAGTATCTCTCGGATTTTTCGGATGTCTTTTCGGAGGGTGGGGCTCAGGAATTGCCCCCTCATCGAGACTATGATTGTCCAGTTAATCTCATTCCGGGGGCTAAGTTGCCTAAGTCTCGGCTTTACAACCTCTCTGAACCCGAAAGAGAGGTCATGCGAAAGTATGTCGCCGTGAGTTTGGCAAAGGGTCATATCAGACCATCTAAGTCTCCAGTGGCAGTAGGTTTGTTCTTCGTGAAGAAGAAAGATGGATCACTGAGACCGTGTTTGGACTTCCGGGAGTTGAACCGTATTACAGTCCGGGATCCATATCCCCTGCCTTTGATCTCTGATCTTTTTGATCAGATTGTTGGAGCCAAGGTGTTCTCCAAGTTGGATTTGAGAGGAGCATACAATCTGATCAGGATCAAGGAGGGGGATGAGTGGAAAACGGCCTTCAATACGCACGAGGGTCATTTTGAGAACCTGGTAATGCCTTTTGGGTTGACGAATGCGCCAGCGGTATTTCAGCGATTCGTCGATGATATTTTTCATCACTTGGTGGGGAGGTTCGTAGTAGTTTACCTAGATGACATCTTAATTTATTCTCCTGATCTGAAGACCCATCAGGATCATGTGAGACAGGTTTTGACGATCCTTCGGGAGAATAAGTTATATGCTAAACTGGAGAAATGTTTGTTTGTGGTGCAAGAGCTTCCGTTCTTGGGATACATGCTTTCTGATTCCGGTTTTCATATGGACCCCGAAAAGGTCCGGGCGGTTCTGGAGTGGGACCGACCGGAGAATCAGAAAGCTTTGATGCGGTTCTTGGGGTTTACGAATTATTATAGAAAATGTATTTCGAATTATTCCACCCTAGTCAAACCTCTTACTGATATGACCAAGAAGGGCGCTGATGTCTCTGTCTGGTCGGATGAGGAATTGCAGGCCTTTTCGGCTATTAAGGAACGTTTTGCGTCTGCTCCCATTCTGGTGCAGCCGGATGTATCTCAGCCATTCGTGGTGGAGGTTGATGCAGGGCCGTCTTCAATATTGATTGGACCCTGGGCAAAAATTTACTTGGGCCCCCTGGATCCCGCCTTCCCACACCTTAGCAGGCAATCACGCCCTCCACCACAACACACACACAAAAAATCCACACATCTGGTAGAGTACAGTGAATGACTGTAAATACTTCCAGTTCTGAAGACTCCAGCGGCTCAGGATCAGTGCTCTGGGCAGCTGGGCTCAGGCTGGAAGTGGGCACTGTTCTGCAGGAAGGAGACCAGGGCTCGTCTCACCCTAGTGTTACAGTGCACCCCAGCACCCCACAGTATGCAGTATAGCACCCCACACTATACAGTACCCCACAGTATATAGTAGAGCAGTATAGCAGCCCACAGTATACAGTACCCCACAGTATACAACACCTCACAGTATACAACACCCCAAACTATACACGATACAGCCCCCCACACTATACAGTACAGCAGTATAGCACTCCACACTATACCGCACCCCCAGTATACAGACCCCCACAGTATACAGTACAGCAGTATAGCACTCCACAATATACAGCCCCCCACACTATACAGGCCCCCCCCACACTATACAGGCCCCCCCCACACTATACAGCCCCCCACAGTATACAGGCCCCCACAGTATACAGGCCCCCACAGTATACAGGCCCCCACACAATATACAGGCCCCACACAGTATACAGCCCCCTACAGAATACAGCCCCCCACACAGTATACAGCCCCCCCACACAGTATACAGCCCCCCCACACAGTATACAGCCCCCCCCCACAGTATACAGGCCCCCACAGGCCCCCACACAGTATACAGCCCACCACACAGTATACAGGCCCCCACACAGTATACAGCCCACCACACAGTATACAGGCCCCCACACAGTATACAGCCCACCACACAGTATACAGCCCCCCACACAGTATACAGCCCCCCACACAGTATACAGCCCACCCACACAGTATACAGCCCACCCACACAGTATACAGCCCACCACAGTATACAGGCCCCCACACAGTATACAGCCCACCACACAGTATACAGCCCCACCACACAGTATACAGCCCACCACAGTATACAGGCTCCCACACAGTATACAGCCCACCACACAGTATACAGCCCCCCACACAGTATACAGCCCCACCACACAGTATACAGCCCACCACACAGTATACAGCCCACCACACAGTATACAGGCCCCCACACAGTATACAGCCCCCCACACAGTATACAGCCCCCCCCACACAGTATACAGCCCCCCACACACAGTATACAGCCCACCCACACAGTATACAGCCCACCACAGTATACAGCCCACCACACAGTATACAGGCCCCCACACAGTATACAGGCCCCCACACAGTATACAGCCCCCCCACACAGCATACAGCCCACCACACAGTATACAGGCCCCACACAGTATACAGCCCACCACACAGTATACAGCCCCCACAGTATACAGGCCCCCCACAGTATACAGCCCCACACAGTATACAGCCCACCACACAGTATACAGCCCATCACACAGTATACAGTCCCACACAATATACAGCCCCCCACAGTATACAGGCCCCCACACAATATACAGCACCCCACTATACAGTAGTTTACAGTATATTAACATAACAGCCCCTGTCACCTTTTTCTGATGTAATCTTCACACAAAAAAGCTCCACAGTTAACTTCTGCAACACTCCTGATAGGACCTGTGATGACCTCATAGCCATGTGACCAGTAATTGCTAGGTTACTGGTCACATGGTGATGATGTCTGTAAGGAATATTCTTTATGTTCCCCCTTATTATGTCATTAAGGTCCTAGATCACAACGTTAAAGTACACAGACAGCTTGACACACAGGGCAGTAGCTAGCAGGGCTCAAGAGGCAGCTGCCTTGGGCCCCCCAGGAGCAACTGGGCCCGGGGCAGCTGCCCCTTTTGCCCCTTGGTAAAGACGGCCCTGGGTTGATGCATCAGAGGTGGGGGTTGGGGCGGTGCTTTCGCAGGGTTCTTCTCCTGGCAAGTGGGTCCCGTGTGCCTTCTTCTCCAGGAAGCTCTCGGTCGCCGAGAGGAATTATGATGTTGGAGATAGGGAGTTGTTGGCTATCAAGTTGGCCTTTGAAGAATGGCGTCACTGGTTAGAGGGGGCGTCTCACCCCGTTACGGTGTATACAGACCATAAGAATTTGGCTTACCTGCAATCTGCCAAGCGTCTGAACCCTAGACAGGCCAGATGGTCATTGTTTTTTATCAGGTTCAATTTCGTGGTTACCTTTCGCCCTGGGGTTAAGAACGTCAAGGCAGATGCCTTGTCTCGCAGCTTTCCTGGAGGAGGTGATTCAGAAGATCCAGCGCCGATTTCGGCGGATGGGGTGGTGGTCTCCGTTCTGTACCCTGAATTGGAGATGGAGGTATTGGGAGCTCAGGAGGAGGCTCCTGGTTCGTGTCCCCCAGGGAGTTTGTTTGTTCCTGAGGGCCTATGATACAAGGTGTTCAAGGAACATCACGATACTGTTCTCGCTGGACATCCTGGTGGTAAGTCCACCTGTGATCTGGTGTCCCGGAGGTTCTGGTGGCCAGGGTTACGTAAGAGTATTGAGAATTACGTGACAGCTTGTGAAACCTGCGCTCGGTCAAAGGTTGCTCATACTCGACCGCCTGGTTCACTTCTTCCATTGTCTATTCCATCTCGTCCTTGGACGCATTTGTCCATGAACTTTATTACGGACCTGCCGAGTTCCTCCGGGAGAACAGTGATTTTGGTGGTAGTTGACCGTTTCAGTAAAATGGCTCACTTTATACTACTAACGAGTCTGCCTAACGCTAAGACTCTTGCGCAGATCTTTGTGGATAATATTGTGAAATTGCACGGTATTCCTTCGGATGTGGTCTCTGATAGGGGCACGCAGTTTGTCTCCAGGTTTTGGAGGGCGTTCTGCTCTCGGCTTGGCATTTAACTTTCTTTCTCGTCGGCTTTTCATCCACAGTCGAATGGTCAGACGGAGCGTACCAATCAAAACCTGGAGACCTACTTGAGGTGCTTTGTGGCTGAGAATCAGGAGGACTGGTCCTCATTCTTGTCCTTAGCAGAATTTGCATTGAATAACCGTAGGCAGGAGTCCACGGGTAAGTCGCCATTTTCTGGCGCATACGGTTTCCATCCTCAGTTTAGGACCTTTTCTGGGTCTGGTTCCTCCGGGATGCCAGAGGAGGAGAGATTCCCTTCTGCCTTGTCCTCTATCTGGCGGAGGATTCAAGGGAATTTGGAGAGGATGAGTGAGAGGTATAAACGAATGGCTGACAGGAGACGCGTGACTGGTCCGGACCTGTGTGTGGGTGATCTGGTGTGGTTGTCCACTAAGAATATCAAGTTGAGAGTGCCATCTTGGAAACTGGGTCCAATATTTGTTGGTCCGTATAAGATTTCTGCGGTGATCGATCCGGTGGCGTTTTTGGCTGGATCTTCCGCAGACTTGGAGGATCCATGATGTCTTTCACAGGTCTTTGCTAAAAAAATATGTTAAACCGGTGGTACCATCGCCATTGCCTCCTCCTACTGTTCTAGTCGAGGGAAACTTGGAGTTCGAGATCTCCAGGATTCTCGACTCGAGAGTTCTTCGGGGCTCCCTCCAGTACCTGGTACACTGGAGGGGATACGGTCCTGAGGAGAGGATGTGGGTTCCGGCGTCAGATGTCAACGCCAGCCGACTGGTGAGGGCCTTTCATAGGTCTCATCCGGATAAGGTTGGTCTAGGGTGTCCGGAGGTCACCCGTAGAAGGGAGGGTACTGTCATGCCCCACTCTGACGATGTGCGGAGGTCGGCCAGGATAGCAGCACGAAGTTAGTGGTTGCTTTGGAGCCGTGCTGGATCCGCCTCTCATCAGGTGCACTGGGTGGAGTCATTAGTTTAAATAGCACACTGCCCAGTGCCCTGAGCGGATTATACTGTTCATTTTGGTCTGGGAAGCTTGGAGGGAAGGTTGGCTGTCAGTTCCTGCTCTCAGAGATAAGTGTCGTTTCTAATTTGGTTGTTTGTGTCATCTATTCCATCCAGGTTCTGTGCGAGCAGACTGCTCCTATCTCCCCACTTCACCATCTTAGGGAGTTCAGGGTTTTGTCAGCCCAGGCTGGAGGACACATCACACCTACCTTCAAGGTCTGCTGTGGGCTGAGCAGTGCAGGGAAAGAGGTCAGGGATAAGCTAGGAGGTGACCCTTCCCCCGTCTCTCGTCCAGAGCCTGGTTGGTGTGTTATCTTTTGTACTGAGTGCACGTCCGTCGTGACATTTGGCGAGTTCCTAGAACATTTTTTTTTTTTTTGGAACAAGTTAGGAAAATGATTTTGTAAGAGGAAAAAAAAAATAATTTTCTGCTAATTTGTGCCGTGCCAAAAAAATAATCTTCTATGTACTTGCCATGCCCCTCAAAAGTGATCTTTATAGCGCCGCAGCGATTTTACGGTGTTTTTGCAGTGATCATAAAAAAAAAAATTCTGTCACTGCGGTGGGGCGGACTGAACGCAAATGTGCGCACAAGATCAGGCCTGATCGGGCGAACACTGCGTTTTTGTAGAGCCTATAGAACATGTCCTATTCTTGTCTGCAATTGCGGACAAGAAAAGGCATTTTCTATATAGTTCTGGCAATGTGCGGATCCGCAAAATGCAGCAAGCACATTGCCGATGTCCGTGTTTTGCGGATCCGCGGTGTCTGAATGGAGCCTTACAGGGGGGTGATCAATGACAGGGGGTGATCAGGGAGTCTATATGGGGTGATCAGGGGTTCATAAGGGGTTAATAAGTGACAGGGTGGGGGTGTAGTGTGGTGCTTGGTGCTACTTTACTGAGCTGCCTGTGTCCTCTGGTGGTCGATCCGAGCAAAAGGGACCACCAGAGGACCAGGTAGCAGGTATATCAGACGCTGTTAACAAAACAGCATCTGATTTACCTTTCAAGGGTTAAAAAAATCGCATCTACAGCCTACCAGCGAATGATCGTCAAGGAGGAACAGATCGACCGCCGCCAGAATACAATCCTGCGTTAGGCGGTCAAGACACTGCTAAAGAGGTATGCTGTGCTGCACTGTGATACTGGGATGATACTGCTGGGGAGGTATGCTGTGCTGCACTGTGATACTGGTATAACACTGCTGGGAGGTATGCTATGCTGCACTGTGATACTGGTATGATACTGCTGGGGAGGTATGCTGCACTGTGATACTGGTGTGATACTGCTGGGGAGGTATGCTGTGCTGCACTGTGATACTGGTATAACACTGCTGGGGAGGTATGCTGTGCTGCACTGTGATACTGGTATGATACTGCTGGGGAGGTATGCTGTGTGTCACTGTGATACTGGTATGATACTGCTGGGGAGGTATGCTGTGCGTCACTGTGATACTGGTATGATACTGCTGGGGAGGTATGCTGTGCTGCACTGTGATACTGGTATGATACTGCTGGGGAGGTATGCCGTGCTGCACTGTGATACTGGTATGATACTGCTGGGGAGGTATGCTGTGCTGCACTGTGATACTGGGATGATACTGCTGGGAGGTATGCTGTGCTGCACTGTGATACTGGTATGATACTGCTGGGGAGGTATGCCGTGCTGCACTGTGATACTGGTATGATACTGCTGGGGAGGTATGCTGTGCTGCACTGTGATACTGGGATGATACTGCTGGGAGGTATGCTGTGCTGCACTGTGATACTGATATGATACTGCTGGGGAGGTATGCTGTGCTGCACTGTGATACTGGTATGATACTGCTGGGGAGGTATGCTGTGCTCCACTGTGATACTGGTATGATACTGCTGAGGAGGTATGCTGTGCTGCACTGTGATACTGGTATGATACTGCTGGGGAGGTATGCTGTGCTGCACTGTGATACTGGTATGATACTGCTGGGAGGTATGCTGTGCTGCACTGTGATACTGGGATGATACTGCTGGGGAGGTATGCTGTGCTGCACTGTGATACTGGGATGATACTGCTGGGGAGGTATGCTATGCTGCACTGTGATACTGGTATGATACTGCTGGGGAGGTATGCTGTGCTGCACTGTGATACTGGTATGATACTGCTGGGGAGGTATGCTGTGCTGCACTGTGATACTGGGATGATACTGCTGGGGAGGTATGCTATGCTGCACTGTGATACTGGTATGATACTGCTGGGGAGGTATGCTGTGCTGCACTGTGATACTGGTATGATACTGCTGGGGAGGTATGCTGTGCTGCACTGTGATACTGGTATGATACTGCTGGGGAGGTATGCCGTGCGTCACTGTGATACTGGTATGATACTGCTGGGGAGGTATGCTGTGCTGCACTGTGATACTGGTATGATACTGCTGGGGAGGTATGCTGTGCGTCACTGATACTGGTATGATACTGCTGGGGAGGTATGTTGTGCTGCACTGTCATACTGATATGATACTGCTGGGGAGGAATGCTGTGCTGCACTGTGATACTGGTATGATACTGCTGGGGAGGTATGCTGTGCTGCACTGTGATACTGGTATGATACTGCTGGGGAGGTATGCTGTGCTGCACTGTGATACTGGTATGATACTGCTGGGGAGGTATGCTGTGCGTCACTGATACTGGTATGATACTGCTGGGGAGGTATGCTGTGCTGCACTGTCATACTGATATGATACTGCTGGGGAGGAATGCTGTGCTGCACTGTGATACTGGTATGATACTGCTGGGGAGGTATGCTGTGCTGCACTGTGATACTGGTATGATACTGCTGGGGAGGTATGCTGTGCTGCACTGTGATACTGGTGTGATACTGCTGGGGAGGTATGCTGTGCTGCACTGTGATACTGGTATGATACTGCTGGGGAGGTATGCTGTGCGTCACTGTGATACTGGTATGATACTGCTGGGGAGGTATGCTGTGCGTCACTGTGATACTGATATGATACTGCTGGGGAGGTATGCTGTGCTGTGCTGCACTGTGATACTGGTATGATACTGCTGGGGAGGTATGCTGTGCTGCACTGTGATACTGGTATGATACTGCTGGGGAGGTATGCTGTGCTGCACTGTGATACTGGTATGATACTGCTGGGGAGGTATGCTGTGCTGCACTGTGATACTGGTATGATTCTTCTGGGGAGGTATGCTGTGCTGCACTGTGATACTGGTATGATACTGCTGGGGAGGTATGCTGTGCTGCACTGTGATACTGGTATGATACTGCTGGGGAGGTATGCTGTGCTGCACTGTGATACTGGTATGATACTGCTGGGGAGGTATGCTGTGCTGCACTGTGATACTGGGATGATACTGCTGGGGAGGTATGCTGTGCTGCACTGTGATACTGGTATGATACTGCTGGGGAGGTATGCTGTGCTGCACTGTGATACTGATATGATACTGCTGGGGAGGTATGCTGTGCTGCACTGTGATACTGATATGATACTGCTGGGGAGGTATGCTGTGCTGCACTGTGATGATACTGCTGGGGAGGTATGCTGCACTGTGATACTGGGATGATACTGCTGGGGAGGTATGCTGTGCTGCACTGTGATACTGGTATGATACTGCTGGGAGGTATGCTGTGCTGCACTGTGATACTGGTATGATACTGCTGAGGAGGTATGCTGAGCTGCACTGTGATACTGGTATGATACTGCTGGGGAGGTATGCTGTGCTGCATTGTGATACTGGTATGATACTGCTGAGGAGGTATGCTGTGCTGCACTGTGATACTGGTATGATACTGCTGGGGAGGTATGCTGTGCTGCACTGTGATGATACTGCTGGGGAGGTATGCTGTGCTGCACTGTGATGATACTGCTGGGGAGGTATGCTGTGCTGCACTGTGATGATACTGCTGGGGAGGTATGCTGTGCTGCACTGTGATACTGATATGATACTGCTGGGGAGGTATGCTGTGCTGCACTGTGATGATACTGCTGGGGAGGTATGCTGTGTTGCACTGTGATACTGGGATGATACTGCTGGGGAGGTATGCTGGGCTGCACTGTGATACTGGTATGAAACTGCTGGGGAGGTATGCTGTGCTGCACTGTGATACTGGTATGATACTGCTGGGGAGGTATGCTGTGCTGCATTGTGATACTGGGATGATACTGCTGAGGAGGTATGCTGTGCTGCACTGTGATACTGGTATGATACTGCTGGGGAGGTATGCTGTGCTGCACTGTGATACTGGTATGATACTGCTGGGGAGGTATGCTGTGCTGCACTGTGATACTGGTATGATACTGCTGGGGAGGTATGCTGTGCGTCACTGTGATACTGGTATGATACTGCTGGGGAGGTATGCTGTGCGTCACTGTGATACTGGTATGATACTGCTGGGGAGGTATGCTGTGCTGGACTGTCATACTGATATGATACTGCTGGGGAGGTATGCTGTGCTGCACTGTGATACTGGTGTGATACTGCTGGGGAGGTATGCTGTGCTGCACTGTGATACTGGGATGATACTGCTGGGGAGGTATGCTGTGCTGCATTGTGATACTGGTGTGATACTGCTGGGGAGGTATGCTGTGCTGCACTGTGATGCTGGGATGATATTGCTGGGGAGGTATGCTGTGCTGCATTGTGATACTGGTGTGATACTGCTGGGGAGGTATGCTGTGCTGCACTGTGATACTGGGATGATACTGCTGGGGAGGTATGCTGTGCTGCATTGTGATACTGCTGGGGAGGTATGCTGTGCTGCACTGTGATACTGGTATGAAGCTGCTGGGGAGGTATGCTGTGCTGCACTGTGATACTGGTGTGATACTGCTGGGGAGGTATGCTGTGCTGCACTGTGATACTGGGATGATACTGCTGGGGAGGTATGCTGTGCTGCACTGTGATACTGGGATGATACTGCTGGGGAGGTATGCTGTGCTGCACTGTGATACTGGTATGATGCTGCTGGGGAGGTATGCTGTGCTGCACTGTGATACTGGGATGATACTGCTGAGGAGGTATGCTGTGCTGCACTGTGATACTGGGATGATACTGCTGAGGAGGTATGCTGTGCTGCACTGTGATACTGGGATGATACTGCTAAGGAGGTATGCTGTGCTGCACTGTGATACTGGGATGATGCTGCTAAGGAGGTATGCTGTGCTGCACTGTGATACTGGGATGATGCTGCTGGGGAGGTATGCTGTGCTGCACTGTGATACTGGTATGATACTGCTGGGGAGGTATGCTGTGCTGCACTGTGATACTGGGATGATACTGCTGGGGAGGTATGCTGTGCTGCACTGTGATACTGATATGATACTGCTGGGGAGGTATGCTGTGCTGCACTGTGATACTGGGATGATACTGCTGGGAGGTATGCTGTGCTGCACTGTGATACTGGTATGATGCTGCTGGGGAGGTATGCTGTGCTGCACTGTGATACTGGTATGATGCTGCTGGGGAGGTATGCTGTGCTGCACTGTGATACTGGGATGATACTGCTGGGGAGGTATGCTGTGCTGCACTGTGATACTGGGATGATACTGCTGGGGAGGTATGCTGTGCTGCACTGTGATACTGGTATGATGCTGCTGGGGAGGTATGCTGTGCTGCACTGTGATACTGGGATGATACTGCTGAGGAGGTATGCTGTGCTGCACTGAGATACTGGGATGATACTGCTGAGCAGGTATGCTGTGCTGCACTGTGATACTGGGATGATACTGCTGGGGAGGTATGCTGTGCTGCACTGTGATACTGGGATGATACTGCTGAGGAGGTATGCTGTGCTGCACTGTGATACTGGGATGATACTGCTGAGGAGGTATGCTGTGCTGCACTGTGATACTGGTATGATACTGCTGGGGAGGTATGCTGTGCTGCACTGTGATACTGGGATGATACTGCTGGGGAGGTATGCTGTGCTGCACTGTGATACTGGGATGATACTGCTGGGGAGGTATGCTGTGCTGCACTGTGATACTGGGATGATACTGCTGGGAGGTTTGCTGTGCTGCACTGTGATACTGGGATGATACTGCTGGGGAGGTATGCTGTGCTGCACTGTGATACTGGTATGATACTGCTGGGGAGGTATGCTGTGCTGCACTGTGATACTGGGATGATACTGCTGGGGAGGTATGCTGTGCTGCACTGTGATACTGGTATGATACTGCTGGGGAGGTATGCTGTGCTGCACTGTGATACTGGTATGATACTGCTGGGAGGTATGCTGTGCTGCACTGTGATACTGGTGTGATACTGCTGGGAGGTATGCTGTGCTGCACTGTGATACTGGGATGATACTGCTGGGGAGGTATGCTGTGCTGCACTGTGATACTGGTATGATGCTGGTGGGGAGGTATGCTGTGCTGCACTGTGATACTGGGATGATGCTGCTGAGGAGGTATGCTGTGCTGCACTGTGATACTGGGATGATACTGCTGGGGAGGTATGCTGTGCTGCACTGTGATACTGGGATGATACTGCTGGGGAGGTATGCTGTGCTGCACTGTGATACTGGGATGATACTGCTGAGGAGGTATGCTGTGCTGCACTGTGATACTGGGATGATACTGCTGGGAGGTATGCTGTGCTGCACTGTGATACTGGGATGATACTGCTGGGGAGGTATGCTGTGCTGCACTGTGATACTGGGATGATTCTGCTGGGGAGGTATGCTGTGCTGCACTGTGATACTGGGATGATACTGCTGGGAGGTTTGCTGTGCTGCACTGTGATACTGGGATGATACTGCTGGGAGGTATGCTGTGCTGCACTGTGATACTGGTGTGATACTGCTGGGAGGTATGCTGTGCTGCACTGTGATACTGGGATGATACTGCTGGGGAGGTATGCTGTGCTGCACTGTGATACTGGTATGATGCTGGTGGGGAGGTATGCTGTGCTGCACTGTGATACTGGGATGATGCTGCTGAGGAGGTATGCTGTGCTGCACTGTGATACTGGGATGATACTGCTGGGGAGGTATGCTGTGCTGCACTGTGATACTGGGATGATACTGCTGGGGAGGTATGCTGTGCTGCACTGTGATACTGGGATGATACTGCTGGGGAGGTATGCTGTGCTGCACTGTGATACTGGGATGATACTGCTGGGAGGTATGCTGTGCTGCACTGTGATACTGGGATGATACTGCTGGGGAGGTATGCTGTGCTGCACTGTGATACTGGGATGATACTGCTGGGGAGGTATGCTGTGCTGCACTGTGATACTGGTATGATACTGCTGGGAGGTTTGCTGTGCTGCACTGTGATACTGGGATGATACTGCTGGGGAGGTATGCTGTGCTGCACTGTGATACTGGGATGATACTGCTGGGGAGGTATGCTGTGCTGCACTGTGATACTGGTGTGATACTGCTGGGGAGGTATGCTGTGCTGCACTGTGATACTGGGATGATACTGCTGGGGTGCACTGTGATACTGGTATGAAGCTGCTGGGGAGGTATGCTGTGCTGCACTGTGATACTGGTGTGATACTGCTGGGGAGGTATGCTGTGCTGCACTGTGATACTGGGATGATACTGCTGGGGAGGTATGCTGTGCTGCACTGTGATACTGGGATGATACTGCTGGGGAGGTATGCTGTGCTGCACTGTGATACTGGTATGATGCTGCTGGGGAGGTATGCTGTGCTGCACTGTGATACTGGGATGATACTGCTGAGGAGGTATGCTGTGCTGCACTGTGATACTGGGATGATACTGCTGGGGAGGTATGCTGTGCTGCACTGTGATACTGGGATGATGCTGCTAAGGAGGTATGCTGTGCTGCACTGTGATACTGGTATGATGCTGCTGGGGAGGTATGCTGTGCTGCACTGTGATACTGGGATGATACTGCTGGGGAGGTATGCTGTGCTGCACTGTGATACTGGGATGATACTGCTGGGGAGGTATGCTGTGCTGCACTGTGATACTGGTATGATGCTGCTGTGGAGGTATGCTGTGCTGCACTGTGATACTGGGATGATACTGCTGAGGAGGTATGCTGTGCTGCACTGAGATACTGGGATGATACTGCTGAGCAGGTATGCTGTGCTGCACTGTGATACTGGGATGATACTGCTGGGGAGGTATGCTGTGCTGCACTGTGATACTGGGATGATACTGCTGAGGAGGTATGCTGTGCTGCACTGTGATACTGGGATGATACTGCTGAGGAGGTATGCTGTGCTGCACTGTGATACTGGTATGATACTGCTGGGAGGTATGCTGTGCTGCACTGTGATACTGGGATGATACTGCTGGGGAGGTATGCTGTGCTGCACTGTGATACCGGGATGATACTGCTGGGGAGGTATGCTGTGCTGCACTGTGATACTGGGATGATACTGCTGGGAGGTTTGCTGTGCTGCACTGTGATACTGGGATGATACTGCTGGGGAGGGTATGCTGTGCTGCACTGTGATACTGGTATGATACTGCTGGGGAGGTATGCTGTGCTGCACTGTGATACTGGGATGATACTGCTGGGGAGGTATGCTGTGCTGCACTGTGATACTGGTATGATACTGCTGGGGAGGTATGCTGTGCTGCACTGTGATACTGGTATGATACTGCTGGGAGGTATGCTGTGCTGCACTGTGATACTGGTGTGATACTGCTGGGAGGTATGCTGTGCTGCACTGTGATACTGGGATGATACTGCTGGGGAGGTATGCTGTGCTGCACTGTGATACTGGTATGATGCTGGTGGGGAGGTATGCTGTGCTGCACTGTGATACTGGGATGATGCTGCTGAGGAGGTATGCTGTGCTGCACTGTGATACTGGGATGATACTGCTGGGGAGGTATGCTGTGCTGCACTGTGATACTGGGATGATACTGCTGGGGAGGTATGCTGTGCTGCACTGTGATACTGGGATGATACTGCTGAGGAGGTATGCTGTGCTGCACTGTGATACTGGGATGATACTGCTGGGAGGTATGCTGTGCTGCACTGTGATACTGGGATGATACTGCTGGGGAGGTATGCTGTGCTGCACTGTGATACTGGGATGATTCTGCTGGGGAGGTATGCTGTGCTGCACTGTGATACTGGGATGATACTGCTGGGAGGTTTGCTGTGCTGCACTGTGATACTGGGATGATACTGCTGGGAGGTATGCTGTGCTGCACTGTGATACTGGTGTGATACTGCTGGGAGGTATGCTGTGCTGCACTGTGATACTGGGGTGATACTGCTGGGGAGGTATGCTGTGCTGCACTGTGATACTGGTATGATGCTGGTGGGGAGGTATGCTGTGCTGCACTGTGATACTGGGATGATGCTGCTGAGGAGGTATGCTGTGCTGCACTGTGATACTGGGATGATGCTGCTGGGGAGGTATGCTGTGCTGCACTGTGATACTGGGATGATACTGCTGGGGAGGTATGCTGTGCTGCACTGTGATACTGGGATGATACTGCTGAGGAGGTATGCTGTGCTGCACTGTGATACTGGGATGATACTGCTGGGAGGTATGCTGTGCTGCACTGTGATACTGGGATGATACTGCTGGGGAGGTATGCTGTGCTGCACTGTGATACTGGGATGATACTGCTGGGGAGGTATGCTGTGCTGCACTGTGATACTGGGATGATACTGCTGGGGAGGTATGCTGTGCTGCACTGTGATACTGGGAGGATACTGCTGGGAGGTTTGCTGTGCTGCACTGTGATACTGGGATGATACTGCTGGGGAGGTATGCTGTGCTGCACTGTGATACTGGTATGATACTGCTGGGGAGGTATGCTGTGCTGCACTGTGATACTGGGATGATACTGCTGAGGAGGTATGCTGTGCTGCACTGTGATACTGGGATGATACTGCTGGGAGGTATGCTGTGCTGCACTGTGATACTGGGATGATACTGCTGGGGAGGTATGCTGTGCTGCACTGTGATACTGGGATGATTCTGCTGGGGAGGTATGCTGTGCTGCACTGTGATACTGGGATGATACTGCTGGGAGGTTTGCTGTGCTGCACTGTGATACTGGGATGATACTGCTGGGAGGTATGCTGTGCTGCACTGTGATACTGGTGTGATACTGCTGGGAGGTATGCTGTGCTGCACTGTGATACTGGGATGATACTGCTGGGGAGGTATGCTGTGCTGCACTGTGATACTGGTATGATGCTGGTGGGGAGGTATGCTGTGCTGCACTGTGATACTGGGATGCTGCTGCTGAGGAGGTATGCTGTGCTGCACTGTGATACTGGGATGATACTGCTGGGGAGGTATGCTGTGCTGCACTGTGATACTGGGATGATACTGCTGGGGAGGTATGCTGTGCTGCACTGTGATACTGGGATGATACTGCTGAGGAGGTATGCTGTGCTGCACTGTGATACTGGGATGATACTGCTGGGAGGTATGCTGTGCTGCACTGTGATACTGGGATGATACTGCTGGGGAGGTATGCTGTGCTGCACTGTGATACTGGGATGATTCTGCTGGGGAGGTATGCTGTGCTGCACTGTGATACTGGGATGATACTGCTGGAGGTTTGCTGTGCTGCACTGTGATACTGGGATGATACTGCTGGGGAGGTATGCTGTGCTGCACTGTGATACTGGTATGATACTGCTGGGGAGGTATGCTGTGCTGCACTGTGATACTGGGATGATACTGCTGGGGAGGTATGCTGTGCTGCACTGTGATACTGGTATGATGCTGGTGGGGAGGTATGCTGTGCTGCACTGTGATACTGGGATGCTGCTGCTGAGGAGGTATGCTGTGCTGCACTGTGATACTGGGATGATACTGCTGAGCAGGTATGCTGTGCTGCACTGTGATACTGGGATGATACTGCTGGGGAGGTATGCTGTGCTGCACTGTGATACTGGGATGATACTGCTGAGGAGGTATGCTGTGCTGCACTGTGATACTGGGATGATACTGCTGAGGAGGTATGCTGTGCTGTGATACTGGGATGATACTGCTGAGGAGGTATGCTGTGCTGCACTGTGATACTGGGATGATACTGCTGGGGAGGTATGCTGTGCTGCACTGTGATACTGGTATGATACTGCTGGGGAGGTATGCTGTGCTGCACTGTGATACTGGTATGATGCTGCTGGGGAGGTATGCTGTGCTGCACTGTGATACTGGTATGATACTGCTGGGAGGTATGCTGTGCTGCACTGTGATACTGGTATGATACTGCTGGGGAGGTATGCTGTGCTGCACTGTGATACTGGTATGATACTGCTGAGGAGGTATGCTGTGCTGCACTGTGATACTGGTATGATGCTGCTGGGGAGGTATGCTGTGCTGCACTGTGATACTGGTATGATACTGCTGGGAGGTATGCTGTGCTGCACTGTGATGCTGGTATGATGCTGCTAGGGAGGTATGCTGTGCTGCACTGTGATACTGGTATGATACTGCTGGGAGGTATGCTGTACTGCACTGTGATACTGGGATGATACTGCTGGGGAGGTATGCTGTGCTGCACTGTGATACTGGGATGATACTGCTGGGGAGGTATGCTGTGCTGCACTGTGATACTGGTATGATACTGCTGGGAGGTATGCTGTGCTGCACTGTGATACTGGGATGATACTACTGGGGAGGTATGCTGTGCTGCACTGTGATACTGGGATGATACTGCTGGGGGGGTATGCTGTGCTGCACTGTGATACTGGTATGATACTGCTGGGGGGGTATGCTGTGCTGCACTGTGATACTGGTATGATACTGCTGGGGAGGTATGCTGTGCTGCACTGTGATACTGGGATGATACTGCTGGGAGGTATGCTGTGCTGCACTGTGATACTGGTATGATACTGCTGGGGAGGCATGCTGTGCTGCACTGTGATACTGGGATGATACTGCTGGGGAGGTATGCTGTGCTGCACTGTGATACTGGGATGATACTGCTGGGGAGGTATGCTGTGCTGCACTGTGATACTGGTATGATACTGCTGGGGAGGTATGCTGTGCTGCACTGTGATACTGGGATGATACTGCTGGGGAGGTATGCTGTGCTGCACTGTGATACTGGTATGATACTGCTGGGAGGTATGCTGTGCTGCACTGTGATACTGGTATGATACTGCTGGGGAGGTATGCTGTGCTGCACTGTGATACTGGGATGATACTGCTGGGGAGGTATGCTGTGCTGCACTGTGATACTGGTATGATACTGCTGGGAGGTATGCTGTGCTGCACTGTGATACTGGGATGATACTGCTGGGGAGGTATGCTGTACTGCACTGTGATACTGGGATGATACTGCTGGGGAGGTATGCTGTGCTGCACTGTGATACTGGGATGATACTGCTGGGGAGGTATGCTGTGCTGCACTGTGATACTAGTGTGATACTGCTGGGGAGGTATGCTGTGCTGCACTGTGATACTGGTATGATACTGCTGGGGAGGTATGCTGTGCTGCACTGTGATACTGGTATGATACTGCTGGGGAGGTATGCTGTGCTGCACTGTGATACTGGGATGATACTGCTGGGGAGGTATGCTGTGCTGCACTGTGATACTGGTATATACTGCTGGGGAGGTATGCTGTGCTGCACTGTGATACTGGGATGATACTGCTGGGGAGGTATGCTGTGCTGCACTGTGATACTGGTATGATACTGCTGGGGAGGTATGCTGTGCTGCACTGTGATACTGGGATGATACTGCTGGGGAGGTATGCTGTGCTGCACTGTGATACTAGTGTGATACTGCTGGGGAGGTATGCTGTGCTGCACTGTGATACTGGGATGATACTGCTGGGGAGGTATGCTGTGCTGCACTGTGATACTGGTATGATACTGCTGGGAGGTATGCTGTGCTGCACTGTGATACTGGTATGATACTGCTGGGGGGGTATGCTGTGCTGCACTGTGATACTGGGATGATACTGCTGGGGAGGTATGCTGTGCTGCACTGTGATACTGGGATGATACTGCTGGGGAGGTATGCTGTGCTGCACTGTGATACTGGGATGATACTGCTGGGGAGGTATGCTGTGCTGCACTGTGATACTGGGATGATACTGCTGGGGAGGTATGCTGTGCTGCACTGTGATACTGGGATGATACTGCTGGGGAGGTATGCTGTGCTGCACTGTGATACTGGTATGATACTGCTGGGAGGTATGCTGTGCTGCATTGTGATACTGGTATGATACTGCTGGGAGGTATGCTGAGCTGCACTGTGATACTGGGATGATACTGCTGGGGAGGTATGCTGTGCTGCACTGTGATACTGGGATGATACTGCTGGGGAGGTATGCTGTGCTGCACTGTGATACTGGGATGATACTGCTGGGGAGGTATGCTGTGCTGCATTGTGATACTGGTATAATACTGCTGGGGAGGTATGCTGTGCTGCACTGTGATACTGGGATGATACTGCTGGGGAGGTATGCTGTGCTGCACTGTAATACTGGGATGATACTGCTGGGGAGGTATGCTGTGCTGCACTGTGATACTGGTATGATACTGCTGGGGAAGTATGCTGTGCTGCACTGTGATACTGGGATGATACTGCTGGGGAGGTATGCTGTGCTGCACTGTGATACTGGGATGATACTGCCGGGGAGGTATACTGTGCTGCACTGTGATACTGGGATGATACTGCTGGGGGGGGGTATGCTGTGCTGCACTGTGATACTGGGATGATACTGCTGGGGAGGTATGCTGTGCTGCACTGTGATACTGGTATGATACTGCTGGGGAGGTATGCTGTGCTGCACTGTGATACTGGGATGATACTGCTGAGGAGGTATGCTGTGCTGCACTGTGATACTGGGATGATACTGCTGGGAGGTTTGCTGTGCTGCACTGTGATACTGGTATGATACTGCTGGGAGGTATGCTGTGCTGCACTGTGATACTGGGATGATACTGCTGGGGAGGTATGCTGTGTTGCACTGTGATACTGGTATGATACTGCTGGGGAGGTATGCTGTGCTGCACTGTGATACTGGGATGATACTGCTGGGAGGTTTGCTGTGCTGCACTGTGATACTGGTATGATACTGCTGGGGAGGTATGCTGTGCTGCACTGTGATACTGGTATGATACTGCTGGGAGGTATGCTGTGCTGCACTGTGATACTGGTATGATACTGCTGGGGAGGTATGCTGTGCTGCACTGTGATACTGGTATGATACTGCTGGGGAGGTATGCTGTGCTGCACTGTGATACTGGGATGATACTGCTGGGGAGGTATGCTGTGCTGCACTGTGATACTGGTATGATACTGCTGGGGAGGTATGCTGTGCTGCACTGTGATACTGGGATGATACTGCTGGGGAGGTATGCTGTGTTGCACTGTGATACTGGTATGATACTGCTGGGGAGGTATGCTGTGCTGCACTGTGATACTGGGATGATACTGCTGGGAGGTTTGCTGTGCTGCACTGTGATACTGGTATGATACTGCTGGGAGGTATGCTGTGCTGCACTGTGATACTGGTATGATACTGCTGGGGAGGTATGCTGTGCTGCACTGTGATACTAGTGTGATACTGCTGGGAGGTATGCTGTGCTGCACTGTGATACTGGGATGATACTGCTGGGGAGGTATGCTGTGTTGCACTGTGATACTGGGATGATACTGCTGGGGAGGTATGCTGTGCTGCACTGTGATACTGGTATGATACTGCTGGGAGGTTTGCTGTGCTGCACTGTGATACTGGTATGATACTGCTGGGAGGTATGCTGAGCTGCACTGTGATACTGGGATGATACTGCTAGGGAGGTATGCTGTGCGTCACTGTGATACTGGGATGATACTGCTGAGGAGGTATGCTGTGCTGCACTGTGATACTGGTATGATACTGCTGGGGAGGTATGCTGTGCTGCACTGTGATACTGGGATGATACTGCTGGGGGGGTATGCTGTGCTGCACTGTGATACTGGGATGATACTGCTGGGGAGGTATGCTGTGCTCTGCTGCACTGTGATACTGGGATGATACTGCTGGGGAAGGTGGGCACTGGGGGGCACTGAGGAGGGGTTCTGGTGTGGGTTGGGTTTACCATGTGACTGGGGGGGCATGGCCTTTCCCTGGAGTAGTCGGGGGTCCTGTTACCCCTCTGCTCCCCTCCCCCCAGGGGTGGACCATGAAGTTGCCGTCTCCAAGCTCATCCTGGAGCTGCGCAAGAAGCCCCCGGGGCACATCCTGCCGGACGAGGACCTGCAGTGGGTGTTTGTGGAGGGGCTCCATGTGCCCGCTGCACACTGTGGGTGTATATAGTATATACTGGGTGTGACGTATTTCGGGGGCCTCTCCGTGCACACTGGGTGTATATAGTATATACTGGGTGTGACGTATTTCGGGGGTCTCGCCGTGCACAGGTGTGGGTGTCGTACCGCTTCCCACCACTAGTCGCCGCTGTGTGTCAAAGTTTCCCGCCTGTCACCACATTCCCTGCTCGCCTCTGATTGGCTGGATATCTGGCGGCCCGCACGCTATTGGCTGTGTGTCTGGGTGGGCGGTTCCCTGCGGCAGTAGGTAGTCGGGCTCCGGGGTCCCGTCTGCTGTTGTACAGCGCCGTCAGCCATGCTGTGCTGCCTCTCCCGGGCCGTGAAGGCGGCCGTGGCCATCGCGGTGCTGGGCGTCCTGCTGCAGGTCATCCGAGGCTGGCTCAGCTCCAAGTCCTATGTGTTCAGCCGGGAGGAGATTGCCGGCCTGGCCAAGGAGTACTCGGGTAACTGCCGCTGAGTGAGAGAGGCGGTGGGGGGGCACGGGGTGACGTAGGAGGAGGAGGAGGGTGGGCACTGGGGGGGGGGTGACGTAGGAGGAGGGGGGGGACTGAGGAGGAGGGTGGGCACTGGGGGGGGGGAAGACAACGGAGGAGGGTGGGCACTGGGGGGGGCAGGAGGAGGGTGGGCACGGGGGGAGGAAGACAACGGAGGAGGGTGGGCACTGGGGGGGGAGGAGGAGGAGGGTGGGCACTGGGGGGAGGAGGAGGAGGGTGGGCACTGGGGGGGGGGAGGAGGAGGAGGGTGGGCACGGGGGGGGGGAGGAGGGTGGGCACGGGGGGGGGGGAGGAGGAGGGTGGGCACTGGGGGGGGAGGGGTGGGCACGGGGGGGAGGAGGAGGGTGGGCACTGGGGGGGGGGGGACGGAGGAGGAGGAGGGTGGGCACTGGGGGGGACGGGGACGGAGGAGGAGGAGGGTGGGCACTGGGGGGGGGTGACGTAGGAGGAGGGGGGGGACTGAGGAGGAGGGTGGGCACTGGGGGGGGACTGAGGAGGAGGGGGGGGACTGAGGAGGAGGGTGGGCACTGGGGGGGGGGGAAGACGGCGGAGGAGGGTGGGCACTGGGGGGGGGGGAGGCGGAGGAGGGTGGGCACTGGGGGGGGGGGAAGGCGGAGGAGGGTGGGCACTGGGGGGGTGACGGAGGAGGAGGAGGGTGGGCACTGGGGGGGGGGAAGACAACGGAGGAGGGTGGGCACTGGGGGGGGCAGGAGGAGGGTGGGCACGGGGGGAGGAAGACAACGGAGGAGGGTGGGCACTGGGGGGGGAGGAGGAGGAGGGTGGGCACTGGGGGGGAGGAGGAGGAGGGTGGGCACTGGGGGGGGGAGGAGGGTGGGCACGGGGGGGGAGGAGGAGGGTGGGCACTGGGGGGGGAGGGTGGGCACGGGGGGGAGGAGGAGGGTGGGCACTGGGGGGGGGGGACGGAGGAGGAGGAGGGTGGGCACTGGGGGGGACGGGGACGGAGGAGGAGGAGGGTGGGCACTGGGGGGGGGGGGACGGAGGAGGAGGAGGGTGGGCACTGGGGGGGGGAGACGGAGGAGGAGGAGGGTGGGCACTGGGGGGGGAGACGGAGGAGGGTGGGCACTGGGGGGGGAGGAGGAGGAGGGTGGGCACTGGGGGGGGGAGGAGGGTGGGCACTGGGGGGGGGGAGGAGGGTGGGCACTGGGGGGGGAGGAGGGTGGGCACGGGGGGGGGGGGTGGAGGAGGAGGGTGGGCACGGGGGGGGGGGTGGAGGAGGAGGGTGGGCACTGGGGGGGGGGACGGAGGAGGAGGAGGGTGGGCACTGGGGGGGACGGGGACGGAGGAGGAGGAGGGTGGGCACTGGGGGGACGGGGACGGAGGAGGAGGAGGAGGGTGGCACTGGGGGGGGGGGGACGGAGGAGGAGGAGGGTGGGCACTGGGGGGGGGAGACGGAGGAGGAGGAGGGTGGGCACTGGGGGGGGGAGACGGAGGAGGAGGAGGGTGGGCACTGGGGGGGAGACGGAGGAGGAGGAGGGTGGGCACTGGGGGGGGGACGGAGGAGGAGGAGGGTGGGCACTGGGGGGGGGGACGGAGGAGGAGGAGGGTGGGCACTGGGGGGGGGACGGAGGAGGAGGAGGGTGGGCACTGGGGGGGACGGAGGAGGAGGAGGAGGGTGGGCACTGGGGGGGGGGACGGAGGAGGAGGAGGGTGGGCACTGGGGGGGACGGAGGAGGAGGAGGAGGGTGGGCACTGGGGGGGGGGGACGGAGGAGGAGGAGGGTGGGCACTGGGGGGGGGGAGACGGAGGAGGAGGAGGGTGGGCACTGGGGGGGGGAGACGGAGGAGGAGGAGGTGTGGGCACTGGGGGGGGGAGACGGAGGAGGGTGGGCACTGGGGGGGGGGGGGGGGCACTGGTGGGGGGGGGACGGAGGAGGAGGGTGGGCACTGGGGGGGGGGACGGAGGAGGAGGAGGGTGGGCACTGGGGGGGGGAGACGGAGGAGGAGGAGGGTGGGCACTGGGGGGGGGAGACGGAGGAGGAGGAGGGGTGGGCACTGGGGGGGGGAGACGGAGGAGGGTGGGCACTGGGGGGGGGGAGACGGAGGAGGGTGGGCACTGGGGGGGGGGGAGACGGAGGAGGAGGAGGGTGGGCACTGGGGGGGGGAGACGGAGGAGGGTGGGCACTGGGGGGGGAGACGGAGGAGGAGGGTGGGCACTGGGGGGGGGGGAGACGGAGGAGGAGGGTGGGCACTGGGGGGGGAGAAGGAGGGTGAGCATTGGGGGGGAACTGAGGAGGACGAGGGTGGGCACTGGGGGGGGAGACGGAGGAGGGGGGCACTGGGGGTGGGGAACTGAGGAGGACGAGGGTGGGCACTTGGGGGTTACTCAGTAGGAGGAGGAGGGGTTCTGGTGTGGGTTGGGTTTACCATGTGACTGGGGGGCATGGCCTTCCTCTGGAGTAGTCGGGGGTCCCGTTACCTGCCGCTGACCCCTCTGCTCCCCTCCCCCCAGGTGTGGACTATGAAGTTGCCTTCTCCAAGATCATCCTGGAGCTGCGGAAGAAGCACCCGGGGCACATCCTGCCGGACGAGGACCTGCAGTGGGTGTTTGTGAACGCGGGCGGCTGGATGGGCTCCATGTGCCTGCTGCACGCCTCGCTGACTGAGTACGTGCTGCTCTTCGGGACGGCGGTGGACACCAGCGGGCACTCAGGTGAGCAGCGCACCCCTCCCCCGCACCTGGCGCACACACAGGAGGATGCCATAGTTCAGGGTCAGCCCGCTGCTGATAGAGACGGTGTCAGGCGCAGACGTCACCTCCCCGGGCGCTCGGGGCTTCTGCCTCGTGCAGTGAGACGTCAGCACCCCTGTGTGTCTGCAGTGGTATGATCCACCACTCTGCAGCTAGACTCCCTCAGGAGCAGACTAGGATGTTAAAGTGGCCCTGGAAAAACTGTGGCCCCGGAAAAACTGTGGCCCCATGTTGTAGATGTCACATGACATACGAGCCATCTTAAAGGGGTAGTCCCGGCCTTTACAACAAGATGTACCGCAGAGCACCTGACCGGTGGGGTGTCGGACCCCGGCCGAACATATAGAGACCGCCTTTACTGAGGATAGACCATCACAATCGTGGACGACCCCCGTTAAATGATCATGTGATCACCAGAGAGGTGGTCATGACCTGTAGAGGTAAATTTGTCTTTCCCAAACTGGAGGCTTGTACCCCGCAGGGTAAACCGTACCTCGTCCATGTGACCGGTGCCTGCAGCATGTTGCATCTCATTACTGTGCTGAAATACTCTGCGCTATCAGCAATCCTTGCATAAATCAATAGCTCAGGTGAATGTAAGACTTTGTAATGTCTCTTATCACAGAGAATAACGCCTCTTTCTCCACTTACCGGTCTGCAGACCCTGCCTGCAGCAGAGATGCCCCATGTGCCTCGTTCACACCTGTAATCTCCTAGATATGGGGTACTCGAGTAAAGGTCCACCTACCTGAGCCTGCTGTAGGATGAACCATCGGCGTGTAGCGCTGCATTATTATTATTTTTTTACACAATAATCCTCACCTCCGAGCCCGACTAATGTCCTTTCTGCCGACCAAACACTAAGGCCCCTTTCACACGGGCGAGGATTCCGCGCGGGTGCGATGCGTGGGGAGATCGCATTGCACCCGCACTGAATCCGGACCCATTCCATCTCTATGGGGCTGTGCACATGAGCGGTGATTTTTCACGCATCACTTTCGCGTTACGTGAAAATCGCAGCATGCTCTATATTGTGCGTTTATTAAGTGAATGGGGCTGCGTGAAAATGGAAAGCATAGTACAATAGGGCTGGAGGGGTTAAATTTTTTTTTTTAACTCTCCTTAATCCACTTGTTTGCGCAGCCGGCATCTCTTCTGTCTTCATCTGTGAGGAATAGGACCTTTGATGACATCTCTGCGCTCATCACATGGTCCATCACATGATCCATCACCATGGTAAAAGATCATGTGATGAGCGCAGTGATGTCATTAAAGGTCCTATTCCTCACAGATGAAGGCAAACAAGTGGTTAAGGTGAGTTAAATTATTATTTTTTAACCCCTCCAGCGCTATTGTACTATGCAGTCTGTATTCAGAATGCTATTAGTTTCCCTTCTAACCATGTTATAAGGGGAAATAATACAATCTACACAACACCTAACCCAAACCTGAACTTCTGTGAAGAAGTCCGGGTCTGGGTACCACATTCAGTTTTTTATCACGTGTGTGCAAAATGCATTGCACCCGCGCGATAAAAACTGAACAACAGAGCGCAATCGCAGTCAAAACTGACTGAAATTGGGTACCTATTCGCGCGGGTTTACCACAACGCATCTGGACCTTATCCGGACACGCTCGTGTGAAAGAGGCCTAAGAATATCCTTTCAGTGCCCCCCTAACAATAATGATGCCCCTCAGACAGTATGATACCCCTAAGTGCACCCTCACAGCAGGGCAATCCCTCCTTAGTTCCTCCCCACAGAGTATGAATACCCCAAGTGCCCCCTTCACAGTGGTAATGCCCTCTCTGTGCCCCCTTCACAGTGGTAATGCCCTCTCTGTGCCCCTTCACAGTGGTAATGCCCTCTCTGTGCCCCTTCACAGTGGTAATGCCCTCTCTGTGCCCCCTTCACAGTGGTAATGCCCTCTCTGTGCCCCCTTCACAGTGGTAATGCCCTCTCTGTGCCCCCTTCACAGTGGTAATGCCCTCTCTGTGCCCCCTTCACAGTGGTAATGCCCTCTCTGTGCCCCCTTCACAGTGGTAATGCCCTCTCTGTGCCCCCCTTCACAGTGGTAATGCCCTCTCTGTGCCCCCCTTCACAGTGGTAATGCCCTCTCTGTGCCCCCCTTCACAGTGGTAATGCCCTCTCTGTGCCCCCCTTCACAGTGGTAATGCCCTCTCTGTGCCCCCCCTTCACAGTGGTAATGCCCTCTCTGTGCCCCCCTTCACAGTGGTAATGCCTCTCTGTGCCCCCCTTCACAGTGGTAATGCCCTCTCTGTGCCCCCCTTCACAGTGGTAATGCCCTCTCTGTGGCCCCCTTCACAGTGGTAATGCCCTCTCTGTGGCCCCCTTCACAGTGGTAATGCCCCCTCTGTGCCCCCTTCACAGTGGTAATGCCCTCTCTGTGCCCCCTTCACAGTGGTAATGCCCCCTCTGTGCCCCCTTCACAGTGGTAATGCCCCCTCTGTGCACTGTGGCCCCCTCCAGGGTTAAAAACAAACACAGTAACTACTCACCTTGTCCCGTTCCTGAAGGTCACAGATCGCGCTGCAGCACAGTGTGGGCGGAGCTTTTGCAGATTTCCGGGTTGCAGGCTCCTCCCACACAGGCTGGCAGCATGGTCCGTGCTGAATGGTTGAGCGGGGAGAAGTCTTCGTGTTTCGCCGTTCTGTGCGCCGCCGGCCTGGAGGAGCGCGGGGAGCTGAGCGTTGAGTGACGGGACCCAGCTCCCTGCGCTCCAGCAATGACCGCTGCCATCTGTATTGATGGAGGCGCTGATTGCTTCTGGACTCTGGCACCCCGAGAGACGACACCCAGGTGCATGCAGGGGTCCGGACAGCTGGCGGTCTGCCAGTTTAGTACCCCTGTCCTATAGGGTGCTGCCGCTTCTGTGTGTGGAGTCACCTGACCGCGCGGGGACATTATATACCGCCTCCTAGGAGCGGCTGGAGAGTGATTACATACAGCACGAGAGGATCCTGTTATAACCGCACTGTATAGCGCCACCCACTTATTTCTTTGACCTGCTGCTGAGATGGCTGCACATGCTCAGTTTCATCCTTCAACTGCCCCCTGAGCTGTGATAGGGAGAGCATGGACACGCCCCTTGAGCTGTCAGCAGAAAGGACACTCCCCTTGAGCTGTCAGCGGAAAGGATACGCCCCTTGAGCTGCCAGCATGATATAAATTTGGCACTACACTGAATGGGGAGACCTCTGGATCCATGTGAGGTCCAGGGCTGGTTCTGGCTTTCTTAGAGGTTGTCATGTCCTATGTGATGTCTGATTTAGATTTTTTTTTACATTATTCTTGGGATAACCCCTTTAAGCCAAGCTATAGAAGTGTGGACTTACCTGTGCCTGACCTACCGTACGCTCCACGTGTGCACCGTGCCTAACCTGCGTTCCCTTTATTGCAGGACGCTACTGGGCAGAAATCTCTGATACTATATTATCAGGAACCTTCCGGCAGTGGAAAGAGGGGACAACGAAGAGCGAGATCTTCTACCCTGGTGAGAACAGCATCTTGTGATCAGAAAGAGTGCAGCTCTGGAGTATAATACAGCATGTAACTCGGGATAAGTAATGTATGTACACAGTGACTGCACCAGCAGAATAGTGAGTGCAGCTCTGGAGTATAATACAGGATATAACTCAGGATCAGTACAGGATAAGTAATGTAATGTATGTACACAGTGACTGCACCAGCAGAATAGTGAGTGCAGCTCTGGAGTATAATACAGGATGTAACTCAGGATCAGTACAGGATAAGTAATGTATGTACACAGTGACTGCACCAGCAGAATAGTGAGTGCAGCTCTGGAGTATAATACTGGATGTAACTTCAGGATCAGTACAGGATAAGTAATGTATGTACACAGTGACTGCACCAGCAGAATAGTGAGTGCAGCTCTGGAGTATAATACAGGATGTAACTCAGGATCAGTACAGGATAAGTAATGTATGTACACAGTGACTGCACCAGCAGAATAGTGAGTGCAGCTCTGGAGTATAATACAGGATGTAACTCAGGATCAGTACAGGATAAGTAATGTATGTACACAGTGACTGCACCAGCAGAATAGTGAGTGCAGCTCTGGAGTATAATACAGGATGTAACTAAATGATTTTCCTATTTCATGACGTAAAGTCATAGTTTTATTAAAGACACGGGTCGAGTATTGCTATCTCCTTCTTTACTTCCACCAATAGCAGCAAAGGAGAAATTAACATAATCAAAACAACAAAGGCCCCTCCCCTGACAGATCCTATAATAAGCAGTGTCCTCTTCATATCTTCCTCTTTCTTTGAATCCACGACACCAACCGCCAACCATAACCGAAAACGAACCGAACTGGAACTGGAACCGACACCGACCCTTCTGGTCCCTCCAACTGAAGAACTCAAGCCAACATGGCTAACATCTCAGGAAACCTGGAACAACACGGAACGCCATCTGCCAAGGAGTTCTCAACCTGAAACAGAACAAATAATATAGCCAGTGTAAGCACATGGGTACAAAATGCGCAATCTCGACCCTATAACGGTCGCACATCAAAAGGTCGCTGAAACAACCATAATAAACTGAACGGCAAAACGTCATAAATAACAATAAAAGACAGTCAAACAGTCAATAACAATAATAACATAACAACCGGGGGGGCAAGAGAAACCTAGGGCGGGCAATACTCGCCTCCGTGTCTTTAATAAAACTATGACTTTACGTCATGAAATAGGAAAATCATTTAGTTTTACAGCAAGACACGGAGGCTTCGTATTGCAAGTTCAAAGCTGCTCAATAATAGCTGAAAACACGTGAGTAGGAGGACGGAAATAAAATTCTGTGAACGTCGTGGCCCTAGACCAGTCAGCCAGACGCAGAATGTCCTCCAAACGAGCCCCCGAAACTGCCAGGGCAGTAGCAGCCGCGCCCCTGGCCGAGTGAGCGGTAAAGATCGTCGTATCAATCCCGGAAAGGGACATGACCCACTTCATCCATCGCGCCAAAGTGGGACTGGTCACCGGGCCAAAGGGATGGCGAATAGAGAGGAAAAGCTGCGGAATGTCCGCAGAACGGTGAGACCGAGTGCGCAACTCATATTCCCGCAGGCAAACTACAGGACAGAGCGCCGGAGAAGACGGAAAACTGGGATAGGACACCGACCGAATATTGGTCTTGGTACGCCGTGTGATGTTAAAAGTAACACCCTCGGGCGTAAAGGACCTGGCATCATGATCCAGAGCCCTAACATCTGAGACCCTCTTACAGGAAATCAGGCAAAAAAGAGTCAGCAATTTGGCCGACAGCTGACGGAGGGAAAGAGACGCGTTGTCGGGCCAGGAAGAGAGAAAAGACAGGACCAGGGAGACATCCCACGTAGCGGTGAAACGCGGCCGAGGAGGCCGAGCCAAACGCGAGCCACGTAAAAGCCGAGACACCAAAGGGTGTTGACCAGCAGGAACGCCATCAAAACCCTGATGAGTCGAGGAAATCGCGGAACGGAACAAATTGATGGTCCGATAAGCTTTCCCTGCTTCAAAAAGAGACGTCAGGAATTGCAATAAATGGGTCACAGACGCCGAAACGGGATCCAGGTCCCGTTCCATGCACCAGCCAACCCAAGATCCCCAAGCTGCCCGGTAAGATTTTCGGGTGCCGGGAGCCCAAGCGTTGTCCAGGAGGCGTCTAGTTGCCTCCGAAACTCCCTCGACCTCGCCTGGAGTCCTGAGATTCGGCACGCCAGAAGTTGAAGGGAGCCGTCGACCAGGAGAGGATGTGGGGCACCCAGCGGGTCCTGGAGGAGATCCGTCCGCGTCGGGAGTAGGAGAGGCACATCCACCAGGAGTTCCAGGATAATCGGGTACCAGGCTTGAGACCCCCAGAAGGGAATCACCACCACCAATTCCGCCGCCTGACGACGAGTCTGTAGCAGCATCCTCGGAATCATGGCGAACGGCGGAAATGCGTAATGTAGGGCTGCAGACCAGTCCTGGAGAAACGCATCCACCGCCTCTGCCTCCGGATCCGGACGCCAGCTGAAGAACCTGGGCAGGTGAGCGTTGAGACGGGACGCGAAGAGGTCTATGGAACAAGGACCCCAGATGTCCGAGATCATGGAGAACATCTCCGGATTCAACCTCCAGTCGCTGCCGTCCGTGAAGCATCGGGAGCTCCAATCCGCTCGGTAGTTGTGGAGACCCGGAAGGTACTCCGCTTGAACCATGATGTCCCTGGACAGACAGTAGGACCAGAACTCCTTCGCCAGTCGGGCCTAAGGTGGCCGATTGAGTGCCGCCTAGATGATTGACGTATCGGACCGCCGACACGTTGTCCATGCGTAGACGGATGCATGCATGAGCTATGCCCTTGGTGAAACTCCTGATGGCAAACGAACCCGCTAGAAGTTCCAGAGCGTTGATGTGAAAACGGGTCTCGGACTCCGACCATCGACCGCCAGTGGAGATACCCTCGCAGTGGGCCCCCCAGCCCTGGAGACTCGCGTCCGACTTCCACCGTGAATTCCGGTTGGAATCCGAAAATTGCTCTGCCGTTCCAGGCTTCCAAATTGCTCAACCACCAACGGAGTTCCTCCTGAGCTTCCTGATCCAGAATCACCGCGTCTGCAAACTGAGGCCCCGGCACGGAGGTGGGCGATCTTCAGACGCTGTAAAGCCCGATAATGGAGTGGAGCGGGAAAGACTGCCTGGATAGAGGAGGCTAATAGCCCAATGATGCGAGCCAGATGGCGTAGGATAGGGAGGGAGTAGAGAGAGCATGTCTCAACTCCTTGCGTATCGTCCGTAACTTCTCCGCAGGAAGACTGAGGGATTCCGCGACAGAGTCCACCGTGAAGCCCAGAAACTCCATACGCCGAGACGGCGTGAGACAGGATTTCTCGAGATTGAGTAGAAAACCCAGACTCGTCAGCAGATCCGAGGTCCACTGGAGGTGTTGTAGCAGAGACTGCTGATCCTTGGTGCATAATGAGGATGTCGTCCAAGTATATGACAAGACGCACCCCCCGACTCCGCAGCCAGGCCATGACTGGGCGCAGTAACTTGGTGAAGCACCAAGGCGCCGAGGAAAGGCCGAACGGTAGGCAAGTGAAGCGCCACACTTCGCCCTTCCACAGGAAGCGAAGAAGGTCCCTGGAGGAGGAGGCCACCGGAACCGTCAGATAGGCATCTTTGAGATCCAGCTTCACCATCCAGTCCCCTGGAATCAGCAAGTCCCGAAGGAGGTGAATCCCCTCCATCTTGAAGTGGCGGTAGCGCACCACAGAGTTCAGTGCCCGGAGATTTATGACCTGGACGAAATTGACCCCCTTTTTTCTGAACTAGAAAAATGTGGCTGAGAACGCCCCTTCGGGTAGGAGGGGCCCTTTCTATCGCACCCTTGTGCAAGAGGGAAAAAAGTTCTACGTCCACTAGCTCCCTGTCCGGTAGCGCCAGGGGCGGGGGAGAAAGGACGAAATCTGGGGAACCCGTAAGTTCTATGTGGAACCCCTGCACAGTGATCAGCACCCATGGGTCTGATGTGATGTTGGACCAAACGTGGGAACATAGACGGAGTCTGCCCCCTACGCGAGGGGTGGAAGAAGTCCCCACTGGGGAAAGACTTACCGAAAGATTTTCTGTAGCTCGGATTCCCTCTGACCGACCTGGAACGCCATTGGCCGCCTCTGGCCGGGAAGAACGAGGGGGGATTCCTTTGGTCCTGGAAAGGAGGCCTCTGGTTGAAGGAGCCTCTGCCCGAGCTGCGGGCTTGATAACTGGAGCGGCCGGACAGACGGCCCCTACCACTGCCGGCCCTAGTGGAGACCCGTCCCTGAAATACCCTTTTCATGGATGACTGGGCCTTGTCCAATGCGGTAAATGCTCCAACGTACCTGCTGAGGTCCTTAATGAAGGAATCCCCGAACAGTTGACCCTGAGCCTCCTTCCCTGTCTCAGTGAGTGCCAAGTTGGCCAATTTTGGGTCGATTTTAAAAAGGATGGCTTTACGCCTTTCAATGGACAGGGAGGAGTTAGTGCTGCCCGCAATGCAAATGGCTCTTTGAATCCAGCCAGTAAGCTCCTCCGGGTCAACCGGAGAGCCGTCCACCTTGGCCGATTCGGCCATCTCAAAAATTTTGGCTAGGGGGCCAAAAATGTCGAGGAGCTTGTCCTGACAACTCTTTATAGCGGAATCTAGCCCCTTACGGGGATTCCAGCCGGTTTTGGCCAAAAACTGCGTCATCTTTTGATCCACAGCTGGCGTTTCGCAGACCTTGTTAGGGATTAATGGTCTGGGGCATTCCGCACGGAGCTTACTGCGCGCCTCTTTGCTGAGAGGACGACGCACCCAATGCTCCAGGTAGTCGCTCACATGAGCTACAGGCATCCACTCCGCCGACCTAGGGTGGTGGAGGGCATCAGGGTCAAATAGATGGGTTGCCAGAGGGATCCACCAGGCTAGAAGCCGTGTTAGGGGCAGAGGTGGATGCGCCCACGGACCCAGATGTGGAAGGCCTAGGGCCTGAGGTACCTGGAAACTCCTGTTCCTTCTCCAACTCTCCATCAGAGTGGTCATCTGCCTCCGCATAAGCCTCCATGTCAGATTCGTTCTCAGAATCTATATCATAAGTTTGTGCTCTAGCACTTTTCCACGTTCGCGCCCTTTCTGCCTGGCGCGGCAAGGCTCTTTTGCGCGATCTAAGCGCGCTATCCTGGGTGGCTTGGATCACACCAATCAAATTCTCCTGGGCAGGAGGTTCAATGGCAGGCTGCGGGTTATTGGGTGCAGGCATTAAATTAGAGGGGCCCGGAGCATGGGCAGATAAGGCCTGAGAAATGGTCTGAGAGATCATTGAGGACATGGAGCCCATGGCCTCTATAATAGCACTAGACACTGAGCGTTGTAGCTCCAGGGCCTGTGTGCTCATGACTGGCAAACCGGGGTCCCCCGATGGTGGGGGGGGGATTAGGCCCGGAGGGGGATCGGTCTGAGGACATGATCTCGATTAAATAAGGCTGGTAGTCTTATCAGAATAATAATAATAATGGGAACCCCTACTGTACCCAGACTAACAGTGCCTAAACTGTGGCCGAAACTTACCTAAGCAGGGGTTAATCACCCCAAGCGCCGCAGAGAGGTAGGAGCCGATCCGGAGATGAGAGGAGCAGTGAGGCAACTGAAGAGCGCTCCGAAATCCCGCGAGAGGACGGGCGGGGACTCCCAAGATGGCCGCCGAGATCTCGCGAGATCTCGGAGCCGCGGGAAGCCAAAGGGAAGCGCCGTAGAAGCCTATGCCGACGGAGGCCAGCAGGGAGGAATCGGAGCGGCGCAAAGGTAGGGGGAGAAGAGGGGGTTCGAAAACAAACCCCACAGATAAAACGTCTGGGAAACAGCGTCGATGCCTAGGCCGAGGGGAAAGAGAGGGAGGGGGAAACGAATCCCAGCAGAAGACCGCAATAGGCGCACAGAGGATAGAGCAAAAACTGCGGAAAAATCCCACAAATGAAGGGAAAAGGGGGGAACCCTGTTACAGATCAGCACAGGATATATATATATACTCGGCCATCCTGAAAATACCATGCAAAGACATAAATAGCCTTCAATCTAAATCACACAACAGAATAAATAGACAACTTATCTTTGGTGGAGCAGCAAAGAAAGAGGAAGATATGAAGAGGACACTGCTTATTATAGGATCTGTCAGGGGAGGGGCCTTGGTTGTTTTGATTATGTTAATTTTTCCTTTGCTGCTATTGGTGGAAGTAAAGAAGGAGATAGCAATACTCGCCTCCGTGTCTTGCTGTAAAACTCAGGATCAGTACAGGATAAGTAATGTATGTACACAGTGACTGCACCAGCAGAATAGTGAGTGCAGCTCTGGAGTATAATACAGGATGTAACTCAGGATCAGTACAGGATAAGTAATGTATGTACACAGTGACTGCACCAGCAGAATAGTGAGTGCAGCTCTGGAGTATAATACAGGATGTAACTCAGGATCAGTACAGGATAAGTAATGTATGTACACAGTGACTGCACCAGCAGAATAGTGAGTGCAGCTCTGGAGTATAATACAGGATGTAACTCAGGATCAGTACAGGATAAGTAATGTATGTACACAGTGACTGCACCAGCAGACTAGTGAGTGCAGCTCTGGAGTATAATACAGGATGTAATGCAGGATCAGTACAGGATAAGTAATGTATGTGCACAGTGACTGCACCAGCAGAATAGTGAGTGCAGCTCTGGAGTATAATACAGGATGTAACTCAGGATCAGTACAGGATAAGTAATGTATGTACACAGTGACTGCACCAGCAGAATAGTGAGTGCAGCTCTGGAGTATAATACAGGATGTAACTCAGGATCAGTACAGGATAAGTAATGTATGTACACAGTGACTGCACCAGCAGAATAGTGAGTGCAGCTCTGGAGGAAGGGCTTGATCGGGCTTTTCTGGACCCGTCAGGACTAGGACGTATCTGTCACGTGAGGGTTTGTTCAGATTATTCTCTAATCTTTGCTCCTCGGCAGTCCTGGGGATGCTGGGTTATTGGGGTCTTACAGTAGGTCACCCTGTAGTGCGGGTAGGTCACAGCTGGGTTACCGTATATGATGACTGTTCTTGACATGCCGTGCTTTCCCTCTGTGCAGGAGATACCATTGTGCATGAAGTGGGGGAGGCCACGTCCGTTCAGTGGACTGCGGGCACCTGGATGGTGGAGTACGGCCGCGGGTTCATTCCTTCCACCTTGGGTTTCGCTCTGGCGGACACGTTCTTCAGCACCCAGGACTTCCTCACCTTCTACTACACAGTGCGGGTGTACACCAAAGGCTTACTGCTGGAAGCGCACACCTACCTGTCCGACCTGGGGGTCTTCTAAGAACGTCCCTCCTGGAGGTGAGACCACGGGCGGCACCAGCATTTACCCGAAGATCATCCATGTCTGAGGAGCGACCATCGTCATCTCATGGGTCTGGTCCTGTCTGGACGCGATGTGGGAGGACCCCGCAGAGCAGATCGCCATATCCGTCCATCTGCGCGGTCGTCATCGGCGCTGTGCCCTGGAGAATCGCGTCCGATAATCCACAATTCCCAAACCGTGTTAATTACTGTGATCCGAAATCAGAGGCCCCTTCTCTATGGGGGGACAAGATGGAAGCTCGCGTCCTCGCATTAATCGCCTGAAGACTTACAGACTCGTTTTATCAGTCACCTCCCAAATTATCCGATTATTTTTAATAAATCATGAAGACCTGCGCTATTTCTACAGAACGGAGCCTCGTACATTCCTTATGCAACACAAAATGTCCGACGCTGCCGAGTTATTGCCAAAATCGAAGACTGAAAATTCTCCTGTCTACCGAGAACGGCTCCACCCCTGGTCACAGGTTGTGTGCGGTATTACAGCTCGGCCCCAATCACTTCAGGGGAGCCGGGCGCCGATACCAGGCACAACCCGTGGGATGGTTTTGGAAGAAGGCAGCCATGTTTGTCTAATCCTGAACGACCCCTTAATAGTAAAACTGGTCAATTACTGCTCCTGCTGGGAGTGCAGTGGCGGCTGCTGTCCACTAGGTGGTGGCGTTGTCCTGACGACGCAGATTTTCTTTTGTCCCATTTGTGGCCTCGGAGTTATCTGGGGATTTGATATTGATGGGGCGCTGGCCCCTGCCAACTGTTTGAAGAGGCCGGAAGTGTTGCAGGCTTACCAAGCACAGCGCCATACATGTATAGTGGCTGTGCTTGGTATTGCAGCTGAGCTGCAGCATTACGTCATCATCTGACTGATGGTGACATCACTGGCCAAGGGTTCATGGAGGGCTGTGACCACCTCGATCAGCTGGGAGTGCCGGGGGTCGGAGCCCCCACTGGTCTCTGTCCAGAGCGTATGAAAATACCAGATAACCCCTTCAATGTGTAATCCTCATCCATGATGTAAGGAGCCCCCGGTTTGCGGCTTTTAGTCGATGCAGTTTAATGTCCGTTTCTTCAAAAATTACAACTTTCTCAACGCCTGGGGCTGCCGGTTTTGTGTTGTGACGTAACGACCCTGCCGGATGTTGCGGCGGCTTTGGCACACCCAGTCACGTTGTGGTAGGGAGCGGGCGGTGCAATACGGACATTGGTGTGCACTAGGAAAAACGATTGGCCGTGGTGAGCGCCCAATACGGTATTTGTCATGTGAACCACAGAAAAGTCGTGGAGTCTGCGGATAGGTAGCGGTGAAGCCGTGTGGTCTGAACGCTGCTGGTGGGTAATACGGAGGTGCGCGCTTCTGTCGGGTCAGTGGGGCGGACGTAGCCGCCTCTATAGCTGTATCCCATGCCTGACAGAAGCTGAGCCGACTGCGCTCCACGCGGACAGGACCCCGGAAATCTGCAGTCCTTACATGTCGGCCATATGTCACATGGCTCTTTCCGGACTGCCGCCTTTGTCGCGGTGGGGTTCCACTTGTCCTTCGGCTGCTAAGAACTGCAGTATGTTTCTGGTCTGCCACTTTCAGCCTGTGGAGGGCGCCCCGGGTATAATATTTCCTTCATGATAAGTTATTCCCCCAAGCTGTTGTGAGACTACAATTCCCAGCATGCTCTGAGAAGAGCAGCGCTAGTGCACATGCTGGGAGTTGTAGTTTCACAACCACTCCATTTAAATACGGGACCTGGCAGCTGCTCCATGTAAGCTGAGCTCACACGCATCTGACAACTTGAAATGCGCAGGATGTAGGTGGACACCGGGGTACGAGCGACCTGCCGGCGTCTACTCCGGATCCTTCGCAGCTGGTATATTAGGTGCGAGGGGTAACACAGAAGACGCCAGAGCTTTATGTGCACGTGGTGAGGAAACCATCCCGGCGCTCGCATGTCTTCACATATATTGTTACGTAAGACGCGTTTCAGCCCCTCCCGAGCCTTTGTCTCCCATGGTTGATGGACTGAAACGCGTCCTAACAGTAAATGCTGTGAAGACATGCGAGCGCCGGGATTCTTTGACTCTCATAGGTGTGGGTGGTTCTCCGTCTCCTTAAAGGGGTTTTTCCGAGATTTTCTTACTGATGGCCTATCCTCAGTATCTGCGCGGTGGGGGTCTGACACCCGGGACCCCCGCTGAGCAGCTACTTGAGAAGGCAGTGGCGCTCTTGTGAGCATTGCGGCCTTCTCTCTGCTGTCCCTAGGCCAGAGTTGTCGCGTTCATCAGTCACATGACCTGGGTGCAGCTCGGCCCCATAGAAGAGAATAGGACTGAGCTGTGATACCGAGCACGGCCACTGTACAATGATGGCGCTGTGCATGGTGAGCTGAGAGAAGGCTTATGGCGCTCACAGGAAGACTGGTCCTTTTTAAACAGCTGATTGGTGGGGGTCCAAGGTGTCAGACCCCCCCCCCCTTTTAACCCCCTCCCACTCCACCAGTTTCGGCCTTCATGACCGCTCTGTCGCTGGGAGGCTTGTTTTCTGCGGGAGGAGTACCTTGTCTGCCTCCTTCCTCCCCGCTGTGTGTGTTCTGTCATGCCGCCATCTTTCTTCGTCCGCCTCACACATGGTAACGCTCTGACCGGCGGTATACGGTGTAGAGGTCCGTCCGCCTTATACCAGGAGGGAGCTGAAGGTAACGCTCCCTCTCCATCCAGAAGACCACTGACCTTTGCCATGACCGTTACTGCTCCCCAGGCAAAATCTGCAAGTGAAGCCCTTGGGCCTCATGCACACGACCGTTGTGTGCATCCGTGGCCGTTGTGCCGTTTTCAGTTTTTTTTTCGCTGACCCATTGACTTTCAATGGGTCCATGAAAAAATCTGAAAATGCACCGTACATCCGTGATCCGTGTTTCCTGTCCGTCAAAAAAATATGACCTGTCCTATTTTTTTGACGGACAACGGTTCACGGACCCATTCAAGTCAACGGGTCCGTGAAAAAACACGGATGCACACAAGATTGGCATCCGTGTCCGTGGGCTACTTCGTGAAAACTCAGATCCGACAGTATATTCTAACACAGAGGCGTTCCCATGGTGATGGGGACGCTTCAGGTTAGAATATACTAAAAGAACGGTGTACATGACTGCCGCCCCCCCCCCCCTGTATTTAACACATTGGTGGCCAGTGCGGCCGCCCCCCCCCCCTCCCTCCCCTGTAGTACTGTAGATTCATTGGTGGCCAGTGCGGCCCCCCCCCCCCCTCCCCTGTAGTACTGTAGATTCATTGGTGGCCAGTGCGGCCGGCCCCCCCCCCTCCCCTGTAGTACTGTAGATTCATTGGTGGCCAGTGCGGCCCCCCTCCCTCCCCTGTAGTACTGTAGATTCATTGGTGGCCAGTGCGGCCGGCCCCCCCCCCCCCCCCCCCCCTCCCCTGTAGTACTGTAGATTCATTGGTGGCCAGTGCGGCCGGCCCCCCCCCCCCCTCCCCTGTAGTACTGTAGATTCATTGGTGGCCAGTGCGGCCGGCCCCCCCCCCCCCTTCCTCCCCTGTAGTACTGTAGATTCATTGGTGGCCAGTGGGCCCCCCCCCCCCATCTAATTAAAATCTCCCCCCCCTATCATTGGTGGCAGCGGAGAGTTCCGATCAGAGTCCCAGTTTAATCGCTGGGGCTCCGATCGGTAACCATTGAAACCAGGACGCTACTGCGGTTGCCATGGTTACTTAGCAATATTCGAAGCATTATACTTACCTGCGAGCTGCACTGTCTGTGACCGGCCAGGAGCTCCTCCTACTGGTAAGTGACAGATCATTAGGCGATGCACCGCACAGACCTGTCACTTACCAGTAGGAGGAGCTCCCGGCCGGTCACAGACATCGCAGCTCGCAGGTAAGTATAATGCTTCTACAAATTGCTAAGTAACCATGGCAACCGGGACTGCAGTAGCAGCGGAACTCTCTGCTGCCACCAATGATAGGGGGGGGGGGAGATTTTAATTAGGAGGGGGAGGGCTTACTGTCCACCAATGAATCTACAGGGGAGGGGGGGGCGGCAGTCATGTACACAGTTCTTTGAGTATATTCTAACCTGAAGCGTCCCCATCACCATGGGAACGCCTCTGTGTTAGAATATACTGTCGGATCTGAGTTTCACGATCTAACTCAAATCCGATGGTATACTCTAACATAGAGGTGTTCCCATGGTGATGGGGACGCTTCAAGTTAAAATATACCATCGGATTTTAGAAGACTCCGATCCGATGGTATAAAAGGGACTCCTGACTTTACATTGAAAGTCAATGGGGACGGATCCGTTCGACGTTGACACAATATGGTGCAATTGCAAACGGATCCGTCCCTATTGACTTGCATTGTAATTCAGGACGGATCCGTTTGGCTCCGCGCGGACACAAAGACGACTTTTTTTTTCATGTCCGTGGATCGTCCAAAAATCAAGGAAGACCCACGGACGAAAAAACGGTCGTATGCATGAGGCCTAATTCACACGTCCGTGCGTCCGTTTTTTTTGCACTGAACAGCTGAGAAATAATTTTCAAAGCATCTCTTCCTAATGATCCATGAAACACGGGCGGCATCCACTGTTTTTACGGACCCATAGACCATAATGGGTGTGATGGATCTGTGACACTGATTCCATGCAAAAAAAACAGGACCCAAAGACCGTGTGAATAGACACGTTAAAATGAATGGGGGCGTGTGCTGACCAGCTGAGAACACGTATAGCACACGTATGTAGAACACGGACGTGTGAATGAGGCTTAAAACATGTTTGTAATACCGCATACGTCTACGGGTAGCCTTAGGGCAGGGATCCGGAACCTCCGGCAGGCCAGCTGTGATGAAACTACCACTCCCAGCATGCACACACTCATGGGAGTGTATTGAGTGCTGTAGGTTGCTGGCTCATGCACACGGTCATATTTTTATCCGTGTCCTTTCCGGTTTTTTTCTGGCCCGTATGCGAAACTGTTCACTTCAACAGAAGTTACTCCGTTTCCGCATGGCCGTTGTATTAGGGGGCGGCCTTTCCGTTTCCGCCAAGTGCGTAATGCACACAGCCGGTATCCGTGTTTTGTGGACCGCAACGCATACAGTGGCCGTGTACATGTGTACGGCCTCATGCACACGACCGTCGTTTGGGTCCGCATCTGAACCGCCCACACTTATTTCAATGAGGCCGCAAAAGATGCGGACAGAACTCCGTGTGCTGTCCACATCCGTGGCCTCGCTAAAAAAAAATAACATGTCCTATTCTTGTCCGCGCTTTGTGGACCAGAATAGGCATTTATATTGCCGGCGCCCATTCCGTTCCGCAAATTGCGGAAGGCAACACGGGCACCTTCTGTTTTTTTGCGGACCGCAAAAAACGGCACGGTCCTGTGCATGAGGCCTAACAGTGCAGAAATTGACTGACTACTAATCTGCAGCTTGTCAGGCTCAGCAGTCACTGCGCTGTAACACGCCGCCGCCGCGCGCTCACCTCCTGATGTACGTGTGCGGTGGTGGGAACTACCTGCCTGATGCACAGTACATGTCAGGAAGGGAGGAAAAGACGTGTCCGGTGCAGGACCAGCGCCTGCCAGTAAATATGGGATCATACACTGCAGACAATGACAGGAAGTGTGCCGCCACACGGTCTCGCAGTACCCGCGGCGCAGACTGGTCATCTTTGTTTCATCCTGCTGCTAATCCTCTGCAGATCTGACACTTTGCGATGCACAGGGCGAAATCATGGGGGAAAGTCCTGCCCTCCTCAGGCTACCTGCGGGTGCGGGCTGTCGGGTAGGTATTCTGTGCAGGTTCCTGTGTGCGGCCGCAATGAAAATTACGTGCGAGAAAGAGTTCACATCCGCGTTACTGACCCGTAGAACAAAAAAAACGGATCCTGTGCATCAGTTTAGGCTACATGCACATGAGTGCCTCCGCAATATATGGCCGCCAGCCGTTTGTGCACCGTATCACGGATGCGGACCCACTCAAGTGAATCCGGAAGGTCGGTGCTGAATGGAACACCATGGAGCGCTCCCTTGGGGTTTCGGACTGCAAAACAGTAGTGCATTGTTGTCGGCAGCGCGTCCCTTCCTTACACGGGGAGATGACGGCCATTTATACGGTTATAGAAAACGCTATCAGCTGACATGAGCGTCCGTGGATCCCAGGGCGGTGACTTCAGTATAAGAGGCAGGAATTAGATGGCGGCATAACGATAAAACATACCGCCCTCTTCACCGTCGCCAGGCATCTCATGGCAGTGTAATGTAATGACCTACACGCTGATTACAGCCGGGCTTCACTTACTTTTATTGGCGCAAACATTTTGGTAAAATCACCGCTTGTTAGCGGGAGGCAAGCGCTGGCGTCCGCTCCGGGTCACGCATGCGCTGCCGAGTCTGTGAAATTCCTGGATTGTGCGCTAACCCCACCCAAGGTACTGGGCGACGGGGAGGATGCTGCCAGTCAGGGACTGGTGGGGGGGATTAACTCGCCATGATCAGGACTAGAGCAGTGTGTGCGTTCAGCCTCTGCTTGCTGTCAGTGAATAGAATCTTCGAGATTAAAGCACAAAGTCTAGTAGAAAATTGCAGAACTTTATTCCCAGGCTGAGCGCAGCGAGAGCCGCCGCACGTACAGCGTCCGGGAAGGTGATAACGGGCCTGATCCAAAATAATAACCAGGCAAAGACCTCACTCGTATGGTCATCGTGCACGGCACAAGAGGGAGGACATGGCGGCATCACTAGATTATACTTTGCATGTTGATGGATTTTTCTGTAGGTGATTATATTGAGATGTTTCTTTGGTCGGATGTACGGCCGGCGCACTGGCTGTGGTATGTCTGGTGGCTGCGTATAGTACTGGTCCTGGTGCCCGTATTTCTAGCTCTGATAGACTTTGTACTATTAACCTGCATCTTTCTCCCAGTGCAGCTAGCAGTGTAAAGCATGGAGGTTTTTATTTTTCTTGGCATGGGTCTGTCCACAGACATGAATAAAAGCAAATGCATCACTTACGTGGAGAAGAGATGGCACCAGGTGCACTATGGGAAGAAGGTGTCCTGGTTCTGCTCAGTCATCCACCTGGTGACATTGCTGGCTCAGTCACCAGGTGGAGCTGCACAGTCACCAGGTAGCGCCGCTGCAGCATCCACTGCACTGCACATTGCTGACTCAGTCACCAGGTGGAGCTGCACAGTCACCAGGTAGCGCCGCTGCAGCATCCACTGCACTGCACATTGCTGACTCAGTCACCAGGTGGCGCTGCTGCATCTACTGCGCTGCACATTGCTGGCTCAGTCACCAGGTGGCGCTGCTGCTGCACATTGCTGGCTTAGTCACCAGGTGGCACTGCTGCATCCACTGCACGGTACATTGCTGGCTCAGTCACCAGGTGGCGCTGCTGCATCATCCACTGCACTGGACATTGCTGGCTCAGTCACCAGGTGGCGCTGCTGCATCATCCACTGCGCTGGACATTGTTGGCACTGTCACCAGGTGGCGCTGTTGCATCATCCACTGCGCTGGACATTGTTGGCTCTGTCACCAGGTGGCGCTGTTGCATCATCCACTGCGCTGGACATTGTTGGCTCTGTCACCAGGTGGCGCTGTAAATTTACAATAATGCATGCAAAAAAAGGAGAAAAAAAACTCATTAGCCTAATGTTAGATTGTACAATCTCTGCAAGCGTGCCAGGAGTCAGTCATTACTCTCTGCCAGGGGTGCACCACCAATGAGGCGATCACCTCAGGTAGCACCAGGTAGGGGCAAGAGGGGGGCAGCCGAAGAGCCATGGGCTGAAGGAAAGGTGTTAGGTTAAGAAATTGGCATTGGGAAGGAGGGGGCGCCGTTTCAGTATTTGCCTCAGGCAGCAGAAAGGCTAGGTGCAGCCCTGCCCTCTGCGGTGAGACTAGGAATCCCATTGTTTCCAAATTGCTCCCTTAGCATCATGGAGTCTCAGACAGATGCTCGCTCTCTGCTAGGAACTAGTGCCGGACTATCAGAATCTCTGGACTGTCAAATGAATGATCTTTTCTTGCACCTACAGAATCTGATTCCTCCTGCAGTGGTTAATACCAAACAGCAGGTGGCGCTCCAAAGCTTGTCTCGTCATTCCAGCAGATCTGCACCAATACTATAGTTATTCGGATAGGAATGAAGGATAAGGCTAGGCTCACATCTGCAGCGGACGCTCTGGTGGCTTTCCATGCCGGACTCCATTACAGTCTATGGAATCCATCGGGTGCTGGCGGTGTCTGGCACATGCAGGATCCATGCCTATCCCTACTGTCCTCTTCACATCTGGGTGGGCAGCTGCATCACGAGGTCCGTCTGTCCTTTGCGACCACTCCTTGGTCTTCCTGGTGGATCCTCATGTGTCCAGCAAGGTTCTGAGGGCGGCCGGGCGAGGGATCACCTGTCTGACATTATAATGTACGGCTGGGAGACCAGGAGCGGCCCGGGGCCACGGCCCGTCTCCAGTCGTTTAACACGGGAGCTGGGGCGGAAAGCGAGTAATTTGTGTCTCCAGCTTCATGGCTGATGTCAGCAGCGCTCGTCGATCGCTCCACTTACAGCGAGTCTACACTAATGAAAATCCAATGAACAAACTGCTGGAAGTAAAGAAGGATTCCATTAAAATTAGAAAATCAAATCCCTGACAGATTATTTTCTCGGCCTTATTGATTCCTTTTATTACGGAAATATTGCTGCTAAATAACATCAGTGTGAGCAATCCTTGCACGTCTCTCCGGGCAGGGAGTCAATAGTGTGATGTCAGCTCTGCGGCCCCCGAGGGTGACAACTCCCAGCAGATTATCTGTACCTCATAGACATTCCATGTATGTATGCCTTGTCTAGAGGGGGACCACCAGCTCATATACACACTGCTCCTGTGACATCACCAGATTCATACACACACTGCTCCTGTGACATCACCGGATTCATACACACACTGCTCCTGTGACATCACCAGATTCATACACACACTGCTCCTGTGACATCACCGGATTCATATACACACTGCTCCTGTGACATCACCGGATTCATACACACACTGCTCCTGTGACATCACCGGATTCATACACACACTGCCCCTGTGACATCACCGGATTCATATACACACTGCCCCTGTGACATCACCGGATTCATATACACACTGCCCCTGTGACATCACCGGATTCATATACACACTGCCCCTGTGACATCACCGGATTCATATACACACTGCCCCTGTGACATCACCGGATTCATATACACACTGCCCCTGTGACATCACCGGATTCATATACACACTGCCCTGTGACATCACTGGATTCATATACACACTGCCCCCTGTGACATCACCGGATTCATATACACACTGCCCCTGTGACATCACCGGATTCATATACACACTGCCCCTGTGACATCACCAGCCTCATATACACACTGCTCCTGTGACATCACCGGATTCATATATATACACTGCTCCTGTGACATAACTGGATTCATATACACACTGCCCTGTGACATCACTGGATTCCTATAGTGGCCCATCCCATACTGCCCCTGTGACATCACTGGATTCATATACACACTGCTCTTGTGACATCACTGGATTCATATACACACTGCCCTGTGATATCACTGGATTCATATATATACACTGCCCCTGTGATATCACTGGATTCATATACACACTGCTCCTGTGACATCACCGGATTCATATATATACACTGCTCCTGTGACATCACTGGATTCATATACACACTGCTCCTGTGACATCACTGGATTCATATAGTGGCCCATCCCATACACTGCCCCTGTGACATCACTGGATTCATATACACACTGCCCCTGTGACATCACTAGACTCATATACACACTGCTCCTGTGACATCACTGGATTCATATACACACTGACCCTGTGACATCAGTAATATAGACACACCGCCGCTGAGCAGGAGAGAACATTCGCTGGGGGATGACCTCTGGCCTGCGCTCTCTCCCTGTCCGCTCACCACTGGGAAGAGCACAGGCTGGTGAACGGTGGTGAAATCTCCTCATAGATTGTAAGCTCTTGTGATCCGGGTCCTCACTTCTCTTCTCCTCATAGATTGTAAGCTCTTGTGATCAGGGTCCTCACTTCTCTTCTCCTCATAGATTGTAAGCTCTTGTGATCAGGGTCCTCACTTCTCTTCTCCTCATAGATTGTAAGCTCTTGTGATCAGGCTCCTCACTTCTCTTCTCCTCATAGATTGTAAGCTCTTGTGATCAGCGTCCTCACTTCTCTTCTCCTCATAGATTGTAAGCTCTTGTGATCAGGGTCCTCACTTCTCTTCTCCTCATAGATTGTAAGCTCTTGTGGGCAGGGTCCTCACTTCTCTTCTCCTCATAGATTGTAAGCTCTTGTGGGCAGGCTCCTCACTTCTCTTCTCCTGATAGATTGTAAGCTCTTGTGATCAGGGTCCTCACTTCTCTTCTCCTCCATAGATTGTAAGCTCTTGTGATCAGGGTCCTCACTTCTCTTCTCCTCCATAGATTGTAAGCTCTTGTGATCAGTGTCCTCACTTCTCTTCTCCTCATAGATTGTAAGCTCTTGTGATCAGGGTCCTCACTTCTCTTCTCCTCATAGATTGTAAGCTCTTGTGGGCAGGGTCCTCACTTCTCTTCTCCTCATAGATTGTAAGCTCTTGTGGGCAGGCTCCTCACTTCTCTTCTCCTGATAGATTGTAAGCTCTTGTGATCAGGGTCCTCACTTCTCTTCTCCTCCATAGATTGTAAGCTCTTGTGATCAGGGTCCTCACTTCTCTTCTGCTCATAGATTGTAAGCTCTTGTGGGCAGGGTCCTCACTTCTCTTCTCCTCATAGATTGTAAGCTCTTGTGATCAGGGTCCTCTTCTCCTCATAGATTGTAAGCTCTTGTGATCAGGGTCCTCACTTCTCTTCTCCTCATAGATTGTAAGCTCTTGTGATCAGGGTCCTCACTCATGTAATGTCTGTACATGCTCGGCATTAGGTGCTGCAGACAGTGGTGTGAACAGAGGGGGCAGTTACATTAAAGACGGTCTCAGGAATACAGGAGGTGACAGAGCGGTTTCCTCTTCGCAGGGCGGTGATACATTCCCCGTAGGATCCCAGGGCCGCGGCGTAGTGGACGTACACCTGACACCCAAGACAAGCGTGTCATTCATCTGCCTCAGTCGGGGGGCTCAGTTTTCAGAACCAATTAAAGTCTATGGGGCTATTCACATGGCTGTTTTAGTGACCATCAAATAATAGGACATGTTCTATTTTTGACCATTTTCATGGCCATACGGATCCCCTCTGAAATCAATGTTTTAACGTTCGTTTAGATGGGAGTGCACTGTGTAAAGCGGCAGGACCTGGCGCTCCCAGCGTTGTGGTGTCACATGATCATGCTGAGGGGATCGGGTCCTGCTGCCTCCGGTAAGGCGCGTGCAAGTGGTTGAGTAGACTAGCACATTCATAGTCACAGGTGCTTATCCATCAAGCAAACATGGTTGATAAAAAAAAATGGCTGCACAACATTTCCCATACAAACAATAGAGCTGAGAAATGGGGATCATTCTAAGTTAATGTGGTCTTATTCCTACTATAAATGGGAAAGTACAAGCTCTTTGCGCACATTTTCTCTGGACTTAAACAAGGCTATTCGCATTCTCTGACAGTAAGCAGAGATCTTGAAATAGGATGTGAAAAGTGTAATAGAAAGTTGCAGAACGGTTCATTACGCAGTAAATACACTTTATCAGGGTTGTCCAACTTTTTACAAGTAGTGGCCCATCCCATACCTCCCAACCCTCCCCCCCCAGTCCAGCAGGTCCCGGGACGGCTGAGGTAGGTCCTGATTTCTGTAGCATCCTGAGGAGCCGGCAGCTCCCCACTCGACCATTCACCGGCCGGTGCTCTCTCCGCAGGTGTGTTGACGTCACGGCATTGTGCCTGCTGCTGGAGAGTGGGGGATGTGCTCCGTTCATCAGGGAATGGGGCTAGGTGAGTATTACTTTTTTTATTTTATTACAGGGGTTGTCTCGTCTCGCTATTACAAAGGCGAGATGAGAACCAGTCCTTGACCACCTCCCGGCCTGGGAAACAGCAGAGCGCTCCGGGCCTCGCTCTTTCAGTAGCTCCCATTACGATGCAGGCTATGCTGCTCCTGAGTTAGGGAAACACTATAGTTCGCTGTGCTACATGGTCTCCTAGCTCTCATGCACTGCAATGGCGGAGCTCTGCTGCTTCCCGGGTGCAGGATGACACATGATGCACCAACCAAGACAAAAGAGGTGGTAACTCTGGGTCATTACATTCCCCCGCACTTAAGAGGCAAGCCGTCCTCAGCTTGTGCTCAGGGTATACACAAAATATAAATACCAATATATGCTCTCAGGGTACCAAAATGTAGATGAAGTTCTGCGTGATAATACATACAAAGACTGACATATAAGACGGCTACCAAAAGGTCTCTCTGCCCTTGTGAGTAGGGTGTCCGGTTAACAGATTCCCTCTCGGGTATAACCAGAGACCCACACAATGTGCATAAAGCGCTCACTACTGACTTTATGTATTGGGCCACAAATACCAAAGAAAGCATGGGGGTGTCTTTACTCTGTATTCCCACCACTATGCAATGAAACACCCGCAAACAGAAGGGTGGCTTTATCCTGTATTCCCTTCTAACACTAAGGCCTAGTTATGCTTGACGCTTCGTCACCTTGATGATTACAACAGGTAGCGAAACACTTTTCCTAAGCCGGTGCACTAGGCCTTAGGACATACACAACACAGGTGTAAACTAGGAGGATGAGTCACACTCAAATAGCAGCGGGTTACCCTTAACAGTGTTAGATCTGCTTGGAACATAACCACTCGGTTCCTTTAAGGACAAGGACTTTTTTTTTGTTTTATAATTGTACTCAGAGGCGATCCATAATGAGCAAGGCAATGTTAGATCTGCTTGGAAGGTACCAGCTGTCCTCAGAGGCGGTCCATAAAGACTAAGCAAAAAAATGAAGTGCTTACTATCTGATGAGACCTGAAATAAGTGCAAACATCACAATCCATACAATAGTGCATCTCATATATCACGTTGTTGTACCTGCAAGAGAAATACACAATGGGCACAATACGTGAACGTTGCTAAAACTTGAAAAAGGTTAGTGCAAAATAATCCAGGCACATTTTTATGAAGGCAAATAAATAGTGCAATAAAGTATTTAATTCATATTAGTGTCTCTTCTTCAGTGCTTGAGGTAAAGTGCAACAAACGGTAACTTTGAGTGCAACAAAGTCTCTTGAAGATAACAGAGTCCTTTGTAATCCATAGAATAGCAATGTAATTGTATTTGTAATCCAAAGGAATGGTAATGTCATTTGTAATCCAAAGGAGGTAACAAAGGTATTTGTAATCTACATGGCTAAGAATACCACAACAGGTCATGAGAACCATTAGCAAAGGCTCCCAAATAACCTGAAGGGGGGGGGGGGGATTTGGCACTGTCCAGTGCAACAGGGATTTAACTGATGATGGGGGAGTCCTAACAAACATGACCATCAGGGTGAGGGCAGAAATAGGGCAACCTGTAAAATAAAACACATAAAACAATGCCAACAGGCCATCACCCGTCAGGAACAGTCCACGAAGTGGCTCCCAAAGTCACTGTTTCTTTAAATTTACATGTAGAGGAGGCCCAGCTCTTCCGACAGTCCCGGGCCCAATTGGGACCATGACCGGTTTCCTGCAGAGGTGAGTCCTGGTCCATGGGAAGGCCTCCAGATGGTCCTGCGGGATCCGGCACGACCTGATCAGGGCTCCGAGAGGATCTCCTCAGGTAACGGAGGTGGAGTCTGAGGCCAATAGGCGCTCTGGCGAGAAACATGTTCCTTCCAGACAAGGTCATCTTCCTCTTCCATCCTTGAGGGGGCCAAAGACAAACTTCCAGGTCCTATCTGGGCATCGCGATCTGTGTCCGGACGCTCCATACCCTGCTGCGCATCCTGTCCTCCAGCAACATCCCCAGGCGCCGGGGTCTTCAACTGGGTCAGCCCGCCAGTGGAGCCCCACGGAACAAGTTGCATCATGTCCGACAGGCATATGGGGTGCACCACCCTCACCAGGCGCGTGTGTACCATAGGCTGAGGGTCCATATGGCGGAAGACACCATGTATCTCATTCCTCCTGAGCAGCGGAGGGGGAGTTCCGGCCGCCTCCGCTGTACCTGCCGGCACGGGTGTAGCCTGCGGCTCTTTCCTCCGGTATCACTGGCGCTGCGGCTTAGGTGCCAGGGTATTAGTCTCCTCCTCTCTGGCAAGCACTGGAGACGACAGAGGCGCCCTTGCTTCTGGGATATCATTCTCCCCGCTCGGGTGAGGTGCCGCCATGTTGTCTCCTCTGGCGCTGGAACAGGTATGAAATGCGGGAGGGGCTTCAGGGGAGTGGCTTTCTCCCTCCCTCGTCATACAGTAACATCGCTCTCGGTGGGCTGGGCTAGAGTTTCCCGCTCTGGCTGGGGGCGTTGCAGAATTTTCCCGCCATTGGGCATGAAGAAGATGCTGCGCCATAGAAAATAAAAATGGTGGATTAACTCTTTGGGCACTGGCACGCAGCGTTTTGCGCCAGTCACTCCGCAAAAAAGTCATCAAAGTCATTTCTGAAGGTATATTTGTAAATCCAATAGGCTAATAAAGTCTGTAGGCACACTATTTTAACGTTGTACAGTTCTTATCCTGTTTTCAATGGTTCTTAACCCCTTAAGGACCCTGCCATTTTTCACCTTATCCAGGCCATTCTCAGATTGTTTTCTCGTCACATATTGTACTTCATGACAGTGGTAAAATTGAGTAAAAAATAATAATTTTTATTTATAAAAAAATTCAAAATTTACCAAAAATTAGCAAATTTCCAAATTTCAATTTCTCTACTTTTATAATACATAGTAATACCTCCAAAAATAGTTATTACTTTACATTCCCCATATGTCATGTTTGGATAATTTTGTGAATGCCATTTTATTTTTGGCGGACGTTAGAAGGCTTAGGCCCCTTTCACACGGGCGAGATTTCCGCGCGGGTGCGATGCGTGAGTTGAACGCATTGCACCCGCACTGAATCCTGACCCATTCATTTCTATGGGGCTGTTCACATGAGCGGTGATTTTCACGCATCACTTATGCGTTGCGTGAAAATCGCAGCATGTTCTATATTCAGCGTTTTTCACGTAACGCAGGCCCCATAGAAATGAATGGGGTTGCGTGAAAATCGCAAGCATCCGCAAGCAAGTGCGGATGCGGTGCGATTTCCACACATGGGTTCTAGGTGACAGTCTATTCACTGTATTATTTTCCCTTATAACATGGTTATAAGGGAAAATAATAGCATTCTGACTACAGAATGCTTAGTATAATAGTGCTGGAAGGGTTAAAAATAATAAAAAAGTTAACTCACCTTATCCCCATGATCGTGTAGATCCCGGTCTGTTCTTTAGCTGTGGCTAAAGGACCTGTGGTGATGTCAGATCACATGCTCCATCACCATGGTGATGGACCATGTGATTGGAGCATGTGATCTGACATCACCAAAGGTCATTCAGTCCACAGCTAAAGAACAGACCGGGATCTACACGATCATGGGGATAAGGTGAGTTAACTTTTTTATTATTTTTAACCCTTCCAGCACTATTATACTAAGCATTCTGTATTCAGAATGCTATTATTTTCCCTTATAACCATGTTATAAGGGAAAATAATACAATCTTCAGAACATCAATCCCAAGCCCGAACTTCTGTGAAGAAGTTCGGGTTTGGGTACCAAACATGCGCGATTTTTCTCACGCGAGTGCAAAACGCATTACAATGTTTTGCACTCGCGCGGAATAATCGCGGGTGTTTCCGCAACGCACCCGCACATTTTTCCGCAACGCCCGTGTGAAACCAGCCTTAGAAGTTTAGAAGCAAATCTTCTAAACCACCCAATTACCCCATTTTACAAACTACACCCCTCAAGGTATTCAAAACTGATTTTACAAACGTTGTTAACCCTTTAGGTGTTCCACAAGAATTAATGGAAAATAGAGATAACATTTCAAAATTTAACTTTTTGGGCAGATTTTCCATTTGAATCCATTTTTTCCAGTTACAAAGCAAGGGTTAACAGCCAAACAAAACTCAATATTTATGGCCCTGAATCTGTAGTTTACAGAAACACCCTATATGTGGTCGTAAACTGCTGTACGGGCACACGGCAGGGTGCAGAAGGAAAGGAACGCCATACGGTTTTTGGAAGGCAGATTTTGCTGGACTGGTTTTTGGACACCATGTCCCATTTGAAGCCCCCCTGATGCATCCCTAGAGTAGAAACTCCAAAAAAGTGACCCCATTTTGGAAACTACGGGATAAGGTGACAGTTTTGTTGGCACTATTTTAGGGTATATATGATTTTTGGTTGCTCTATATTACACTTTTTGTGAGGCAAGGTAACAAGAAATAGCTGTTTTGGCACCGTTTTTATTTTTTGTTATTTACAACATTCATCTGACAGGTTAGATCATGTGGTATTTTTATAGAGCAGGTTGTCACGGACGCGACAATACCAAATATGACAACTTTTTTTTATTTATGTAAGTTTTACACAATGATTTCATTTTTGAAACAAAAACAATTATGTTTTAGTGTCTCCATAGTTTGAGATCCATAGTTTATTCAGTTTTTTGGGCGATTATCTTAGGTAGGGTATGATTTTTGCGGGATGAGATGACAGTTTAATTGGCACTATTTTGGGGTACGTAGGACTTTTTGATCGCTTGCTATTACACTTTTTGTGATGTAAGGTGACAAAAAAATTTTTTTTTTTACGCCGTTTTTATTTTTTAATGGTGTTTACCTGAGGTGTTAGGTCATGTGATAATTTTATAGAGCAGGTTCTTACGGATGCGGCGATACCTAATATGTCTACTTTTTTTTATTTATGTAAGTTTTACACAATGATTTCATTTTTTAAACAGAAAAATCCAGTTTTAGTGTCTCCATAGTCTGAGAGCTATAGTTTTTTTCAGTTTTTGGGAGATTATCTTAGGTAGGGTACCATTTTTGTGGTGCGTATGCGTATGACTTTTTGATCGCTTGGTATTACACTTTTTGTGATGTAAGGTGACAAAAAATGGCTTTTTTTTACAGTTTTTATTTAAAATTTTTTACGATGTTTACATGAGGGGTTAGGTCATGTGGTATTTTTAGAGAGCCAGTCGTTATGGACGTGGCAATACCTAATATGTATACTTTTTTTTTTTTTTTTTTAGTTTTACACAATAATATAATTTTTTAAACAAAAAAAAATCATATTTTTGTGTCTCCATAGTCTGAGAGCCATAGTTTTTTCAGTTTTTGGGAGATTATCTTAGGTAGGGTACCATTTTTGTGGGATGAGATGACGGTTTGATTAGCACTATTTTGGGGTGCATATGACTTTTTGATCGCTTGGTATTACACTTTTTTTACACTGACTGCTTTTTTTACACTTTTTTTTTTTACGGTGTTCACCTGAGGGGTTAGGTCATGTGATATTTTTATAGAGCAGGTTATTACGGACGTGGCGATACCTAATATGTATGCTTTTTCATTTACTTAAGATTTACACAATAACAGCATTTTTAGAACAAAAAAATATAATGTTTTAGTGTTTCCATATTCTGAGGCGATTGTCTTAGGTAGGGGCAATTGTCTTTGAGGGATGAGGTGAGGGTTAAATTGGTACTATTTTGGCGGGCATACGACTTTTTGAACGTTTGGTGTTGTACTTTTAGTGATGTAAGGTGACAACAAAAAAATGGTTTATTTAGCACAGTTTTTATTTTTTTATTTTTACGGTGTTCATCTGAGGGGTTAGATCATGTGATATGTTTATAGAGCCGGTCGATATGGACGCGGCGATACCTAATATGTCTACTTTTCTTTTTTCCCTATTTTTTACAATTTTGTTTTACTTTATTTGGGGAAAATTACGTTTTTTTTTTTACTTGAAACTTAAATTTATTTTGTAAAACTTTCTTTTTTTAACTTCTTTTTTCACTTTATTTTTTGTCCCACTATGGGACAGGGTCTGATCCTTGTTTCAATACAGCACAATACATCCTTATTGTATTGAACAGTCAGTGTCTTACACTGTAAGACGCTAACAGTTGCCTAGGAGACCCAGCCCTGGGGCTGGATCTCCTGGGCTTCCGTAGCTGGCAGTCCTGATGCCTGTTCAAGGCATCGAGGCTGCCATAGCAACCCTTGGTTCCCCGTCCCTGCAGCATGGGGACCGGATGGGGATGTACAGGCTGCGGCAAACCCCCTGTATGCTGCGGTCAGATACAGCAGGGGCCCGGCTGTCAGTATCAGCCGGGCCCCTGATGCTGATCGCGGCAGCAGTTGTGGGGCAGCGCGTTAACCCTAGGACGAGAATGCTCGTCCTAGGGCGTTAAGTACCTGCAAGTTAGGACGAGCATTCTCGTCCAAGGTCCTGAATGTGTTTATGGTACAGTTTTATACAGTTCAGAATCCTGTTCGCAATGGTTCTCAATGGCCTTAGAATAGTATGGCACACAGATGGGTACTGTTCGAATCCTGTTCTTGACGCCAATTGATTGCAGCAGCCTACTCTCAAGCGCCTGGGGTATCCCTTACCACTTAGGAGGTTTCTACGAAATATGTCCCTCTTATAGGGCAAGTAGTCGTGATGCCGCAGTTAAGCAACAAGGACATGGAGTCCCCTTTGTCGATGGTAGTGTTGGTACCCAGGGTAAGATTACCAGAGTGGTGTAGAGTGGCCTACAGTGTCTCTGAGGGTGTTAGATGCACGTGTCACGGTGCTCCTACCTGGATATCCTTGGATCCCAGACGTGATGTAGTCCGAGGCAGTGCAAAAAAAGGGGTTGTTGAATTTGGGTGATGAGTAAGTAGAATAAACGGAGTCCAGACTTTGTGTTAACGTTGAGCACAGCTTTACTTGGCATAAACGGTAATCCAAACAGTTTCTAGACTTTATCTTGATCATCAGCAGGTATTGGCTTAACTCTGGCAAGCAAACACTTCTGCAACAATCTCAGCTCTGTTATACTGTAGCTTTCTCAGCTCTGCTATGCTGGCGCTGGAGTAAATAGGAACTTTTCCTCTTCTGCCGGAACTTAGCTGTCAGTAGTCTGTTTCTTACTTTAATCCTAGAAACTTCTTCCTGGCTTCAAGCTTACTTGGCTTGGGGTTATAGGCCATGCAAGCCTAGGAGGGGACAAGCAACCATGCAGCACTTGCAGGCAGGTACTGCGGGCCCAGCAGAGCAAACAGTGCTCTGCTGGCCGACATACAACCTCTCCCCAGGATGGGGAAGGCTAGACTGATCCACTAACTCCTCCCTCTCTAAAGAGGGCTGGAAGGAACAAAAAGGTTCCTCTCCAAAGAAGGTAGCTCTGCACATATTGCCGCCATCTGCTGGTGAACCAGGCATACTACACTTAAACATTACATTAGCAAGGAAATGAATACATACACATTGCAGGATATGGCAATAAATATGCAGGATGACACATGATGCAGCAACCAAGATAGTGGGGGTACAAAAGAGGTGGTAATGCCACTCTGGATCATTACAGGGGCACTAAGGGGGCAGCAGTACTATAATGGGGGCTTAAATACTGTGTGGGGGCACTAAGGGGGCAGCAGTACTATAAGGGGGGCTTAAAGCGTGTGTGTGGGCAGCAGTACTATAAGGGGGCTTAAATACTGTGTGGGGGCACTAAGGGGGCAGTAGTACTATAAGGGGGGCTTAAATACTGTGTGGGGGCACTAAAGGGGTAGCAGTACTATAAGGGGGTTTAAATACTGTATGGGGGCACTAAGGGGACAGCAGTACTATAAGGGGGGCTTAAATTCTGTATGGGGGCACTAAGGGGGCAGCAGTACTATAAGGTGGGCTTAAATACTGTGTAGGGGCATTAAGGGGGCAGCAGTACTATAAGAGGGGCTTAAATACTGTGTGGGAGCATTAAGGGGCAGCAGTACTATAAGAGGGGCTTAAATACTGTGTGGGGGCACTAAGGGGGTAGCAGTACTATAAGAGGGGCTTAAATACTGTGTGGGAGCACTAAGGGGGCAGCAGTACTATAAGGGGGGCTTAAATACTGTGTGGGGGCACTAAGGGGGCAGTAGTACTATGAGAGGGGCTTAAATACAGTGTGGGAGCACTAAGGGGGCAGCAGTACTATAAGAGGGGCTTAAATACTGTGTGGGGGCACTAAGGGGGCAGTAGTACTATAAGGGGGGCTTAAATACTGTGTGGGAGCACTAAGGGGGCAGCAGTACTATAAGAGGGGCTTAAATACTGTGTGGGAGCACTAAGGGGGCAGCAGTACTATAAGAGGGGCTTAAATACTGTGTGGGAGCACTAAGGGGGCAGCAGTACTATAAGGGGGCTTAAATACTGTGTGGGGGCACTAAGGGGGCAGTAGTACTATAAGGGGGGCTTAAATACTGTGTGGGGGCACTAAGGGGATTGGGCATGTGATATTGGGCAGAGTTAGAGGCAGGGCTTAGTATAAAAAACATTGTCCCTCCTTGGTCATTTCAAGAGTTGGGGGGATATGGTCTATCCTCAGGATAAGCCATCACTCTGTGATCAGCGGGGTCAGATACCGCGCACACCGCTGATTGGCTGCTCTGCAGTAGCTCCAGCGCAGGACTCCACAGCTCCGGCCATTGTGGCCACTGCACGAGGGACGTACTTCTGTGGTTCAGGCGCCAATTTACGAACCAGAACTAATGTAGAACGGCTGGGGGTGCGAAGTGTCGGGCCCCCACCGATCGGATAGTGATGCCCTGTCCTGAAGATAGGACGTCCCCTTTAATACTGTAAGCCTCCTTTAACATGCTCATTGGATATTCTACTAGTTTTTACCATGGAATCCGCCCAATGGTGAATAATCGAACCTTTCCCCTTCCCCACACGGGATGTTGTCAGCCAGTAACGGCAGAGACGTCCAATAAGTTATTATCCTGCTGGTCAGAGTCCATGGTTTTGTCACCATAATCAGAGTAATCACCTGTGCAATTCCACAGTATGACCACTAGATGTCACTACAATCCAGCGAAACCGAAAGCTGCCTGTTCTGACACTAGAATTGCCCAGGTATATCCCGTATACACAGGTATATCCCGTATACTCCCAGGTATATCCCGTATACTCCCAGGTCACCATTCCGCGACCCTCCCTCCCCCAAGGGGTGCAAGCTACAATGAGCAGAAGACGACTCACTGACTTCTATGGGAGAATTTTCCTGGCATTTTCTGTGACCTGTAGAGAGGTCATTGTGCAGGGAGGGGGTAGATAAGCTGTCATCATCACCTACTGTATCGTGAATGGTGAATGTTGTGTTAGCTGTGTATTGGTGTTATATTCCATTGTAGTCCTGCCTGTGATGATAATGAGATGACTGCTGAAATGTGAATATTTGCACAGAGCAGATAGTGGCAGCCTATTATTGGGCTTAGTGACCAATGTGAATAATTAAGATTATATGAGATCGATGGGTGGCCATGGACTTCTATAGCTCCTGCCCTGGATTAACCCTTAACTTCCATCCCCTATACCTCATCCCTTTGACTTTAGATAGATATTTGATATATCTGTAAGATACATATTAGATGTACAGTTATTTGAGATATATATATATGCATAGTGCCTTGAAAAAAGTATTCACACCCCTTGAACGTTTCCACATGTTTTCACGTTACACCCACAAACTTAAATGTATTTTATTGGAATTTTATGTGATCGACCAACACAAAGTACAAGTCTGTGTGAGGTGAGACTACAATCATACCTGGTTCTCAAAATGTTTAATAAATAAAGATCTGGAAAGTGTTTGGTGCATTTGTATTCAGCCCCCTGTCCTCTGATACCCCTAAATAACATCCAGTGTGACCAATAGCCTTCAGAAGTCACCTATACGGTGTGTAATGTGAAGGCCTCAGAGGTTTGTTAGAGAACATTAGCGATCAAACAGCATCATGAAAACCAAGGAACACGCCAGACAGGTCAGGGATAAAGTGGTGGAGAAGTGTAAAGCAGGGTTAGGTTATAAAAAACATCCCCAGGCTCTGAACATCTCGGAGCACTGTTCAATCCATCATTCGAAAATGAAAGCAGTATGGCCCAACTACAAACCTAGCAAGACATGGCCGTCCACATAAACTGACAGCCCGGACAAGGAGAGCACTAATCAGAGAAGCAGCTCAGCCTCTGCTAAAGCTGCCAGAGACAGACCCCAAAAGACTGGCAGCTGGAATAGCAGTGAAAGGTGGTCCTGCAAAGCACTGACTCGGGGGCTGAATACAAATGCACCAAACACCGTCCAGAATTTTTTTAAACATTTGGAAAAATATTTATCATTTTTTTGACTTCTCACATAATTATTACTTTGTGTTGGTCACATAAACCCACAATAAAATATATTTACGTTTGTGGGAGTAACGTGAGAAAAATGTGGAAAAGTTCAGGGCACTAAATATATACATTAGAGGTAGGTAGATGAATAGAGAGATAGTTGGCTTCCTTAGGGTGCACATTGCTCTCAGTTTCTTAAAGGGCCAGCGGGCGCATCCAATTCTTTCTCCAGCCGATCACTGGTGGTCTCTGGCTATGTAAGGAGGACTACCGACTCGGACTCCTAGCCACCTGCCTCCTGCCCTGACCTTGGACTTGTTTCTCGGATACGTTTGTACGCAGCCTGCCCGACTTTCCTCACCATGGGGCCTCAGACCGAGGGACTTCTCCAGGAGGTAGCGGCTGGTTGGTCATCTGTGGTGGATAGATAGGAGATAGATATGAGATAGATAGATAATAGATAGATAATAGATAGATAGATAGATAGATAGATAATAGATAGATAATAGATAGATAGATGATAGATAGATAGATAGATAGATAATAGATAGATAGATAATAGATAGATAGATAGATAGATAGATAGATAGATAGGAGATAGATAGATAATAGATAGATAGATAGATAGATAGATAGATAGATAGGAGATAGATAGATAGATAGATAGATAGATAGATAGATAGATAGATAATAGATAGATAGATATGAGATAGATAGATGATAGATAGATAATAGATAGATAGATATGAGATAGATAGATAGATGATAGATAGATAGATAATAGATAGGAGACAGATAGATAGATAGATAGGAGATAGATAGATAATAGATAGATAGATAGATAATAGATAGATAGATATGAGATAGATAATAGATATGAGATAGATAATACATTGATAGACTTAGTGCCTGTGATTTAACCCTTTGGCTCCCAGTATCACTGGTCGGCGGCGGCTCCTGGGCCTGCAGGGTCATGTCTGGCGGGGTCCAGGCTGCTGGAAGATAAAGAGATGAAACAGAGTCCATAAAATCCCAGATGTTACTGGAGGGAGGGGGACTACAGAGGACAGGAATCCCCCCCCCAGGACTCTTCACAGCCCCCGGTGTCTGGCTTCTGCCTCTATAAAATCTTCATGGGGGTTAACCCTTCCTGTCCTGTGTTTTCAGGATGGGTTGCGTCCGCTCCGTCTGAACGTCTTGTCGATCCGTGAACAAGGTCAGAAAAGCGGAGGTTAAAAAAAATTCAGAACATCAAATATCGACATTATAAATAAATAACATTTTATAGATTTGTTTGTAGATTTTTGTACATTTTATATATTTTTTTGCCGATATTTTCCCGGCGATACGTGGTATTGGCTAGCCCCGGTGCCCGCGTCCTGTCTCCGCTCGCTCCTCTACCCGTCCGTCACGTGACGCTGCCGCTCCTGCGTCCATTACTCTCTGCTTTGGGATCGTTACTTTGCGTCTTGTGACAGAATTGATCGCAGGAGCGGCGTTCTCTGATGGCGTCTTGTTAGCGGGGCTGCCCCTCGGTTAGACGCTCAGGGATTAGCGGCCGCTGCTTCGTCTCCGTGTCAAATAAAGACACGAGGATCGCAAACATAAACATCGGGGGTCACATGGCGTCCACGGAGGGGCGTCGAGGCCACGCAGATCTATGCATGTGCCCCCCATTATTCAAGCAGTTCTCCCTGTGACCGGCTGATAACATGGGGGACCCTATCCGCTGTGACCACCAGGGGGAGCCACCTGACACTGATGTACATGTAATGTATGGAGGCTCCGCACTATGGGGGTCCTGGGGCGTCCAAAGAGGGGGGACCCTCAATATAGCACCAACAATGTATAATAATGACATCATCACCAATATTTAGGGCCCCCCCCCCCCCCATGAGGAGATGATGACAGGGATCCCAAGTGATCGCCTCTGAGCTAATAAGCCTTCAGTTTTCCTACAGCGCCACCACAGGAGAACTGAGGCATTGCATCATCTCAATGGGGTGTATGGACATAGTAATAGAGAAGGGTCCTAAGTAGGGACCCCCCAAAACTACTCATTCTCAGAGGGGATGTGATGCTGAGTCTTATCCTGAGGAGAGGCTCTGTTCACACTGGTCGGGTCTGACAACCCCCAAATCCAGGAAGCAGGACCCCCCAAAGTGGAGAGGGATGGGTGCACTGTACCGCTCTGGATGGCGGTGTATGGAGGAGGACTACTACTCCTCGCGTGTGCCCGGTGGGCAGGGGCTGTAGTACCTCCTGTGACGTCACTGCCCTCCCATCTATCACTCCCTGACATGTAGTCAGCGAATGGCAGGCGGCGCCCCCCCCCCCCCCCCCCCGGCCCCCCCGGCCACTGCTCCGACACTTGTTGCAAAAAAAAAAAAAAGGCAAAGGTGGCAAAAAAGAAAAATGATCCCCTGAGCGAGAAGAAGCCTGAGAGCAGAGGGGACCGGAGCACCCAGGACCGGAGCACCCAGCACCGGAGGACCGGAGCACTCAGGACCGGCACCACCCAGGACCGGAGGACCGGAGCACCCAGGACCGGCACCACCCAGGACCGGACAGCCAGGACCGGAGCACCCAGCACCCAGAACCGGAGCACCCAGAACCGGCACCACCCAGGACCGGCAGCACCCAGAACCGGCACCACCGACGACCGGAGCACCCAGGACCGGATCACCCAGGACCGGCACCACCCAGGACCGGATCACCCAGGACCGGCACCACTTAGGACCGTGCAGGCAGAACCGGAGCACCCAGGATAGTGCACCCAGCACCGAGCAGTCGGACCCGGGGATATTGCGCCCAGCACAGTGCACCCTCGCCCCTGGCACACACCAGTATGGTTGATAACACCAGTGTCGCCAGTAAATCTGCTTTGGTAAGTGGATTCCAGTGTCATCATCTGCAGGACAGACCTGGGGTCCCTGAGTGTATAGGGGTCCAGGCTGAGGGTCCATGTTCAGGAGGTTCTGTACAGGAGCCGGGTTCTTCTGGGTTATGATTTTAGGGGGCTGTGTCTTCCTGGGTCATGTCCTGGGGTCCAGTCCTATGTGTGTACAGGGGGTACATGTGTATACAGTGGGTACAAGTGTGTGTACAGGGGGTACATGTGTATACAGTGGGTACAAGTGTGTGTACAGGGGGTACATGTGTATACAGTGGGTACAAGTGTGTGTACAGGGGGTACATGTGTGTGTACAGGGGGTATATGTGTGTGTACAGGGGGTACATGTATGTGTGTACAGGGGGTACATGTGTGTACAGGGGGTACATGTGTGTGTACAGGGGGTACATGTGTGTGTACAGGGGGTACATGTGTGTGTGGGGTACAAGTGTGTGTGTGGGGTACATGTGTGTGTGTGTGTGTGTACAGGGGGTACATGTGTGTGTACAGGGGGTACATGTGTGTGTACAGGGGGTACATGTGTGTGTGTGTGTGTGTGTGTACAGGGGGTACATGTGTGTGTACAGGGGGTACATGTGTGTGTACTGAGGGGGTATATGTGTGTGTACAGGGGGTACATGTATGTGTGTTCAGGGGGTACATGTGTGTGTACAGGGGGTACATGTGTGTGTGTACAGGGGGTACATGTGTGTACAGGGGGTACATGTGTGTGTACAGGGGGTACATGTGTGTGTACAGGGGGTACATGTGTGTGTACAGGGGGTACATGTGTGTGTACAGGGGGTACATGTGTGTGTGTGTGTGTGTGTACAGGGGGTACATGTGTGTGTACAGGGGGTACATGTGTGTGTACAGGGGGTACATGTGTGTGTACAGTGAGTACAGTCTGTTCCTCACTTATGATTAGGGGTCTTGTATCTGTAGTTGAGTTACTAGGGTCTCCTGGGTTATGCTGTGTGTTCCCGGGTCATGTCCGGGGTCTCCTGGGTTATGCTGTGTGTTCCCGGGTCATGTCCGGGGTCTCCTGGGTTATGCTGTGTGTTCCCGGGTCATGTCCGGGGTCTCCTGGGTTATGCTGTGTGTTCCGGGTCATGTCCGGGGTCTCCTGGGTTATGCTGTGTGTTCCCGGGTCATGTCCGGGGTCTCCTGGGTTATGCTGTGTGTTCCCGGGTCATGTCCAGGGTCTCCTGGGTTATGCTGTGTGTTCCCGGGTCATGTCCGGGGTCTCCTGGGTTATGCTGTGTGTTCCCGGGTCATGTCCGGGGTCTCCTGGGTTATGCTGTGTGTTCCCGGGTCATGTCCGGGGTCTCCTGGGTTATGCTGTGTGTTCCGGGGTCATGTCCGGGGTCTCCTGGGTTATGCTGTGTGTTCCCGGGTCATGTCCGGGGTCTCCTGGGTTATGCTGTGTGTTCCCGGGTCATGTCCGGGGTCTCCTGGGTTATGCTGTGTGTTCCCGGGTCATGTCCGGGGTCTCCTGGGTTATGCTGTGTGTTCCCGGGTCATGTCCGGGGTCTCCTGGGTTATGCTGTGTGTTCCCGGGTCATGTCCGGGGTCTCCTGGGTTATGCTGTGGTTCCCGGGTCATGTCCGGGGTCTCCTGGGTTATGCTGTGTGTTCCCGGGTCATGTCCAGGGTCTCCTGGGTTATGCTGTGTGTTCCCGGGTCATGTCCGGGGTCTCCTGGGTTATGCTGTGTGTTCCCGGGTCATGTCCGGGGTCTCCTGGGTTATGCTGTGTGTTCCCGGGTCATGTCCGGGGTCTCCTGGGTTATGCTGTGTGTTCCGGGGTCATGTCCGGGGTCTCCTGGGTTATGCTGTGTGTTCCCGGGTCATGTCCGGGGTCTCCTGGGTTATGCTGTGTGTTCCCGGGTCATGTCCGGGGTCTCCTGGGTTATGCTGTGTGTTCCCGGGTCATGTCCGGGGTCTCCTGGGTTATGCTGTGTGTTCCCGGGTCATGTCCGGGGTCTCCTGGGTTATGCTGTGTGTTCCCGGGTCATGTCCGGGGTCTCCTGGGTTATGCTGTGTGTTCCCGGGTCATGTCCGGGGTCTCCTGGGTTATGCTGTGTGTTCCGGGGTCTCCTGGTATGCTGTGTGTCCGGGGGGGTCTCCTGGGTTATGCTGTGTGTTCCCGGGTCATGTCCGGGGTCTCCTGGGTTATGCTGTGTGTTCCCGGGTCATGTCCGGGGTCTGCTGTACATTGCTGGATCATGTCCTGGGGGGATTGCACAGGGTGTGCGCTGTGATCCTGGGTCATGTTTGGGGGGCTCCTGTATCTATATGGGGAACTCTGTGTATTCCAGGGTCATGTCTCAGGGGCTGCTATATCTGGGGGTTGTGTGTACTCCTGGGTCATGTTTTGGGGACGCTATGTCTGTACAGGGAGTTCTGTGTTTTCCTTTCAGTTTTTAGGGTGCAGTTCCTGTACAGGTGTAGCACACAGTCCCAGATCATACGGTTGCTGTGTGTGAATGCGGAGCTGTATGTCCCCCGCCTCTGATATACTGGACTTCACGGATTCCCAGGTCTTCTAAGTGCAGGGTCGACTCTGCTCAGAACTTCCTATGTGATCCTGCTGTGTGTGCCTCATGTCCAGAGGTCTTCTGCCTGTATAGGGGTCCTGTGTAATTCTGAGGTGTATTATGTCTGTATAGGAGTCCTGTGTGTTTCTGGGGTGCTTCCTGCCTGTATAGGGGTGCTGTGTGTATCTGGGGTGCTTCCTGTCTGTATAGGTGTGCTGTGTGTACCTGGGGTGCTACGTGCCTGTATAGGGGTGCTGTGTGTACCTGGGGTGCTACGTGCCTGTATAGGGGTGCTGTGTGTATCTGGGGTGCTACGTGCCTGTATAGGGGTGCTGTGTTTTTCTGGGGTGCTTCCTGTCTATATAGGGGTGCTGTGTGTATCTGGGGTGCTTCCTGTCTGTATAGGGGTGCTGTGTGTATCTGGGGTGCTTCCTGCCTGTATAGGGGTGCTGTGTGTATCTGGGGTGCTTCCTGTCTGTATAGGGGTGCTGTGTGTATCTGGGGTGCTTCCTGCCTGTATAGGGGTGCTGTGTGTATCTGGGGTGCTTTCTGCCTGTATAGGGGTGCTGTGTGTTTCTGGGGTGCTTCCTGCCTGTATAGGGGTGCTGTGTGTATCTGGGGTGCTACATGCCTGTATAGGGGTGCTGTGTGTATCTGGGGTGCTACGTGCCTGTATAGGGGTGCTGTATGTATCTGGGGTGCTACGTGCCTGTATAGGGGTGCTGTGTGTATCTGGGGTGCTACGTGCCTGTATAGGGGTGCTGTGTGTATCTGGGGTGCTACGTGCCTGTATAGGGGTGCTGTGTGTATCTGGGGTGCTACGTACCTGTATAGGGGTGCTGTGTGTATCTGGGGTGCTTCCTGCCTGTATAGGGGTGCTGTGTGTATCTGGGGTGCTACATGCCTGTATAGGGGTGCTGTGTGTATCTGGGGTGCTACGTGCCTGTATAGGGGTGCTGTATGTATCTGGGGTGCTTCCTGCCTATATATCGGTGCTATGTGTATCTGGGGTGCTACGTGCCTGTATAGGGGTGCTGTGTGTATCTGGGGTGCTTCCTGCCTGTATGGGGTGCTGTGTGTATCTGGGGTGCTACGTGCCTGTACAGGGGTGCTGTGTGTTTCTGGGGTGCTACGTGCCTGTATAGGGGTGCTGTGTGTATCTGGGGTGCTTCCTGCCTGTATGGGGTGCTGTGTGTATCTGGGGTGCTACGTGCCTGTATAGGGGTGCTGTGTGTTTCTGGGGTGCTACGTGCCTGTATAGGGGTGCTGTGTGTATCTGGGGTGCTACATGCCTGTATGGGGGTGCTGTGTGTATCTGAGGTGCTACGTGCCTGTATAGGGGTGCTGTGTGTATCTGGGGTGCTTCGTGCCTGTATAGGGGTGCTGTGTGTATCTGGGGTGCTACGTGCCTGTATAGGGGTGCTGTGTGTTTCTGGTGTGCTACGTGCCTGTATAGGGGTGCTGTGTGTATCTGGGGTGCTACGTGCCTGTATAGGGGTGCTGTGTGTATCTGAGGTGCTACGTGCCTGTATAGGGGCGCTGTGTGTATCTGGGGTGCTACATGCCTGTATAGGGGTGCTGTGTGTATCTGGGGTGCTACATGCCTGTATAGGGGTGCTGTGTGTATCTGGGGTGCTACGTGCCTGTATAGGGGTGCTGTGTGTATCAGTGGTGCTACATGCCTGTATAGGGGTGCTGTGTGTATCTGGGGTGCTTCCTGCCTGTACAGGGGTGCTGTGTGTTTCTGGGGTGCTACGTGCCTGTATAGGGGTGCTGTGTGTTTCTGGGGTGCTACGTGCCTGTATAGGGGTGCTGTGTGTATCTGGGGTGCTACGTGCCTGTATAGGGGTGCTGTGTGTATCTGAGGTGCTACGTGCCTGTATAGGGGTGCTGTGTGTATCTGGGGTGCTACGTGCCTGTATAGGGGTGCTGTGTGTATCTGGGGTGCTACGTGCCTGTATAGGGGTGCTGTGTGTTTCTGGGGTGCTACGTGCCTGTATAGGGGTGCTGTGTGTATCTGGGGTGCTACGTGCCTGTATAGGGGTGCTGTGTGTATCTGGGGTGCTACGTGCCTGTATAGGGGTGCTGTGTGTATCTGGGGTGCTACGTGCCTGTATAGGGGTGCTGTGTGTATCTGGGGTGCTTCCTGCCTGTATAGGGGTGCTGTGTGTTTCTGGGGTGCTACGTGCCTGTATAGGGGTGCTGTGTGTATCTGGGGTGCTACGTGCCTGTACAGGGGTGCTTTGTGTTTCTGGGGTGCTACGTGCCTGTACAGGGGTGCTGTGTGTATCTGGGGTGCTACGTGCCTGTACAGGGGTGCTTTGTGTTTCTGGGGTGCTACGTGCCTGTACAGGGGTGCTGTGTGTTTCTGGGGTGCTACGTGCCTGTACAGGGGTGCTGTGTGTATCTGGGGTGCTACGTGCCTGTACAGGGGTGCTGTGTGTATCTGGGGTGCTACGTGCCTGTACAGGGGTGCTTTGTGTTTCTGGGGTGCTACGTGCCTGTATAGGGGTGCTGTGTGTATCTGGGGTGCTACGTGCCTGTATAGGGGTGCTGTGTGTATCTGGGGTGCTACGTGCCTGTACAGGGGTGCTGTGTGTATCTGGGGTGCTACGTGCCTGTACAGGGGTGCTTTGTGTTTCTGGGGTGCTACGTGCCTGTACAGGGGTGCTGTGTGTTCCCAGGGGTAAGTCTGTAGCCTCTAGTGCATGTACAGATCGGCCTGTGTGCACTTTATCCTCCCTCCATGATCGCCGTGCCCTCTTATCTAATAATTCTTTATTGTGCCGTTATATAAATACTGAAGTGGTCAAAGATCAGGTATGGCTCCAGCGCGCAGTGTTAGTAAACAGTGCTCCAGCGCCGGGTCCCCCTCCCCCTGCGCCTCCCATACCTCACACACAACTGCTGCTTTCTGGGAAGATCTGCCCCAGTCGCTGATTAGGCGACAATCAGCATAAGATGGGTTAAATAGGAAAATATTTTAAAATATTTTTTATTTGTTGGACCGTAATTCCTGCCAGAAAAAAACCCCAAATGTCAGAAAATACAGTAAAATGTTAGTACAGTACAATGTGTGGTCCATCATTTTGTATAATTGGGGTCCTCCTCTCCCCTTTGCCCGTCCCGGTCGTGTCCTCTCCTCCGCAGCTCGCGCCCCATTGACCCGTCACTTTTTATTATGATGATGATGTCGTTCCGTCGACTCTTTAATTTTGTTAAATAGTTTTAATGATTTTTTTTTTCCTCCGCGTCAAATAATGTAAAATAGTGGAATTGAGTGAATCTCAGCGGGGAAGCGTCCGCATTGATTTATCCGCTGGGGGAATGTCAGTTCTGTAGCCCAGAGATTTTTAGCAATTATAATAATGAATTACACGGAATTAGAGCGCCGCCGCAGCCGTTACACCCTGCCCATAAAAATGGATGAAATATAGGTAGAGGCGAAAATATTAATACAGGAGAAAATCAAATCCGTCCCCCTGACTCAACTAGAATTTAGCAAAAAATAAAAAATAAAATCCCTCAAAAATTCTTCTGGGTTCTTGGAAAGTTCTGGCCGATGACCGTGTGCCGGAGCTGCCGGTGTGGACGGATCATTTCTGGCCTCTCTCCTGCTCTTTTTGGCTCCCGGCAGGAGGTCGCGCGCAGATCTGGATAATGTCAAATGTTTTACGATTGAGTGAGAGGAAAAATTCTAATTCTAATAATATATTAGTCAGCGTCCTGTAAGATCATAATCAGTATTATATTATTATTATATTTCTGATACTATTTTATCTTTTGATTTATTAAATATTTGTATTATTTGTTTTGCTTATCATATTTTTAGTTATTGTAATATATTTTGATTTTATTTATATAATTTATATTCTTATTTTGATGTGTTTTTATGATATTATGTTTTATTTATATTCAATTTTTTATCATTTTATTTTATGATATTATTTTTAGTTATATTATTATTTTACTTATATTATTTCTATTTTCTTTTTGATTTTATTTATATTATTCATATTCTTATTTTGATGTGTTTTTATGATATTATGTTTTATTTATATTCTTTATATTCAATTTTATCAATTTTATTTTTGATATTTTTAGTTATATTATTATTTTACTTATATTATTTCTATTTTCTATTAGTGTTATTATATTATATATAGTATTATATAATGTTTATTTTATTTTTATTATTCTTTATTTTTTGTTCTATGCTTTATTATAGTCTCAGTCCTTATTGTTGTTGTTACTATTATTTCTATTATACTCTTTTTATTTAGTCTTTTTATTATTCATATTATTTTTTTCTTTACTACTATTTTGTTAATTAGTTTTTGGTCTTTTTATTTGTTATTTTGTTATTTTTTTATATGACTTTTTTATTATTACCATTTTTCATTGACACCATTTTTATCATTTTTTTGACACCAGTTTATGACCTGATTATGACTATTCTGGTTCAGTGTAATATCTAGAAATCCTCTATGAACACATCTAGAAACGTATATATTCTGAGCTCTCGCGAAGATATTTGCATTTCTTCTAATCTCCTAGAGAAGATGCTAGTTCTTGTTTCTGGGTGTGTCTTATAGTCCAAGTAATATACAGTATATCTTATATTAGATACGTGGTCTCTGGGAGATGTTCTCGAAGATACTTGGTGGAATCGGAAATCCGTCGCAGGGACTTTTGTCTGGATGAGGGGATGGTCTTCTCATAGAGGTGGTCTTGTGGAGTGGCTTCATGTCTATTTTATACCCAGTTGATCGTTACCGTCCTCCTCTTGGGTCCAGTATGAGTCAGTCTCCCAGTTACCTCCGTCTTCATCGATAGTCTAGACGTTTCGCTTGATCCTTATAGTGTTCTTGATTGTTAGTGAAGGGATAAAAGGAAGGAAGGAATCGGAATAATATCAAATATAATGGGATATAGTAGGTTCATAGACTTCTTGGTCTGTACAGATCACTTTACTGCAGTTATCTGCTTATCTGCCATTCTAATCCTGCCTGTAATGATACCACCTCTCTGTAGAGATAAGACAGGATCCTTCCATTCACAATCAGCGATTGTCATATCTTTTCTATTACTTTCCTTGCACAATGACAATGCCTAGACGACTTTCCCATGTAAGTCAATAGGGTCCGCTCCTGTCCATTGTGTCTATGGCCCCAGGGGCTGCCGTAAAGCAATTCTTTAAATGCCCAGGCAAGATGGCCGCAGCCATAATCATTTTCATGAAACAGAATTAAAAAATCTGCAGTCAGAAAATAAAAACAAGTTAGAAAACAAGGAGATGTGTTACTATCTGGTTTTAACGGGCAGAGACAGATTCCCTTTAAGCGGCCGTAGACCTAGGGTAGTTGTTGGGCATCTTACCTGGCTGCTCCATTGCTCCTATGGATGGAGGGATGTGAGTGGCCAGATACTGAAAAATAATCTCAGTTTGGGACAAGAAGACATAAACATGGCCAAGAGATGATCTCATGACTGGTCATCTTGATGGACCTCATCTTGGCCTCATGTCCTCTGCAGTGTCCAATGACTGTGACTGTGGGTGATGGGGCAGATAACACTTGGCTCCGTCTCTGTAATGAGATCGTGTACATTTCGGGAAGGAGCTGTAGCTTCTTCTGCACAACCGATCTGCCTACATGGTGGCCTCTGCAGCGGCCATTAGGAGGTGTTCACAGAATCTCATAGAAGAATCTCAGAGCCTTCAGTGAGGACCAGGAGGTTGTTCAGCAGGACGGCCATTTGGAGGAATGCAGAAGTCTTCGGCCCTCACTGGGATTTATTGCTCTTCCCCTGTCTGTTGGGTCTGTTGAGAGCGGAGACAGATGTTGGGGAAGAGTCTCCGTCACTTGTCTCTTCTGATCATTGAGAGGGTCCTTCATGTGGCAGATTCTGGGGAGACTGTGAACATTCTCATGCAGACACCATTATCTACTTAGGACAGATACCATTATCATTGTCTCTAAGGCCTTCCATATAGTGTATAGAGGCATACCGAGCAGATAGGGGGGTGGGCACCTCTCTCAGGGTCCCCATTTTTAGCTAGAAAGGACAGTTGCCACAAGGAGTAGAGGTGCTGCAGAGAGTGGAGAGGTGCTGCAGAGGGTGGAGAGGTGCGGCAGAGAGTGGAGAGGTGCGGCAGAGAGTGGAGAGGTGCGGCAGAGAGTGGAGAGGTGCGGCAGAGAGGGGTGAGGTGCGGCAGAGAGGGGTGAGGTGCGGCAGAGAGTGGAGAGGTGCGGCAGAGAGTGGAGAGGTGCTGCAGAGAGTGGAGAGGTGCTGCAGAGAGTGGAGAGGTGCTGCAGAGAGTGGAGAGGTGCTGCAGAGGGTGGAGAGGTGCTGCAGAGAGTGGAGAGGTGCTGCAGAGAGTGGAGAGGTGCTGCAGAGAGTGGAGAGGTGCTGCAGAGGGTGGAGAGGTGCTGCAGAGAGTGGAGAGGTGCTGCAGAGAGTGGAGAGGTGCTGCAGAGGGTGGAGAGGTGCTGCAGAGGGTGGAGAGGTGCGGAAGAGAGTGGAGAGGTGCGGCAGAGAGTGGAGAGGTGCTGCAGAGAGTGGAGAGGTGCGGCAGAGAGTGGAGAGGTGCTGCAGAGAGTGGAGAGGTGCTGCAGAGAGTGGAGAGGTGCGGCAGAGAGTGGAGAGGTGCGGCAGAGAGGGGTGAGGTGCGGCAGAGAGTGGAGAGGTGCGGCAGAGAGTGGAGAGGTGCGGCAGAGAGGGGTGAGGTGCGGCAGAGAGTGGAGAGGTGCGGCAGAGAGTGGAGAGGTGCTGCAGAGAGTGGAGAGGTGCTGCAGAGGGTGGAGAGGTGCTGCAGAGGGTGGAGAGGTGCGGCAGAGAGTGGAGAGGTGCGGCAGAGAGTGGAGAGGTGCGGCAGAGGGTGGAGAGGTTGCGGCAGAGGGTGAGAGGTGCGGCAGAGAGTGGAGAGGTGCGGCAGAGAGTGGAGAGGTGCGGCAGAGAGTGAAGAGGTGCGGCAGAGAGGGGTGAGGTGCGGCAGAGAGTGGAGAGGTGCGGCAGAGAGTGGAGAGGTGCTGCAGAGAGTGGAGAGGTGCTGCAGAGAGTGGAGAGGTGCGGCAGAATGGTGGAGAGGTGCGGCAGAGAGTGGAGAGGTCGGCAGAGAGTGGAGAGGTGCTGCAGAGAGTGGAGAGGTGCTGCAGAGGGTGGAGAGGTGCTGCAGAGGTGGAGAGGTGCTGCAGAGAGTGGGAGAGGTGCTGCAGAGAGTGGAGAGGTGCTGCAGAGAGTGGAGAGGTGCTGCAGAGGGTGGAGAGGTGCTGCAGAGAGTGGAGAGGGCTGCAGAGGTGAGAGGTGCTGCAGAGGTGGAGAGGTGCTGCAGAGAGTGGAGAGGTGCTGCAGAGAGTGGAGAGGTGCTGCAGAGAGTGGAGAGGTGCTGCAGAGAGTGGAGAGGTGCTGCAGAGAGTGGAGAGGTGCTGCAGAGTGGAGAGGTGCTGCAGAGAGTGGAGAGGTGCTGCAGAGAGTGGAGAGGTGCTGCAGAGAGGTGGAGAGGTGCTGCAGGGAGAGGTGCTGCAGGAGTGGGTGCTGCAGAGTGGAGAGGTGCTGCAGAGTGGAGAGGTGCTGCAGAGAGTGGAGAGGTGCTGCAGAGAGTGGAGAGGTGCTGCAGAGAGTAAAGTGCTTCTGTAGACAGTAGAGAGCTGCGTCCTCTGAATATCAGGCTCTCAGCAAATCTTCAGTAACAACAAGTTCCTAAAAGACCTAATTAAAAGTGGACAACCCCTTTAACAGTTTCAAAGAGAAGGCTGACACACAGATATACTGCCCGGGACCAGTGATGATGACCCTACAGCAGGTCGATTGGAGCTGGTTGGCTTGCATTTTCATCACACAATAATCTCGGGGTTTTTCGTACCTACGATCATTCATCCCCCATACACTTTACCTGCAGACGGCGGATGTACACGAGCGGCTGCGCTGATGACAGGCAGCGGTTTTTCTGTCCGTATAGAAGCTGCCTGTGATTATTGCTTCTCTCTCATTTGTAGGACATGTTCACACCGTCCAGAACGCTGAACGTATCGGGGGCAGGGACTGTTCAGGACTTCCTGTCATTATTCCTACAGTCGCCTTACACTAATTAACTGCTGAACAAATGGATAGAAAACAACAGATCATTTCCTTTTAACCCGAAGCTGCTGAGGTTAGAAATATCCGCGTGTCTATCTGCTGTCTGTACATTGCACGGCGCGGGTCCTGCTGTCCTCAGGAGGTCCTCCAGACAATGTCTCTGGACCATAACCAGAAGACGGCCCTGATACAACCTCAGCGCTGTCAGTGAATGGAGCAGATGAGGGCCAATGACATGACATGAAGCAGTTAGACTGGAGTTGGTGGCCCTGTCTCTGAGAACCTTCCTTTCAATGGTTAATGGGGGGGGGGGAAGAGGAATCCTTGTCGGGGCCTCATTACATCATTTAATTAGTTGATTACATTGTTCAGAAAATGAGACGTTTCCTCCGTATAAATCAGGAGGATAATTCCGACATTTCATTTTACAATCAATGAGCAGATTCTTATTGTGATGAATGAGCCGCAGCTGAGCCGCGAGCCTCCGACGTGTCGTATAGAGAGCGTAATGTAGAGAGCGTAATACTGACGTGTCATGTAGAGAGCGTAATACTGAAGTGTCGTATAGAGAGCGTAATGTAGAGAGCGTAATACTGACGTATCGCATAGAGAGCGTAATACTGATGTGTCGTATAGAGAGCGTAATATAGAGAGCGTAATACTGACGTGTCGTATAGAGAGCGTAATGTAGAGAGCGTAATACTGACGTGTCGTATAGAGAGCGTAATGTGGAGAGCGTAATACTGACGTGTCGTACAGAGCGCGTAATGTAGAGAGCGTAATACTGACGTGTCGTATAGAGAGCGTAATGTAGAGAGCGTAATACTGACGTGTCGTATAGAGAGCGTAATGTAGAGAGCGTAATACTGACGTGTCGTATAGAGAGCGTAATGTAGAGAGCGTAATACTGACGTGTCGTATAGAGATCGTAATGAGGAGGTGTAATATAGAGAGCGTAATACTGACGTGTCGCATAGAGAGCGTAATGTAGAGAGCGTAATACTGATGTGTCGTATAGAGAGCGTAATACTGACGTGTCACATAGAGAGCGTAATGTAGAGAGCGTAATACTGATGTGTCGTATAGAGATCGTAATAAGGAGGTGTAATATAGAGAGCGTAATACTGACGTGTCGCATAGAGAGCGTAATGTAGAGAGCGTAATACTGACGTATCGCATAGAGAGCGTAATACTGATGTGTCGTATAGAGAGCGTAATATAGAGAGCGTAATACTGACGTGTCATGTAGAGAGCATAATACTGACGTGTCATATAGAGAGCATAATAAGGAGGTGTAATATAGAGAGCGTAATACTGACGTGTCGTATAGAGAGCATAATGTAGAGCGCGTAATAATGACGTGTCGTATAGAGAGCGTAATACTGATGTGTCATATAGAGATCGTAATAAGGAGGTGTAATGTAGAGAGCGTAATACTGACGTGTCATATAGAGAGCGTAATGTAGAGAGCGTAATACCGATGTGTGATATATAGAGGGGTAAGGGCAGTAATACTGATGTGTAATATATAGAGGGGTAAGGGCAGTAATACTGATGTATGATATATAGAGGGGTAAGGGCAGTAATACTGATGTATAATATATAGAGGGGTAAGGGCAGTAATACTGATGTGTAATATATAGAGAGGTAAGGGCAGTAATACTGATGTGTGATATATAGAGGGGTAAGGGCAGTAATACTGATGTGTGATATATAGAGGGGTAAGGGCAGTAATACTGATGTGTAATATATAGAGGGGTAAGGGCGGTAATACTGATGTGTAATATATAGAGGGGTAAGGGCAGTAATACTGATGTATGATATATAGAGGGGTAAGGGCAGTAATACTGATGTATAATATATAGAGGGGTAAGGGCAGTAATACTGATGTGTAATATATAGAGAGGTAAGGGCAGTAATACTGATGTGTGATATATAGAGGGGTAAGGGCGGTAATACTGATGTGTGATATATAGAGGGGTAAGGACGGTAATACTGATGTGTAATATATAGAGGGGTAAGGGCGGTAATACTGATGTGTGATATATAGAGGGGTAAGGGCAGTAATACTGATGTATGATATATAGAGGGGTAAGGACGGTAATACTGATGTGTAATATATAGAGGGGTAAGGGCAGTAATACTGATGTATAATATATAGAGGGGTAAGGGCAGTAATACTGATGTATGATATATAGAGGGGTAAGGGCAGTAATACTGATGTATAATATATAGAGGGGTAAGGGCAGTAATACTGATGTATGATATATAGAGGGGTAAGGGCGGTAATACTGATGTGTGATATATAGAGGGGTAAGGGCGGTAATACTGATGTGTAATATATAGAGGGGTAAGGGCAGTAATACTGATGTATGATATATAGAGGGGTAAGGGCGGTAATACTGATGTATAATATATAGAGGGGTAAGGACGGTAATACTGATGTGTGATATATAGAGGGGTAAGGGCGGTAATACTGATGTGTAATATATAGAGAGATAAGGGCAGTAATACTGATGTGTGATATATAGAGGGGTAAGGGCAGTAATACTGATGTGTAATATATAGAGAAGTAAGGGCAGTAATACTGATGTGTGATATATAGAGGGGTAAGGGCGGTAATACTGATGTGTGATATATAGAGAGGTAAGGGCAGTAATACTGATGTGTAATATATAGAGGGGTAAGGGCGGTAATACTGATGTGTGATATATAGAGGGGTAAGGGCGGTAATACTGATGTGTGATATATAGAGGGGTAAGGGCAGTAATACTGATGTGTAATATATAGAGAGGTAAGGGCGGTAATACCGATGTGTGATATATAGAGGGGTAAGGGCGGTAATACTGATGTGTGATATATAGAGGGGTAAGGGCGGTAATACTGATGTGTAATATATAGAGGGGTAAGGGCGGTAATACTGATGTGTGATATATAGAGGGGTAAGGGCGGTAATACTGATGTGTAATATATAGAGGGGTAAGGGCGGTAATACTGATGTGTAATATATAGAGAGGTAAGGGCGGTAATACTGATGTGTGATATATAGAGGGGTAAGGACGGTAATACTGATGTGTAATATATAGAGGGGTAAGGGCAGTAATACTGATGTGTGATATATAGAGGGGTAAGGGCGGTAATACTGATGTGTGATATATAGAGGGGTAAGGGCGGTACTGATGGGTAATTCTGTATATAGATGGTCGGTGTGGATTTCATGTAACTCTTGTAATATTTTTTCCTCCCCTCCCCCAAACAATCCCCCCCCTTCCCAATACATCTTTTCGTTTCCTTTACCCTCCTCACGCTTTTTCTGCTTCCTCTTTTCTGTCCTCTTCCTTTTTTGCTTTCCTAATCAATGCTTTTGTTCCTTATTTTTCGGATACGTGCGGTCTATCACTTCTGACCCCGCTCATTGTGTGCTATATGTTTTTACGACCGGGGTCTTGTCTTCTATATATATTATTATTCTATCTATTTCCATCCGTTTCTTCTCCATTTTTGTACCTGCTCATCCTCTCTGTGCCCCGTCTCACTCCTTCCTCCTGCGTACTCCAGCAGGCAGCATTCTCGGCCCCTACCTCTATGCCCTCGCTCCTTGTATCTGCTTCCTCCCACCACAGCTCACCTTTTCCCATTTCCCGTCCTTCCCAGTCCTCCCAGTCTGTTTCTTCAGGTGGCGGTATGAGACTCGAGGCGGTCATGGAAAACCTGCAACGCCAACAAGCTGCACGCTTGGCCTTAGAGGAGAAATTGAGGCAAGAAAAGGACAGAGAGCTTCGATGTTTGGTGGAATCCAGAATACAACAGCAGGCGTTGGCCATACGGCAGTACCAGGCGGCCGTCAGGGCGGCTGCAGCAGTGGCAACAGTGGTCACGTCACCTTCACCCTCCAACACCATCAATGCAACCACTACCAGTACATCTGCAACCAGCTCGACCGTGTCCCAGAACCGGCCTACTCTAATATACACACGGGTGCCGGTCCATCAACCAGAAGAGGAAGAGCCCAAGCACAAGAGCGATGGTGATGATGCAGACTTCGAAGACGAAGACATGGAAGATGAGGATGGGGAAGAAGAAGATGAAGAAGATTTGGAGATGTCCTCAAACATACAACGACCCGATTCACCGGGCAAAATAGTGTCGGGGGTGGGTCATTCTCAAATGCCAAACACAAGTTCACAGTCCCAGGCTTTATCCCCTAATGGACAACCAGGACCTCACGAATGGACATATGAGGAGCAGTTCAAACAGGTAAGAACATGTTCTAAAGCAAAGTTATCCACATGCTCTAAAGCTGACCACAGACATTAGGGTTTAGTCAGCTTCCTCATGGACAACCAAGCGTTGAGCTAAGACGCCCACAACTTTCCAGACCCCCCTACCTTACCAGACTGATGTCACCTCTTCGTCAACGTTGGGTGATGTCTTCATCCAGATTGCTCAGCTCAGTAAAAAATTGGCTGAAATTCCTGGTCATTGAGCAAGCACATCTGGATTATTAGCTGGTGAGGTCTGTAGGGTGATGACTCCAAACATATATAAGGAGTATTGGCCAACATTCACCTTTCCGACATGTTGAAGTCTTGTATACAACTGGTAGCGTTACAGCTGACCTACCTCTAATGTCTGTGGTCCTGTGTCATAGAGTTACTCCAAGGGAGATGGGAGGTTGAACTTCATAGATCATGTCATGGTGTTCTCGTAGACCGTAGATTTGACATTTGTGGAGGACGGTTTTACAGGGACTTGTAGGCTTTGGCACATTCATGGATTCTTACGCATTGTCATCGCCCAGTTTTTCTGTGTTGGTTTATAAAAATGATGAACAAATGTCTTGGATATATGTCTCCATAGAAGTGGAAACTGTCTTAGGAGGTCTTGCACATGTCTTGCACACACATTACATAGATTGATGAAGTAAGACCAATCTTATCATCACTATGTGAGAACCTGGTCCCAGTCATAGTGGTTCTTCTCACTGCAAAGCCTATTGACGGGACCGGAGCGCAACACCATAGACTATGAAGTCTCAGCCGACATATCAGTCAATGAAATGTCTCCTACCCAGAATTTCTGCTGGCTCTAAAATAAAGTCTCACAAGTTTGATTACCTGGAAGTCACATTATATTTCTTCAGTCACGAAAACCTCTGTCACACATTTTCTAAGTGAAAAGTCACTGTGTACATACATTACATTACTTATCCTGTACTGATCCTGATTACATCCTGTATTATACTCCAGAGCTGCACTCACTATTCTGCTGGTGCAGTCACTGTGTACATACATTACTTATCCTGTACTGATCCTGAGTTACATCCTGTATTATACTCCAGAGCTGCACTCACTATTCTGCTGGTGCAGTCACTGTGTACATACATTACATTACTTATCCTGTACTGATCCTGAGTTACATCCTGTATTATACTCCAGAGCTGCGCTCACTATTCTGCTGGTGCAGTCACTGTGTACATACATTACATTACTTATCCTGTACTGATCCTGAGTTACATCCTGTATTATACTCCAGAGCTGCACTCACTATTCTGCTGGTGCAGTCACTGTGTACATACATTACTTATCCTGTACTGATCCTGAGTTACATCCTGTATTATACTCCAGAGCTGCACTCACTATTCTGCTGGTGCAGTCACTGTGTACATACATACATTACTTATCCTGTACTGATCCTGAGTTACATCCTGTATTATACTCCAGAGCTGCACTCACTATTCTGCTGGTGCAGTCACTGTGTACATACATTACTTATCCTGTACTGATCCTGAGTTACATCCTGTATTATACTCCAGAGCTGCACTCACTATTCTGCTGGTGCAGTCACTGTGTACATACATTACTTATCCTGTACTGATCCTGAGTTACATCCTGTATTATACTCCAGAGCTGCACTCACTATTCTGCTGGTGCAGTCACTGTGTACATACATTACTTATCCTGTACTGATCCTGAGTTACATCCTGTATTATACTCCAGAGCTGCACTCACTATTCTGCTGGTGCAGTCACTGTGTACATACATTACTTATCCTGTACTGATCCTGAGTTACATCCTGTATTATACTCCAGAGCTGCACTCACTATTCTGCTGGTGCAGTCACTGTGTACATACATTACTTATCCTGTACTGATCCTGAGTTACATCCTGTATTATACTCCAGAGCTGCACTCACTATTCTGCTGGTGGCAGTCACTGTGTACATCATTACATTACTTATCCTGTACTGATCCTGAGTTACATCCTGTATTATACTCCAGAGCTGCACTCACTATTCTGCTGGTGCAGTCACTGTGTACATACATTACTTATCCTGTACTGATCCTGAGTTACATCCTGTATTATACTCCAGAGCTGCACTCACTATTCTGCTGGTGCAGTCACTGTGTACATACATTACTTATCCTGTACTGATCCTGAGTTACATCCTGTATTATACTCCAGAGCTGCACTCACTATTCTGCTGGTGCAGTCACTGTGTACATACATTACTTATCCTGTACTGATCCTGAGTTACATCATGTATTATACTCCAGAGCTGCACTCACTATTCTGCTGGTGCTGTCACTGTGTACATACATTACTTATCCTGTACTGATCCTGAGTTACGTCCTGTATTATACTCCAGAGCTGCACTCACTATTCTGCTGGTGCAGTCACTGTGTACATACATTACATACTTATCCTGCACTGATCCTGATTACATCCTGTATTATACTCCAGAGCTGCACTCACTATTCTGCTGGTGCAGTCACTGTGTACATACATTATATTACTTATCCTGTACTGATCCTGAGTTTTACATCAGACACGGAGGCTTCATATTGCAATATTCGCCTCCGTGTCTTAATAAAACTATGACTTTACGTCGTAGACTAGGAAAATCAGTTAGTTATATCCTGTATTATACTCCAGAGCTGCACTCACTATTCTGCTAGTGCAGTCACTATGTACAGGTCCTTCTAAAAAAATTAGCATATTGTGATAAAGTTCATTATTTTCTGTAATGTACTGATAAACATTAGACTTTCATATATTTTAGATCCATTACACACAACTGAAGTAGTTCAAGCCTTTTATTGTTTTAATATTGATGATTTTGGCAAACAGCTCATGAAAACCCCAAATTTCCTATCTAAAAAATTTTGCATATTTCAGCCGACCAATAAAAGAAAAGTGTTTTTAATACAAAAAAAGTCAACCTTCAAATAATTATGTTCAGTTCTGCACTCAATACTTGGTCGGGAATCCTTTTGCAGAAATGACTGCTTCAATGCGGCGTGGCATGGAGGCCATCAGCCTGTGGCACTGCTGAGGTGTTATGGAGGCCCAGGAGGCTTCACTGCGGCGTGGCATGGAGGCAATCAGCCTGTGGCACTGCTGAGGTGTTATGGAGGCCCAGGATGCTTCAATGCGGCGTGGCATGGAGGCAATCAGCCTGTGGCACTGCTGAGGTGTTATGGAGGCCCAGGATGCTTCAATGCGGCGTGGCATGGAGGCAATCAGCCTGTGGCACTGCTGAGGTGTTATGGAGGCCCAGGAGGCTTCGATAGCGGCCTTAAGCTCATCCAGAGTGTTGGGTCTTGCGTCTCTCAACTTTCTCTTCCCAATATCCCACAGATTCTCTATGGGGTTCAGGTCAGGAGAGTTGGCAGGCCAATTGAGCCCAGTAATACCATGGTCAGTAAACCATTTACCAGTGGTGTTGGCAGCTGTGAGCAGGTGCCAGGTCGTGCTGAAAAATGACATCTTCATCTCCATAAAGCTTTTCAGCAGATGGAAGCATGAAGTGCTCCAAAATCTCCTGATAGCGGCTGCATTGACCCTGCCCTTGATAAAACACAGTGGACCAACACCAGCAGCTGACATGGCACCCCAGACCATCACTGACTGTGGGGACTTGACACTGGACTTCAGGCATTTTGGCATTTCCCTCTCCCCAGTCTTCCTCCAGACTCTGGCACCTTGATTTCCGAATGACATGCAACAGTCCAGTGCTGCTTCTCTGTAGCCCAGGTCAGGCGCTTCTGCCGCTGTTTCTGGGGAATGCGGCACCTGTAGCCCATTTCCTGCACACGCCTGTACACGGGGGCTCTGGATGTTTCTACTCCAGACTCAGTCCACTGCTTCCGCAGGTCCCCCAAGGTCTGGAATCGGTCCTTCTCCACAATCTTCCTCAGGGTCCGGTCACCTCTTCTCGTTGTGCAGCGTTTTCTGCCACACTTTTTCCTTCCCACAGACTTCCCACTGAGGTGCCTTGATACAGCACTCTGGGAACAGCCTATTCCTTCAGACATGTCTTTCTGTGTCTTACCCTCTTGCTTGAGGGTGTCAATGATGGCCTTCTGGACAGCAGTCAGGTCGGCAGTCTTACCCATGATTGCGGTTTTGAGTAATGAACCAGGCTGGGAGTTTTTAAAAGCCTCAGGAATCTTTTGCAGGTGTTTAGAGTTAATTAGTTGATTCAGATGATTAGGTTAATAGCTCGTTTAGAGAACCTTTTCATGATATGCTAATTTTTTGAGATAGGAATTTTGGGTTTTCATGAGCTGTATGCCAAAATCATCAATATTAAAACAATAAAAGGCTTGAACTACTTCAGTTGGTGTGTAATGAATCTAAAATATATGAAAGTCTAATGTTTATCAGTACATTACAGAAAATAATGAACTTTATCACAATATGCTAATTTTTTTAGAAGGACCTGTACAGTCGTGGCCAAAAGTTTTGAGAATGACACAAATATTAGTTTTCACAAAGTTTGCTGCTAAACTGCTTTTAGATCTTTGTTTCAGTTGTTTCTGTGATGCAGTGAAATATAATTACACGCACTTCATACGTTTCAAAGGCTTTTATCGACAATTACTTGACATTTATGCAAAGAGTCAGTATTTGCAGTGTTGGCCCTTCTTTTTCAGGACCTCTGCAATTCGACTGGGCATGCTCTCAATCAACTTCTGGGCCAATTCCTGACTGATAGCAACCCATTCTTTCATAATCACTTCTTGGAGTTTGTCAGAATTAGTGGGTTTTTGTTTGTCCACCCGCCTCTTGAGTTCTCAATGGGATTAAGATCTGGGGAGTTTCCAGGCCATGGACCCAAAATGTCAACGTTTTGGTCCCCGAGCCACTTAGCTATCACTTTTGCCTTATGGCACGGTGCTCCATCCTGCTGGAAAATGCATTGTTCTTCACCAAACTGTTGTTGGATTGTTGGAAGAAGCTGCTGTTGGAGGGCGTTTTGGTTCCATTCTTTATTCATGGCTGTGTTTTTGGGCAAAATTGTGAGTGAGCTCTGCAGTGGTGGCACTCCGATCCCGCAGCTGAATCCTCTTTAGGAGACGATCCTGGCGCTTGCTGGACTTTCTTGGACGCCCTGAAGCCTTCTTAACAAGAATTGAACCTCTTTCCTTGAAGTTCTTGATGATCCTATAAATTGTTGATTGAGGTGCAATCTTAGTAGCCACAATATCCTTGCCTGTGAAGCCATTTATATGCAACACAATGATGGCTGCACGCGTTTCTTTGCAGGTCACCATGGTTAACAATGGAAGAACAATGATTTCAAGCATCACCCTCCTTTTAACAGGTCAAGTCTGCCATTTTAACCCAATCAGCCTGACATAATGATCTCCAGCCTTGTGCTCGTCAACATTCTCACCTGAGTTAACAAGACGATTACTGAAATGGTCTCAGCAGGTCCTTTAATGACAGCAATGAAATGCAGTGGAAAGGTTTTTTTGGGATTAAGTTAATTTTCATGGCAAAGAAGGACTATGCAATTCATCTGATCACTCTTCATAACATTCTGGAGTATATGCAAATTGCTATTATAAAAACTTAAGCAGCAACTTTTCCAATTTCCAATATTTATGTAATTCTCAAAACCTATGGCCACGACTGTACATACATTACTTATCCTGTACTGATCCTGAGTTACATCCTGTATTATACTCCAGAGCTGCACTCACTATTCTGCTGGTGCAGTCACTGTGTACATACATTACATTACTTATCCTGTACTGATCCTGAGTTACATCCTGTATTATACTCCAGAGCTGCACTCACTATTCTGCTGGTGCAGTCACTGTGTACATACATTACTTATCCTGTACTGATCCTGAGTTACATCCTGTATTATACTCCAGAGCTGCACTCACTATTCTGCTGGTGCAGTCACTGTGTACATACATTACTTATCCTGTACTGATCCTGAGTTACATCCTGTATTATACTCCAGAGCTGCACTCACTATTCTGCTGGTGCAGTCACTGTGTACATACATTACTTATCCTGTACTGATCCTGAGTTACATCCTGTATTATACTCCAGAGCTGCACTCACTATTCTGCTGGTGCAGTCACTGTGTACATACATTACTTATCCTGTACTGATCCTGAGTTACATCCTGTATTATACTCCAGAGCTGCACTCACTATTCTGCTGGTGCAGTCACTGTGTACATACATTACTTATCCTGTACTGATCCTGAGTTACATCCTGTATTATACTCCAGAGCTGCACTCACTATTCTGCTGGTGCAGTCACTGTGTACATACATTACTTATCCTGTACTGATCCTGAGTTACATCCTGTATTATACTCCAGAGCTGCACTCACTATTCTGCTGGTGCAGTCACTGTGTACATACATTACTTATCCTGTACTGATCCTGAGTTACATCCTGTATTATACTCCAGAGCTGCACTCACTATTCTGCTGGTGCAGTCACTGTGTACATACATTACTTATCCTGTACTGATCCTGAGTTACATCCTGTATTATACTCCAGAGCTGCACTCACTATTCTGCTGGTGCAGTCACTGTGTACATACATTACTTATCCTGTACTGATCCTGAGTTACATCCTGTATTATACTCCAGAGCTGCACTCACTATTCTGCTGGTGCAGTCACTGTGTACATACATTACTTATCCTGTACTGATCCTGAGTTACATCCTGTATTATACTCCAGAGCTGCACTCACTATTCTGCTGGTGCAGTCACTGTGTACATACATTACTTATCCTGTACTGATCCTGAGTTACATCCTGTATTATACTCCAGAGCTGCACTCACTATTCTGCTGGTGCAGTCACTGTGTACATACATTACTTATCCTGTACTGATCCTGAGTTACATCCTGTATTATACTCCAGAGCTGCACTCACTATTCTGCTGGTGCAGTCACTGTGTACATACATTACTTATCCTGTACTGATCCTGAGTTACATCCTGTATTATACTCCAGAGCTGCACTCACTATTCTGCTGGTGCAGTCACTGTGTACATACATTACTTATCCTGTACTGATCCTGAGTTACATCCTGTATTATACTCCAGAGCTGCACTCACTATTCTGCTGGTGCAGTCACTGTGTACATACATTACTTATCCTGTACTGATCCTGAGTTACATCCTGTATTATACTCCAGAGCTGCACTCACTATTCTGCTGGTGCAGTCACTGTGTACATACATTACTTATCCTGTACTGATCCTGAGTTACATCCTGTATTATACTCCAGAGCTGCACTCACTATTCTGCTGGTGCAGTCACTGTGTACATACATTACTTATCCTGTACTGATCCTGAGTTACATCCTGTATTATACTCCAGAGCTGCACTCACTATTCTGCTGGTGCAGTCACTGTGTACATACATATTACTTATCCTGTACTGATCCTGAGTTACATCCTGTATTATACTCCAGAGCTGCACTCACTATTCTGCTGGTGCAGTCACTTTGTACATACATTACTTATCCTGTACTGATCCTGAGTTACATCCTGTATTATACTCCAGAGCTGCGCTCACTAATGTAATGTATGTACACATCATCCCGAGTAGACCACACATACACAGTATATACGTCTCCTCTCCTCCTGGTGATATGTCAGTACCTCCGCTATACATCTTGTGTCTCACTCCTGGTCCTTGGTGTGGAGCTCCAGGTTGTCCATTTCTCTTGTGATGCTTTGTGTATTAGACGCCTGCGCTGTGATATTGCAGTAAATGCGCCGGTTCCTTCCTGTCTGGCAGGTAGATTTCTGGACATTGTAGCAGCTGTAATGCTATAATCTCCTGAGCGCCGCAGTAGCCAGAGACCATTAGCGGAATTAGGAGTCATTAGAGGAAGGGATATCCCCCCCCCCCCCCCCTCCACATTCCAGGAGTACACATGGTGCTAGTAGTAACAATGTATCGCTCCGGCTCACTCAGCATTGTCTGCATACAATGTCTCATCATTACTGAGCCTCTGAATGCACACTTATATGTCTATTCATTGGCAGCAAGCAGAGATCCTGGCAACAGACAGAAACTTAAGCAGATTTTATTGAAGTTGCAGAACTTTCCAGTGTATGCCTGATTCTATAAGACCGGACACCGGCCCTTTAAGAGCAGATAGACCCCCGATGTGTTGAGTGAATGCTTCGGACACCTATAGGATGTCAGTGAGGTGGAGCGGGGCGAGCGGAAGCGATGGACGCATTGTGCAGGCGCCGCTGATCCCTATCTCACATCATACCTTATTTATCCCAAAACAATAGCAGTGACAGGGGGCGGACGGTGAGAAGGCTGCCCCCAGGGTGGGGGAAGGGGAGACAGCGACCACCCGGCCGAGCATGCATGTCTGCGAATACGGCCCCCATTAGTCAGAGCCGCTATGGACAGGCGTACGTTACACATGAGCGTCCATTCACACAGTGCGGTCAGAATACGATTTTTTTTTTCACGCCAATCCTGCGTCAGGGCCCCCCCCCCTATCAGATCAGCGTCTGTTGGACGCCCCGTCGTCCTTGCGCCATTCTTATCCCCTTATTATGGTGAAAATACTTTGGCGGTGAAGAAAGGTGACGCGGGGCGCTGAGGGTTGTCAGACCAGAATCAAGCGTTTCCGCTTGTGACCGTTCCGCAGATACCCGGCTGCAGGCAGTGGAAGAACCGGTCTCGGGGCGGAATGGGGCGTGTGGGTCTCAGTGTGTGCCCCTGAATGGGGCGACCGCGCTCCTCTATTATGCTCTTGTTATTACAGGTGTCTGCGTAATATGGGGGGGGGGGGGGGGGGGGGGGACGCTGCCTCGCATTCCTCAGACCTCTACAATAGAGGCCGAATCGCTGTCATTTCTGGAGATCCGTTTGGATTATTGACTTGTGACCCGTTCATGAGCCGAGAGGTCGGAGAGGAGGATGTCACATTATCACCTAATGTATGAGGGCAGGATTAAAGGGAAAGCAGCGCTGGAGCGTTATAAGGGGAGCGGCTGATATCAGTCACATAGGATGTAATGTCTGGAGGTTATATCAGCGCTGGAGCGTTATAAGAGGAGCGGCTGATATCAGTCACATGATGTAATGTCTCTGGAGGTTATATCAGCGCTGGAGCGTTATAAGGGGAGCGGCTGATACCAGTCACATAGGATGTAATGTCTGGAGGTTATATCAGCGCTGGAGCGTTATAAGAGGAGCGGCTGATATCAGTCACATGTGATGTAATGTCTCTGGAGGTTATATCAGTGCTGGAGCGTTATAAGGGGAGCGGCTGATATCAGTCACATAGGATGTAATGTCTGGAGGTTATATCAGTACTGAAGCGTTATAAGAGGAGCGGCTGATATCGGTCACATGATGTAATGTCTAGAGGTTATATCAGTGCTGGAGCGTTATAAGAGGAGCGGCTGATATCGGTCACATGATGTAATGTCTAGAGGTTATATCAGTGCTGGAGCGTTATAAGAGGAGCGGCTGATATCAGTCACATGATGTAATGTCTAGAGGTTATATCAGTGCTGGAGCGTTATAAGAGGAGCGGCTGATATCGGTCACATGATGTAATGTCTAGAGGTTATATCAGTGCTGGAGCGTTATAAGAGGAGCGGCTGATATCAGTCACATAAAGGTTATATCAGTGCTGGAGCATTATAAGGGGAGCGGCTGATATCAGTCACATAGGATGTAATGTCTGGAGGTTATATCAGCGCTGGAGCGTTATAAGAGGAGCGGCTGATATCAGTCACATGATGTAATGTCTCTGGAGGTTATATCAGAGCTGGAGCGTTATAAGGGGAGCGGCTGATATCAGTCACATGATGTAATGTCTCTGGAGGTTATATCAGCGCTGGAGCGTTATAAGGGGAGCGGCTGATATCAGTCACATAGGATGTAATGTCTCTGGAGGTTATATCCGATCTGGAGCGTTATAAGGGGAGCGGCTGATATCAGTCACATAGGATGTAATGTCTCTGGAGGTTATATCAGCGCTGGAGCGTTATAAGGGGAGCGGCTGATATCAGTCACATAGGATGTAATGTCTCTGGAGGTTATATCAGTGCTGGAGCGTTATAAGGGGAGCGGCTGATATCAGTCACATAGGATGTAATGTCTGGAGGTTATATCAGCGCTGGAGCGTTATAAGAGGAGCGGCTGATATCAGTCACATAGGATGTAATGTCTGGAGGTTATATCAGCGCTGGAGCGTTATAAGAGGAGCGGCTGATATCAGTCACATAGGATGTAATGTCTCTGGAGGTTATATCAGCGCTGGAGCGTTATAAGGGGAGCGGCTGATATCAGTCACATAGGATGTAATGTCTGGAGGTTATATCAGCGCTGGAGCGTTATAAGGGGAGCGGCTGATATCAGTCACATAGGATGTAATGTCTGGAGGTTATATCAGCGCTGGAGCGTTATAAGGGGAGCGGCTGATATCAGTCACATAGGATGTAATGTCTCTGAGAGACAAAGATAGCTTTCAGTCACTGAATAGACATCCTACAAGACTACAGGGCTCAGAAAAAGCAGAGTTCTGTTGACAGCGGTAGATAGGGGTCAGGTAGAGCTGGACAGACCTACATTTTGTGGAGCTTTTCTCATCACGAGTAGTGAGAATATGAAGTTTTATTCTGCTAGGTTTTGTTCCTGTAAGTGCCCCAGAGGCGGAGCTTCACCAGGAAGTGCTATCTGCTGGGAGCTGTATTCAGCTGGTGCCCGCAGTTATGACACCCCGCCGAGACATCCACCCCCCCCCCCCCCCCCCGACATTCCTGCATACACCCAGGGTTATTAGATTTGGCACATGGTGGTTTTTGGTCCTCGCAGGCAGCTGTAGTGCTTGGTGCTGGTGCTTTGTCTGTATTCTCCTGACTGGACATGGAAGGGTTAATGGCAGCACTCTGGGTGGTGCTGGAGGTCACAGGGTCACTGTTAGGGGCAGAGTGTTTACAAAACCTGTTCTCCAGGAGGGAAAACAAAGAATGTCGGGTATGTCAGCTCAGAGCGTGCGGGCCGCCCCCCAGGACGCAGGGCACGCCCCAGGAGCATAATGTACCCCGAAACACAGGGCACGCCCCAGGAGCATAATGTACCCCGAAACACAGGGCACGCCCCAGGAGCATAATGTACCCCGAAACACAGGGCACGCCCCAGGAGCATAATGTACCCCGAAACACAGGGCACGCCCCAGGAGCATAATATACCCCAAAACATAGAACAGGGCACGCCCCAGGAGCATAATGTACCCCGAAACACAGGGCACGCCCCAGGAGCATGATGTACCCCAAAACATAGAACAGGACACGCCCCAGGAGCATAATGTACCCCGAAACACAGGGCACGCCCCAGGAGCATAATGTACCCCGAAACACAGGGCACGCCCCAGGAGCATAATGTACCCCGAAACACAGGAGCATAATATACCCCAAAACATAGGAGCATAATATACCCCAAAACATAGAACAGGGCACACCCCAGGAGCATAATGTACCCCAGAACATAGAACAGGGCACGCCCCAGGAGCATAATGTACCGCGAAACATAGAACAGGGCACGCCCCAGGAGCATAATGTACCCCAAAACATAGAACAGGGCACGCCCCAGGAGCATTATATACCCCAAAACACAGGGCACGACCCAGGAGCATAATATACCCCGAAACATAGAACAGGGCACGCCCCAGGAGCATAATGTACCCCAAAACATATAACAGGGCACGCCCCAGGAGCATAATGTACCCCAAAACATAGAACAGGGCACACCCAAAAACCAGGACAAGCTAATCCTCAAGGGCTCAGTACATAGTGCTCCCCAAAAACAGAGGGTGCACCCCTTAGAAGCTCCATGCACAGAGCACCCCAATAGCTCATATAGGTTGCACCCTGAAATCTCAGCTCGGTACAGATCTACATTACAGCATTACATGTGTAACTAAAGATCCAGCACAGCTGAGGGTTTGTTACAGTGTGTCTCCAGTGATATAAACATTGTGCACACTGGACTGATACATTGTAACAAACTATCAGAGCAGGAGGGAGATATGTTCTGCTGCTGTGTTCTCCTCACAGAGGATTGTCTAGACTGGATACAACTGTAACAGACACTCAGCTGTGACAAGTGTTAACTCTGAAAACAAGAAAGTGACAGCAAGCAGAGATCTTCAGAACAGGGGGGAACTGATGGGACGCTGGCCCTTTAAGCCCCCATATTTCCTTCTATACTATTTTTTCCGGATCCGCCATCTATGGCTATAAGATGATGTTTATGGGGAGGAGAGGCGGGGCCCCAGACGTGTGGCCCCGTGTGTATGTAGGCCCCTGGCCTGCCTCCTTCCCCTGGCTGCCGCCGGCTGATGACTGTCACACGCTGCTGCCGCCAGTTGCTCTCCACAGATTATAGGACTACAACTCTCAGCAGCAGCAGCAACCACTGGAGAGTTGTCCAACTTTCTAGTAGATTTTGTTTCAGTATCTCTGTTTTCTGTCAATGAATGAAAATATTCTGGTTTGTTACAATGTAGACAATGCTCTGTGAGCCGATCCTGGACTGATACATTGTAACATCACAGAGGACCCCCCCCCACTGTACTGCCGGTGACTGTATTATTATTAGATGTCCACATTATTACTGGCCACGCTGCTGATTGATGCGGACATGTGCGGGGCCAGGGGCCCCTCCAGCTGACACCTACCTTCAAAACCAAATGGCTTCTCTCAGGAAGGATTTACTGTCTCATCTCCATAAACGCCATCAAATACGTAACACCGCGGACTGCACACTGAGAGCTGCTGTACAGATGTAGCAGAGCTGAGAGTGTCACTACACACTGCTACAGCAATATCACTGTGTTATCTGCGGTGTTACATAGGACTGCAGGTGACATCTACTGTCTTATCTGTACTCAGAGAGTTATCACTGTGTTATCTATGGTGTTACATAGGACTGCAGGTGACATCTACTACATGATCTGTACTCAGAGAGTTATCACTGTGTTATCTGTGGTGTTACATAGGACTGCAGGTGACATCTACTACATGATCTGTACTCAGAGAGTTATCACTGTGTTATCTGTGGTGTTACATAGGACTGCAGGTGACATCTACTACATGATCTGTACTCGGAGAGTTATCCCTGTGCTATTTGTGGTGTTACATAGGACTGCAGGTAACATCTACTACATTACCTGTACTCAGAGAGTTATCACTGTGTTATCTGCGGTGTTACATAGGACTGCAGGTGACATCTACTACATGATCTGTACTGAGAGAGTTATCACTGTGTTATCTATGGTGTTACATAGGACTGCAGGTGACATCTACTACATGATCTGTACTCAGAGAGTTATCACTGTGTTATCTATGGTGTTACATAGGACTGCAGGTGACATCTACTACATGATCTGTACTCAGAGAGTTATCACTGTTATCTGTGGTGTTACATAGGACTGCAGGTGACATCTACTACATGATATGTACTCAGAGAGTTATCACTGTGTTATCTGTGGTGTTACATAGGACTGCAGGTGACATCTACTACATGATCTGTACTCAGAGAGTTATCACTGTGTTATCTGTGGTGTTACATAGGACTGCAGGTGACATCTACTACATGATCTGTACTCGGAGAGTTATCCCTGTGCTATTTGTGGTGTTACATAGGACTGCAGGTAACATCTACTACATTACCTGTACTCAGAGAGTTATCACTGTGTTATCTGTGGTGTTACATAGGACTGCAGGTGACATCTACAGTACTACATTATCTGTACTCAGAGAGTTATCACTGTGTTATCCGTGGTGTTACATAGGACTGCAGGTGACATCTACTACATGATCTGTACTCAGAGAGTTATCACTGTGTTATCTGTGGTGTTACATAGGACTGCAGGTGACATCTTCTACATGATCTGTACTCGGAGAGTTATCACTGTGTTATCTGTGGTGTTACATAGGACTGCAGGAGACATCTACTACATTATCTGTACTCAGAGAGTTATCACTGTGTTATCTGTGGTGTTACATAGGACTGCAGGTGACATCTTCTACATGATCTGTACTCGGAGAGTTATCACTGTGTTATCTGTGGTGTTACATAGGACTGCAGGTGACATCTACTACATGATCTGTACTCGGAGAGTTATCACTGTGTTATCTGTGGTGTTACATAGGACTGCAGGTGACATCTACTACATTATCTGTACTAAGAGAGTTATCACTGTGTTATCTGTGGTGTTACATAGGACTGCAGGTGACATCTACTACATGATCTGTACTCAGAGAGTTATCACTGTGTTATCTGTGGTGTTACATAGGACTGCAGGTGACATCTACTGTCTTATCTGTACTCTTGCTGACCAGCGTTGCTCTCCTGGTTAGTGCATGACATTTATACAGTTGCTCGTCTCCCATATATTCGGCGTATCCTCCCGCTCACCTACCACAGTCTATAAGATTTCCGTTTCTCTTCACTCAGTAAACGCCCCCAGCGAGTCTCCCCGTAATTCCGTCCTCTGCAGAGGCCCGTCATGTCAGCCTAGTAGCTCCAGCCCTGTCTTCATGTATGGAATGGAATAGAATGCAAGAAGCTAAAGTGAAGACTGACACACTGGCAAAGCTCTTGCCTCTTCTTCTGGTCAAATTATTATTCGCTATTGGGTTTACGGGTTAATTCCTTTACTGTTGTATCAGTGCCTTGAAAAAGTATTCACGCCCCTTGACCTTTTCCACATCTATAGGGTGAAAGTTTTGCAGAAGAGCTCGCACTCAGTCAGATGGGATGGCGAGCGTCTGTGGAGTCCTGCCGCAGGTGGGATTTAGGTCTGGACTGTGACTTTGGGTGCAGTCGGGTGACGCCCCCTACAGTCAGTGTAATGGCGGCCATTAGTGGTAGTCACCTGCAGGAGCCAAATTAACCATTTCACAGCCGGCCAGGTCCGCGAACACCGGGCGCTACCGAGAAACCTTCCGGCCCCATTCACTATAATGGTGACTGTCAGAGATTCAGCCGCTATCCGGCAAATATGGCGAGAAGCAGCCGGATGAAAAAACTGCTGCGCGCGGCGGTATTTGTCCGGCCGCTCCTCGGCATATTTGCCGGATAGCTTCCGAATCTCCGATGCCCCCCATTATAGCGATTAGGGCCAGACAGCATCTCGGCAGCAGCGCACAGTATTCACGGATCCGCAAATGTGAAACAGGCCTAAGTTTTAAGTTGCATTTTTCGAAAAAAAAAAAAAAAAGCTTATCTCTTGCTTCACAGATTTTCTCGAAATTGTCAGTATCGGTATTTACCCAAATAAGGGAACTGGGGGTCATTTCATCACCCTCGATGAGCCAACGGCACGTAACCGCTTCCCTGACGACATGTCATCTGTCATCGGGGGGGGGGGGGGGGGGCACGTACCCTCCAGACACTAGAGCCAGAGAGGGGTTAATGGTGAGTCTGGACTGGTTCGTTAAAAAAAAAAATTCTCGAAATTTCCAAAAATGATTCTTTGCCATCGTGTCGGCCATTGCCTGGTCTGGGTAGCCTCCCACATGGCCTTTGCCGCATCCCCTTTCATGGCGGCTACCTGGAAGGAATAGGGGGGCGCGAGGACAGGACATGCCCTTTAAGAAGTCACCCTCATCCTGCGGTCATTGATCCCTATAATTCCATTCTCCGGAGCCCAATCAAGGAGAGAACAGACGTCACAGGGGTGAAAATAAACCCGTATTAATAACTCGATGTCTCCCCCGCCCGTATATAGATGTATAGAGTGTCCTGTAACCCAGGTGCCCCCCTCGCCCCGCACAGTGTGGCGCAATGCGAAGAATGTCACTGGTAGCCGAGAAGTATCAGCCCAACCATAAATAATTCCCCTCGTAGCATAAAGGACAAGTCCATTAAATAGAGAAACCAGATGAACTGCATTCCCTCCCCCCCCCCCCTCGCCCTATTAAATTAGATGTCACGCTACCCCCTCCCTGCTGCCATTCTCACTCCTTAACCCCTTCAGCTCCCAGCGGATCCGCCATGTTGGGGACATTTTAGGGAGCCAGTGACGAATGAGGCTCTGGGAGCCGGGCTCGTGTCGGGGTTGATGCGCCCCATTCTATTGTTCTTCATCTTTTCCTCGTACGATCACAAAGCCGGCGGCGGTGACCGCGGTATTTAGTGCACCCGATATATATGGCGCGTGCTCGGCCGACATTACCATAGCTGCTTGTGGGCGGCGAGGGCGCGGCGTCCATTCTGATCATAATATCCCCTCGGAGGGGCTCCGCACGTGAGGACGCCACAGATCTGTGTCAGTCAGACGCGAGGAGCAGGACACTGACCGCAGGTTTATTCATCAGCATCTGTAATCATTGAGAAAGTCTTCACACCCTTCCACTGTCCTCACATTTTCTTATCTTGCTCCTCGTGCAATAAGTTCCCCCATCGTTCTGCCCCTGATCCTCCATAATGAGAAAGGGACGCAAGTCTTCAGCCCCTTTACTCGGGACGTAAGTCTTCAGCCCCTTTACTCAGGACGTAAGTCTTCAGCCCCTTTGCTCGGGACGCAAGTCTTCAGCCCCTTTGCTCGGGACGTAAGTCTTCAGCCCCTTTGCTCGGGACGTAAGTCTTCAGCCCCTTTGCTCGGGACGTAAGTCTTCAGCCCCTTTGCTCGGGACGTAAGTCTTCAGCCTCTTTACTCGGGACGTAAGTCTTCAGCCCCTTTGCTCGGGACGTAAGTCTTCAGCCCCTTTGCTCGGGACGTAAGTCTTCAGCCCCTTTGCTCGGGACGTAAGTCTTCAGCCCCTTTGCTCGGGACGTAAGTCTTCAGCCCCTTTGCTCGGGACGTAAGTCTTCAGCCCCTTTGCTCGGGACGTAAGTCTTCAGCCCCTTTGCTCGGGACGTAAGTCTTCAGCCCCTTTGCTCGGGACGTAAGTCTTCAGCCCCTTTGCTCGGGACGTAAGTCTTCAGCCCCTTTGCTCGGGACGTAGGTCTTCAGCCCCTTTACAAGGGACGTAAGTCTTCAGCCCCTTAACTCGGGAAGTAAGTCTTCAGCCCTTTTACTCAGGACATAAGTCTTCAGCCCCTTTACTCAGGACGTAAGTCTTCAGCCCCTCTGGCAGTGATTCCAGCCTCCAGTCTTCTTGGAGATGAGGCCACAAGGTTTACACCTGGATTTGGGGATTTTCTTCTTCTCTGCTGATCCTCTCCAGCTCTGTCAGGTTGGATGGGGGCCATCGGTGGACGGCCATTTTCAGGTCTCTCCTGAGATGTTCCATTGGGCTCTGGCCAGGCCACTCAAGGACAAAGTTGTCCCTAAGCCTCTCCTGTGTTGTCCTGGCCGTGTGCTTAGGGTCGTTGTCTTGTTGGAAGGAGAACCTTCGGCCCAGTCTGAGCTCCAGAGCTCTGGATCAGGTTCTCACTAAAAATATCTCTGTACTTTGCTCCATCCAGCTTTCCCTCCACCCTGACCAGTCTCCCCATCCCCCCAGGATGATGCTGCCATCACTATGCTTCACTGTAAGGATGGTATTGGGCAGGCGATGAGTAGGGCCTGGTTTCCTTCAGACATGATGCTTAGAACTAAGACCAAAAAGTTCAGTCCTGGTTCCATCAGACCAGAGAATCCTCTTTCTCACAGTCTGAGAGTCCTTTAGGTGTTTTTGTGGTAAACTTTCAGGTGATTGGAGATGATTTGGAAAGACGCGGCCCGGTCTATGTAAGGTCTCACTGCTGACAATGCAGTGTGGAGGAGAGAGCTGCCTGTAGAGCTCGGAGACAGGATTGTGTGGAGGCTCAGATCTGTAGAAGGGGACAAGACATTTGCATGGTCTGACAGCCATGGAAGCTCGGGAGACTAGTTTTGGAAGGAGTCCAGTGGTCACACTCCCCCCAGATGTTCAGGACTGACCCCTCTTAAGGACTTCACATCTTTAAAACACTGTCAAACACGTGAGATACATTTCTGCGTCTGCATAATATAACCAGAACACCGCGCTCTTCTTGTAGCCCGGACATGGGTCACCCATGAGATGACGCCCCCTCTGGCCCCAGTATCTCCCGCCAGGTCCTGCTCCACGGTCTGGCTGCCATCCGAATGCAAAGCCAAAAAATAAGAGGAAGCAGCGGGGATATCCCTCCATCAGTCATCGGGCGGGGAGTCACGCAACACCTGCAGCCGAGACCACCGCACGTCACCGGAGCCGCGGGATCAGGCAAATCATGACGGGGACGAGACAATTTGCATCTCCCTATACAAACCTACTGCAGACGACATTAACCCCTTACAGGACAGACTGGTCATATTAAAAACTACAAGAAATCGCAACAACGTATCTCCACGTATCCCTGTTCAGCTTCTGTATCCAACGGATGTGTCAAAGCTCTAGAGGGCGATTAGTGTACGAGTCTTCACAACGTGGGGGTCATTTACACAGACCGGCAGAGAAAGCGCCTATGATGAGGCTCAGGCCGTGTCCAGCCCCTGTGTCCAGGCGTAAAAGATGGTAAAGGTGACGGGTCCCATGCCCCCGCCACGCTCACACCAAAACGGGGTGAAAAACTAGTGTCGTGACCCCCAGTGTTTTTGGGAACTCTAAGCTTTTTTATGTGTGATACTGTGGGCTGAGCTGCTGTATCTAAGCTTTTTATGTGTGGTACTGTGTGCTGAGCTGCTGTATCTAAGCCTTTTATGTGTGATACTGTGGGCTGAGCTGCTGTATCTAAGCTTTTTATGTGTGGTACTGTGTGCTGAGCTGCTGTATCTAAGCCTTTTATGTGTGATACTGTGGGCTGAGCTGCTGTATCTAAGCTTTTTATGTGTGGTACTGTGTGCTGAGCTGCTGTATCTAAGCCTTTTATGTGTGATACTGTGGGCTGAGCTGATGTATCTAAGCCTTTTATGTGTGATACTGTGGGCTGAGCTGCTGTATCTAAGCCTTTTATGTGTGATACTGTGGGCTGAGCTGCTGTATCTAAGCCTTTTATGTGTGATACTGTGTGCTGAGCTGCTGTATCTAAGCCTTTTATGTGTGATACTGTGGGCTGAGCTGCTGTATCTAAGCCCGTGTGACGGTTGGTGTTCTGTTGAGGGTCACCCGGGTAACATGTTCTTAGACGTTGGTCCATTGTCTCGCTGTCAGGTGCTGGACACTGGATCTTCCTGTTTTTCCGCTTGTCCTGTGTTGCTGCGAGGTGTGCGGGGCGTCCTGTGCTATCACTGCAACGTCGCCCGCAAATAACACCCGCTCCGATCCTGATTTCTCCTTGGAGAGCAAGAGGCTGAGAGCAGTGGGATGAGAGCGCCCCAGATGTCAGCACTGTCCTGTACCCCCCAGATGTCAGCACTGTCCTGTACCCCCAGATGTCAGCACTGTCCTGTACCCCCCAGATGTCAGCACTGTCCTGTACCCCCCAGATGTCAGCACTGTCCTGTACCCCCCAGATGGCAGCACTGTCCTGTACCCCCCAGATGGCAGCACTGTCCTGTACCCCCCAGATGTCAGCACTGTCCTGTACCCCCCAGATGTCAGCACTGTCCTGTACCCCCCCAGATGTCAGCACTGTCCTGTACCCCCAGATGTCAGCGCTGTCCTGTACCCCCAGATGTCAGCACTGTCCTGTACCCCCCAGATGTCAGCACTGTCCTGTACCCCCAGATGTCAGCACTGTCCTGTATCCCCCCAGATGTCAGCACTGTCCTGTACCCCCCCCCAGATGTCAGCACTGTCCTGTACCCCCAGATGTCAGCACTGTCCTGTACCCCCAGATGTCAGCACTGTCCTGTATCCCCCCAGATGTCAGCACTGTCCTGTATCCCCCCAGATGTCAGCACTGTCCTGTACCCCCCAGATGTCAGCACTGTCCTGTATCCCCCAGATGTCAGCACTGTCCTGTACCCCCCCAGATGTCTGCACTGTCCTGTACCCCCAGATGTCAGCACTGTCCTGTACCCCCCCAGATGTCAGCACTGTCCTGTACCCCCAGATGTCAGCACTGTCCTGTACCCCCAGATGTCAGCACTGTCCTGTACCCCCCAGATGTCAGCACTGTCCTGTACCCCCCAGATGTCAGCACTGTCCTGTACCCCCAGATGTCAGCACTGTCCTGTATCCCCCCAGATGTCAGCACTGTCCTGTATCCCCCCAGATGTCAGCACTGTCCTGTACCCCCCCAGATGTCTGCACTGTCCTGTACCCCCAGATGTCAGCACTGTCCTGTACCCCCCCAGATGTCAGCACTGTCCTGTACCCCCAGATGTCAGCACTGTCCTGTACCCCCAGATGTCAGCACTGTCCTGTACCCCCCAGATGTCAGCACTGTCCTGTACCCCCCAGATGTCAGCACTGTCCTGTACCCCCCAGATGTCAGCGCTGTCCTGTACCCCCAGATGTCAGCGCTGTCCTGTACCCCCAGATGTCAGCGCTGTCCTGTACCCCCAGATGTCAGCGCTGTCCTGTACCCCCCCAGATGTCAGCGCTGTCCTGTACCCCCCAGATGTCAGCGCTGTCCTGTACCCCCCAGATGTCAGCGCTGTCCTGTACCCCAGATGTCAGCACTGTCCTGTACCCCCCAGATGTCAGCACTGTCCTGTACCCCCCCCATGTCAGCACTGTCCTGTACCCCCCCAAGATGTCAGCACTGTCCTGTACCCCCCCAAGATGTCAGCACTGTCCTGTACCCCCCAGATGTCAGCACTGTCCTGTATCCCCCCAGATCTCAGCACTGTCCTGTACCCCCCAAGATGTCAGCACTGTCCTGTACCCCCCCAAGATGTCAGCACTGTCCTGTACCCCCCCAAGATGTCAGCACTGTCCTGTACCCCCCCAAGATGTCAGCACTGTCCTGTATCCCCCCAGATGTCAGCACTGTCCTGTACCCCCCCAAGATGTCAGCACTGTCCTGTATCCCCCCAGATGTCAGCACTGTCCTGTACCCCCCCAAGATGTCGGCACTGTCCTGTACCCCCCCAAGATGTCAGCACTGTCCTGTACCCCCCAGATGTCAGCACTGTCCTGTATCCCCCCAGATGTCAGCACTGTCCTGTACCCCCCCCAAGATGTCAGCACTGTCCTGTACCCCCCCAAGATGTCAGCACTGTCCTGTACCCCCCCAAGATGTCAGCACTGTCCTGTATCCCCCCAGATGTCAGCACTGTCCTGTACCCCCCCAAGATGTCAGCACTGTCCTGTATCCCCCCAGATGTCTGCACTGTCCTGTACCCCCAGATGTCAGCACTGTCCTGTACCCCCAGATGTCAGCACTGTCCTGTACCCCCAGATGTCAGCACTGTCCTGTACCCCCCAGATGTCAGCACTGTCCTGTACCCCCCAGATGTCAGCACTGTCCTGTACCCCCCCAGATGTCAGCACTGTCCTGTACCCCCCCAGATGTCAGCACTGTCCTGTACCCCCCCAGATGTCAGCACTGTCCTGTACCCCCCCAGATGTCAGCACTGTCCTGTACCCCCCAGATGTCAGCACTGTCCTGTACCCCCCAGATGTCAGCACTGTCCTGTACCCCCCCAGATGTCAGCACTGTCCTGTACCCCCCAGATGTCAGCACTGTCCTGTACCCCCCAGATGTCAGCACTGTCCTGTACCCCCCAGATGTCAGCACTGTCCTGTACCCCCCAGATGTCAGCACTGTCCTGTACCCCCCAGATGTCAGCACTGTCCTGTACCCCCAGATGTCAGCACTGTCCTGTACCCCCCCAGATGTCAGCACTGTCCTGTACCCCCCCCCCAGATGTCAGCACTGTCCTGTACCCCCCAGATGTCAGCACTGTCCTGTACCCCCCAGATGTCAGCACTGTCCTGTACCCCCCAGATGTCTGCACTGTCCTGTACCCCCAGAGGCGGAAGTGGATTATAACAGGGATGGACATAAGCAGATGACTAGGGGCTGCCCCCGATGCTGCTGATCTGTTAAAGGGCGTATAACGTACAGTTGCTGTATTATCGTTTGCCTATATAAATATACAGGTGTAATGCTCTAGTCACATCCAGAGCTGCAGTTACCTTATTTTACTATCCGTTAAGACCTAAGCATCTTGCAGTGATCCATGCCCGTTCATTGGCTGTACCCAGCATGCCCTGCTGTCATAATGGAGGATCTAGTGTTCACCTCCTACACTTCACATAGCAGAATGGGGAATGAGGCTCTGGAGGTGGTTACAGTACACAGGCGAGAGGTTTTGTCTGCAGCAGGTGCATGGATTTCCACAAACCTCATTCAGATGTGTGGGACTGTCTCAGGAATTCCGGCAACCGATCTGCTGCCTGTGAACACATACATCATGCAACAGCTGAACGGTGAATGCAGCTCTGGAAGTGGCTGTAGTACAATGCATTACATAACCAGAGAAAAAATACATGATTGGAGTACAAGGCATTATGTAACAGCAGAATTGTGACTGCAGCTCTGGATATGGCTGGAGTATATGATGTAACAGCAGAATTGTGAATGCAGCTCTGGCTGTGTATGAGCTATGATAACTCGGGATCAGTAAGGCCGTTACATGTCTGTAATTTTGAGTCCCTTGTAAAGCCCTCGGTTCGGGGAGGTCTCTTACTGTAATGTGTGGCCCCCGGGCGGTGACTGATCCCTATCACTATGTGTCAGAGCACATACATAGACAGTGATGTGGCCGCTGGAGCCGATTATAAATGGGATTGATGACGAGGCTTTTCTGTCTGTAGCTGCAGAATGTGAATATTAAATTTGCCTGTATGCAGGGCTGGCGTCACTAGATCCTGGGGCTGTATACAGAGGTGGCATCACTAGATCCTGGGGCTGTATGCAGGGCTGGCGTCACTAGATCCTGGGGCTGTATACAGAGGTGGCATCACTAGATCCTGGGGCTGTATGCAGGGCTGGCGTCACTAGATCCCGGGCTGTATGCAGGGCTGGCGTCACTAGATCCCGGGCTGTATGCAGGGGTGGCGTCACTAGATCCTGGGGCTGTATGCAGGGGTGGCGTCACTAGATCCTGGGGCTGTATGAAGGGGTGGCATCACTGGTTCCCCGGGCTGTATGCAGGGCTGGCGTCACTAGATCCTGGGGTTTTATGCAGGGGTGGCATCACTAGATCCTGGGGCTGTATACAGAGGTGGCATCACTAGATCCTGGGGCTGTATGAAGGGGTAGCATCACTGGTTGCCTGGGCTGTATGCAGGGTGGCATCACTGGTTCCCGGGGTTGTATACAGAGGTGGCATCACTAGATCCCCAGGCTGTATACAGAGGTGGCATCACTAGATCCCCAGGCTGTATGCAGAGGTGGCATCACTAGATCCCCGGGGCTGTATGCAGGGGTGGCATCACTGGTTCCTGGTGCTGTATACAGGGGTGGCATCACTGGTTCCTGGTGCTGTATACAGGGGTGGCATCACTGGTTCCTGGTGCTGTATACAGGGGTGGCATCACTGGTTCCTGGGGCTGTATGCAGGGGTGGCATCACTAGATCCTGGGGCTCTGTGCAGTAGGTGTGTATATATTAATAAGCCCAGGGCACCACCGGTTGTGCGGTATGACACACGCGTGGCCCCTATAATCCGTGTGCATGCGGAACCCTGTGATGATCACACATGTCCTGGCGCTCGCCTCATGTTGGCAGATGGAGGGAATTCCCTAGAAAGCCGATGACTTGATGCTGTGCCAGCCCAGGGAACGGCGCCAGCTCTGCTAATCAGCATCCGATGCCAGGAAGCCTCCGTGTGTGCGGGCAGCTTTCAGAGCCGACGCTTTCTAGGATGTGGCAGGGCCTTAAAGGGCCGGCGACACCAAAATAAACCATAATCGCTGTGTAATTGCAGGAGCTGTCTGATAGATTTTCTGTTTCTGTTCCTCAACATCCTGTACGTGGATGGACGCAAACACTTCTGATAGCTGAGGGTTTGTTACAGTTGTATCAGTGCAGACAATACTGTGAGAGTGAAACATGTCTCTTCTGTGGACGCACCCTGATCCCTGTTACGCCTCCTGCACACGAACGTATGGTTTTGCGGTCTGTTTTAAATGGAATCCGTTTTTTGTTTCAGTACTGTTTCCGTTCCGTTTTTCCATTTGGTTTCCGTTTGTGATCCGTTTTTTGCGGATCGCTTATGGAGATGGAAGCATACAATAATGTTTAAACAGTAAGTACATAAAACAATTGGGCTGGGGATAACATTTTCAATAGATGGTTCCGCAAAAACGGAACAGATACGGAAAACATAGGCTTCCTGCACATGAAAGTTTTTTTTTTTCCGTTCCCGTTCCATTTTTTGCGTTCCATATATGGACCGTATACGGAACCATTCATTTCAATGGATCCGCAAAAACAACGGAATGTACTCTGTATGCCTTGCGTTTACGTATTTCCCTTCCGTTCACTCATAGAACATGTCCTATTATTGCCCGCAAATCACGTTCCCTGACTCCATTCAAGTCAATGGTTCCGCAAAAATAACGGAATGCACCCGTATGTCTTCCGTTATCGGTTCCGTTTGTACAGAACGATCTATTGGAAATTTTAGGCCCAGACCAATTTTTTTATGTACTTACTGTTTAAACATTGTTGTATGATTTCCGTTTGCGATCTGCAAAAAACGGATAACGGAAACAAAACGACAAAACGGAACGGAAACACTACTGAAACGGAAAAACGGGATCCGTTTAAAATGGACTGCAAAACCCATACGGCCATGTGCAAGAGGTCATACGGAGGCATTCCGTTTTTTTTGCGGAACCATTGACTTGAATGGAGCCACGGAACGTAATTTGCAGGCAATACGGAAACGGAAGGCATACAGAATACCTTCTGTTGTTTTTGCGGATCCATTGAAATAAATGGTTCCGTATACGGTACGCAAAAAACGGAACCTAAACGGAAAAAAACACTTGTGTGCAGGAGGCCTTAACTGCACTGACACATTGTAACGACTGCTGCATGATAGATACACAGCTCAGCAGACAGTATCACACAGGATAGGATTAGATACACAGCTCAGCAGGCAGTATCACACAGGATAGGATTAGATACACAGCTCAGCAGACAGTATCACACAGGATAGGATTAGATACACAGCTCAGCAGACAGTATCACACAGGATAGGATTAGATACACAGCTCAGCAGGCAGTATCACACAGGATAGGATTAGATACACAGCTCAGCAGACAGTATCACACAGGATAGGATTAGATACACAGCTCAGCAGACAGTATCACACAGGATAGGATTAGATACACAGCTCAGCAGACAGTATCACACAGGATAGGATTAGATACACAGCTCAGCAGACAGTATCACACAGGATAGGATTAGATACACAGCTCAGCAGACAGTATCACACAGGATAGGATTAGATACACAGCTCAGCAGACAGTATCACACAGGATAGGATTAGATACACAGCTCAGCAGACAGTATCACACAGGATAGGATTAGATACACAGCTCAGCAGACAGTATCACACAGGATAGGATTAGATACACAGCTCAGCAGACAGTATCACACAGGATAGGATTAGATACACAGCTCAGCAGACAGTATCACACAGGATAGGATTAGATACACAGCTCAGCAGACAGTATCACACAGGATAGGATTAGATACACAGCTCAGCAGACAGTATCACACAGGATAGGATTAGATACACAGCTCAGCAGACAGTATCACACAGGATAGGATTAGATACACAGCTCAGCAGACAGTATCACACAGGATAGGATTAGATACACAGCTCAGCAGACAGTATCACACAGGATAGGATTAGATACACAGCTCAGCAGACAGTATCACACAGGATAGGATTAGATACACAGCTCAGCAGACAGTATCACACAGGATAGGATTAGATACACAGCTCAGCAGACAGTATCACACAGGATAGGATTAGATACACAGCTCAGCAGACAGTATCACACAGGATAGGATTAGATACACAGCTCAGCAGACAGTATCACACAGGATAGGATTAGATACACAGCTCAGCAGACAGTATCACACAGGATAGGATTAGATACACAGCTCAGCAGACAGTATCACACAGGATAGGATTAGATACACAGCTCAGCAGACAGTATCACACAGGATAGGATTAGATACACAGCTCAGCAGACAGTATCACACAGGATAGGATTAGATACACAGCTCAGCAGACAGTATCACACAGGATAGGATTAGATACACAGCTCAGCAGACAGTATCACACAGGATAGGATTAGATACACAGCTCAGCAGACAGTATCACACAGGATAGGATTAGATACACAGCTCAGCAGACAGTATCACACAGGATAGGATTAGATACACAGCTCAGCAGACAGTATCACACAGGATAGGATTAGATACACAGCTCAGCAGACAGTATCACACAGGATAGGATTAGATACACAGCTCAGCAGACAGTATCACACAGGATAGGATTAGATACACAGCTCAGCAGACAGTATCACACAGGATAGGATTAGATACACAGCTCAGCAGACAGTATCACACAGGATAGGATTAGATACACAGCTCAGCAGACAGTATCACACAGGATAGGATTAGATACACAGCTCAGCAGACAGTATCACACAGGATAGGATTAGATACACAGCTCAGCAGACAGTATCACACAGGATAGGATTAGATACACAGCTCAGCAGACAGTATCACACAGGATAGGATTAGATACACAGCTCAGCAGACAGTATCACACAGGATAGGATTAGATACACAGCTCAGCAGACAGTATCACACAGGATAGGATTAGATACACAGCTCAGCAGACAGTATCACACAGGATAGGATTAGATACACAGCAGACGTATAAGGATTAGATACACAGCTCAGCAGACAGTATCACACAGGATAGGATTAGATACACAGCTCAGCAGACAGTATCACACAGGATAGGATTAGATACACAGCTCAGCAGACAGTATCACACAGGATAGGATTAGATACACAGCTCAGCAGACAGTATCACACAGGATAGGATTAGATACACAGCTCAGCAGACAGTATCACACAGGATAGGATTAGATACACAGCTCAGCAGACAGTATCACACAGGATAGGATTAGATACACAGCTCAGCAGACAGTATCACACAGGATAGGATTAGATACACAGCTCAGCAGACAGTATCACACAGGATAGGATTAGATACACAGCTCAGCAGACAGTATCACACAGGATAGGATTAGATACACAGCTCAGCAGACAGTATCACACAGGATAGGATTAGATACACAGCTCAGCAGACAGTATCACACAGGATAGGATTAGATACACAGCTCAGCAGACAGTATCACACAGGATAGGATTAGATACACAGCTCAGCAGACAGTATCACACAGGATAGGATTAGATACACAGCTCAGCAGACAGTATCACACAGGATAGGATTAGATACACAGCTCAGCAGACAGTATCACACAGGATAGGATTAGATACACAGCTCAGCAGACAGTATCACACAGGACAGGATTAGATACACAGCTCAGCAGACAGTATCACACAGGATAGGATTAGATACACAGCTCAGCAGTATCACACAGGATAGGATTAGATACACAGCTCAGCAGACTGTATCACACAGGATAGGATTAGATACACAGCTCAGCAGACAGTATCACACAGGATAGGATTAGATACACCGCTCAGCAGACAGTATCACACAGGATAGGATTAGATACACAGCTCAGCAGACTGTATCACACAGGATAGGATTAGATACACAGCTCAGCAGACAGTATCACACAGGATAGGATTAGATACACCGCTCAGCAGACAGTATCACACAGGATAGGATTAGATACACAGCTCAGCAGACAGTATCACACAGGATAGGATTAGATACACGCAGACAGTATCACACATGATAGGATTAGATACACAGCTCAGCAGACAGTATCACACAGGATAGGATTAGATACACAGCTCAGCAGACAGTATCACACAGGAGAGGATTAGATACACAGCTCAGCAGACAGTATCACACAGGATAGGATTAGATACACCGCTCAGCAGACAGTATCACACAGGATAGGATTAGATACACAGCTCAGCAGACTGTATCACACAGGAGAGGATTAGATACACAGCTCAGCAGACAGTATCACACAGGAGAGGATTAGATACACAGCTCAGCAGACAGTATCACACAGGATAGGATTAGATACACAGCTCAGCAGACAGTATCACACAGGATAGGATTAGATACACAGCTCAGCAGACAGTATCACACAGGATAGGATTAGATACACAGCTCAGCAGACAGTATCACACAGGATAGGATTAGATACACAGCTCAGCAGACAGTATCATACAGGAGAGGATTAGGTACACAGCTCAGCAGACAGTATCACACAGGAGAGGATGAGATACACAGCTCAGCAGAATTGGGGCCTCAGGGTGAACTATGGTGGCCGCCCATGCCCCCCTTAGATCCGCTTCCTCTCTGTAGACATTTCTATATTCAGATAATGTTTGCGCACAAAGACTAAAGTAATAAAGTGTGACGATAATCGGGAAAAATTGATCTTTCAAACAATGAACCGTTAGTGTCTCTCTTTGACCATCCCAAAATTTGGAAGGTATGGTCCAGCGTATCCTGGTGGTGAAGGGTTAAGCTCGGCGCGGGGAGCTGCGGTGGTTTAATGATCTGCAGGGATGGAGCGGATCCGCATTATCAGCGTTTATTAAGCGAGGCGCCTATAAAATGATGTTAAATATTAAACGGAGTAGGGGGAGCAGGTGCAGCGGAGGGAGCGGGTAATGGGGGGGAGCAGGGGATGGGGAAGGAGCAAGAGATCGGGGCAACGGAGGGAGCGGGGGATGGGAGGGAGCAGGGCATAGGGGCTGCAAAGGGAGCGAGGGATAGGGGGGAACAGGGGCAGCGGATGGTGGGGCTAGAGGGGAGCAGGGGATGGGGGTTAGCGGGGTAAGGGAAGGAGTGGCTGATAGAGGGGAGCAGGGGATGGGGCAACAGGGGCTGGGGGGCAGCGAGGGGAACAGGGGATAGGGGGGAGTGAAGGATGGGGGGGCAGCAGGGCAAAAAAAGTCCAAAATGGACAAAAATGTCCAAACAAAAAATGCAGACTCTGGTCCAAAGGGGGAAAATTCCCTGCAGTTATTTCTTTCCATTCCTGGGAAAGCTGAGTGACCACCAGTATGGCCACCAGTACAGCCTCCATGGACTCAAGGAAAGCTGGGTGACAACCCTGTGGTAGATATTATGGCAGCCATATTAGTAGTCACCCAGCTTTCCTGGAGGCGGATGAATGCAGTTCGTGAGGCTTCTGATTAGAGAATTCAGAGCGTCCTGCGGAGGCACCGAGGCCTCGTGGCCCCATCCTCCACCGTCATCCGTCATCTCACAATTTGCCGTCATTGTCGTTATTGCGCAATAGTCACTGGAGGGGCAGCCGAAAATGAAGAGGACAGGGGGATATTAACTCTTCATTCATGTCTCATAAGTGGACTGACCGCTGCTGAGGGGCTGTAATACTCTGTGCAACTGTGGCCCCTGCTCTTTCCTCTGTGTATCTCAAGATTAGCACCGTGCTGTCCTGTAATACTCTGTGCTGCTATGGGCTCAGCTCCTTCTTCTAGGTATCTTAGTCTGTGACCTCCCACAGGATTTGCTCATTGCTGTCCTGTAATACTCTGTGCTGCTGGGATAGTGCTTCTTTACTATGTAATTTATGGTTTGTAACTTTCCACAAAATCAGCTCCTGAAATACTCTGTGCACGAGACCTTGGTCCTCCACCTCCCACAAGACCATCAGCCGGATGTCGAGCCCTCTCCTCCATATTCCAGCCTGTGTCTGCACAAGAGCTTACAATCTATTCCCTCTCCTCCATATTCCAGCCTGTGTCTGCACAAGAGCTTACAATCTATTCCCTCTCCTCCATATTCCAGCCTGTGTCTGCACAAGAGCTTACAGTCTATTCCCTCTCCTCCATATTCCAGCCTGTGTCTGCACAAGAGCTTACAATCTATTCCCTCTCCTCCATATTCCAGCCTGTGTCTGCACAAGAGCTTACAATCTATTCCCTCTCCTCCATATTCCAGCCTGTGTCTGCACAAGAGCTTACAGTCTATTCCCTCTCCTCCATATTCCAGCCTGTGTCTGCACAAGAGCTTACAGTCTATTCCCTCTCCTCCATATTCCACCCTGTGTCTGCACAAGAGCTTACAATCTATTCCCTCTCCTCCATATTCCAGCCTGTGTCTGCACAAGAGCTTACAATCTATTCCCTTTCCTCCATATTCCAGCCTGTGTCTGCACAAGAGCTTACAATCTATTCTCTCTCCTCCATATTCCATCCTGTGTCTGCACAAGAGCTTACAATCTATTCCCTTTCCTCCATATTCCACCCTGTGCCTGCACAAGAGCTTACAGTCTATTCCCTCTCCTCCATACACCACCCTGTGTCTGCACAAGAGCTTACAATCTATTCCCTCTCCTCCATATTCCACCCTGTGTCTGCACAAGAGCTTACAATCTATTCCCTCTCCTCCATATTCCACCCTGTGTCTGCACAAGAGCTTACAATCTATTCCCTCTCCTCCATATTCCAGCCTGTGTCTGCACAAGAGCTTACAATCTATTCCCTCTCCTCCATATTCCACCCTGTGTCTGCACAAGAGCTTACAATCTATTCCCTCTCCTCCATATTCCACCCTGTGCCTGCACAAGAGCTTACAATCTATTCCCTCTCCTCCATATCCCAGCCTGTGTCTGCACAAGAGCTTACAGTCTATTCCCTCTCCTCCATATTCCACCCTGTGCCTGCACAAGAGCTTACAGTCTATTCCCTCTCCTCCATAGACCACCCTGTGCCTGCCCAAGAGTTTACAGTCTATTCCCTCTCCTCCATAGACCAGCCTGTGTCTGCACAAGAGCTTACAGTCTATTCCCTCTCCTCCATATTCCAGCCTGTGTCTGCACAAGAGCTTACAATCTATTCCCTCTCCTCCATATTCCAGCCTGTGTCTGCACAAGAGCTTACAATCTATTCCCTCTCCTCCATAGACCAGCCTGTGCCTGCACAAGAGCTTACAGTCTATTCCCTCTTCTCCATATTCCAGCCTGTGCCTGCTCAAGAGCTTACAATCTATTCCCTCTCCTCCATAGACCACCCTGTGCCTGCCCAAGAGCTTACAATCTATTCCCTCTCCTCCATATTCCAGCCTGTGTCTGCACAAGAGCTTACAATCTATTCCCTCTCCTCCATAGACCAGCCTGTGCCTGCACAAGAGCTTACAATCTATTCCCTCTCCTCCATATTCCAGCCTGTGTCTGCACAAGAGCTTACAATCTATTCCCTCTCCTCCATAGACCAGCCTGTGTCTGCACAAGAGCTTACAATCTATTCCCTCTCCTCCATAGACCAGCCTGTGTCTGCACAAGAGCTTACAGTCTATTCCCTCTTCTCCATATTCCAGCCTGTGCCTGCACAAGAGCTTACAATCTATTCCCTCTCCTCCATATTCCAGCCTGTGTCTGCACAAGAGCTTACAGTCTATTCCCTCTCCGCCATATCCCAGCCTGTGTCTGCACAAGAGCTTACAGTCTATTCCCTCTCCTCCATATCCCATCCTGTGTCTGCACAAGAGTTTACAGTCTATTCCCTCTCCTCCATAGACCAGCCTGTGTCTGCACAAGAGCTTACAGTCTATTCCCTCTCCTCCATATTCCAGCCTGTGTCTGCACAAGAGCTTACAGTCTATTCCCTCTCCTCCATACACCACCCTGTGTCTGCACAAGAGCTTACAATCTATTCCCTCTCCTCCATATTCCAGCCTGTGCCTGCACAAGAGCTTACAATCTATTCCCTCTCCTCCATATTCCAGCCTGTGCCTGCACAAGAGCTTACAATCTATTCCCTCTCCTCCATAGACCAGCCTGTGCCTGCACAAGAGCTTACAGTCTATTCCCTCTTCTCCATATTCCAGCCTGTGTCTGCACAAGAGCTTACAGTCTATTCCCTCTTCTCCATATTCCAGCCTGTGCCTGCACAAGAGCTTACAATCTATTCCCTCTCCGCCATATTCCAGCCTGTGCCTGCACAAGAGCTTACAGTCTATTCTCTCTCCCTGCTGCCAAGGCCGTCGCCCTCTAGTCGTTGACCTTTCTCGGGGCGGCACAGTCCCTCGATGGGTTAATAGTCGGGATAATGTAAAGATTAACTTATTAACCGCAGGATGGGTCTCCGCTCCATGGGTGGTGCTGGATCTGTGCAATATCAAACGATGACTGTGACCTCGGGATCACCGGGGCGGAGGTGTTAACTCTTCAGGTGCCCTCCAGGTGGATACATTGTAGCAAAATCTCTGCTTGCTGTCAGTGAATGGAAATACCCATTGTTTGCCTTCAGAGGTTCAATACGGTGTTGATACTTTTTCACAGCTGAGGGATTGTTACAATTGCATCTAGTGACCAGGAGGAATCTTGTTGCCTCCTCACACAGCTGAGGTGTTTGTTACAGTGCATCAGTGCAGACAACCATCTGCCCTGCACTGACACACTGTAACAAGCCCCTAATGTGCTGACGGGACGTCCGAGGGTCTCTAAGCTCCTCAGCATTGAGCCGACTCTGACAGGGCGATGTCCTGACGTTCCTGGTAAAGCTGGGTGACACTACCAGGGTGGCCGCTCCTGTAGGTGATGTCCCCTGTGCAGCGATGTCACCGACGTTCCTGGTCTCCTGTATGTGCTGGGATCAGGGAAAGCTGGGTGTCCGTGTGCGGGGTGCAGCGAGGAGCCGGCTGGGGCTGGCAGGGCGGACTTTGCCCCGTGTGTACATTGTGTCCTCTAGAAATACAGGTGACGGTAATTGGCGCAGTAAAACCGCCGTCATCGACTTTGTCCTTCGCTGCCGGATTGATTTAATACCATCGTCCTGACATGTGCGCCAGCGAGGTGTCAGCTGACAACATGGAGGAAGTGGCGACATCTGAAATGACCCCCACCAGTCACTGGAACAGTATATAAAAGATCTCTGCTTGCTGTCATTAAATGGAAACTAGATTCTGATTTTCTGCAGCTGACACTTTGCTACAATGTATCAGTCTCTGTAAGGACACCCCCCCTGTCCTGATACAATGTATCGGTCCCTGTGAGGACACTCCCCCTGTCCTGATACAATGTATCGGTCTCTGTGAGGACACTCCCCCCCTGTCCTGATACAATGTATCGGTCTCTGTGAGGACACTCCCCCCTGTCCTGATACAATGTATCGGTCTCTATGGGGACACTCCCCCCTGTCCTGATACAATGTATCGGTCTCTGTGAGGACACTCCCCCTGTCCTTATACAATGTATCGGTCTCTGTGAGGACACGCCTCCTGTCCTGATACAATGTATCTGTCTCTGTGAGGACACTCCCCCTCTGTCCTGATGCAATGTATCGGTCTCTGTGCGGACACTCCCCCTGTCCTGATACAATGTATCGGTCTCTGTGAGGACACTCCCTCCTGTCCTGATACAATGTATCGGTCTCTGTGAGGACACCCCTCTGTCCTGATACAATGTATCGGTCTCTGTGCGGACACTCCCCCTGTCCTGATACAATGTATCGGTCTCTGTGAGGACACGCCTCCTGTCCTGATACAATGTATCGGTCTCTGTGAGGACACTCCCCCTGTCCTGATACAATGTATCGGTCTCTGTGAGGACACTCCCCCTGTCCTGATACAATGTATCGGTCTCTGTGAGGACACCCCTCTGTCCTGATACAATGTATCTGTCTCTGTGCGGACACTTCCCCTGTCCTGATACAATGTATCGGTCTCTGTGAGGACACGCCTCCTGTCCTGATACAATGCATCTGTCTCTGTGAGGACACCCCCCTGTCCTGATACAATGTATCGGGCTCTGTGAGGACACCCCCTCTGTCCTGATACAATGTATCGGTCTCTGTGCGGACACTCCCCCTGTCCTGATACAATGTATCGGGCTCTGTGCGGACACTCCCCTCTGTCCTGATACAATGTATCAGTCTCTGTGCGGACACTCCCTCCTGTCCTGATACAATGTATCGGTCCCTGTGAGGACACTCCCCCTGTCCTGATACAATGTATCGGTCCCTGTGAGGACACTCCCCCTGTCCTGATACAATGTATCGGTCTCTGTGCGGACACTCCCCCTGTCCTGATACAATGTATCGGTCTCTGTGCGGACACTCCCCTCTGTCCTGATACAATGTATCGGTCTCTGTGCGGACACTCCCCCTGTCCTGATACAATGTATCGGTCTCTGTGAGGACACTCCCCCTCTGTCCTGATACAATGTATCGGTCTCTGTGAGGACACTCCCCCTGTCCTGATACAATGTATCGGTCCCTGTGAGGACACTCCCCTCTGTCCTGATACAATGTATCGGTCCCTGTGAGGACACTCCCCCTGTCCTGATACAATGTATCGGTCTCTGTGAGGACACTCCCCTCTGTCCTGATACAATGTATCGGTCTCTGTGCGGACACTCCCCCTGTCCTGATACAATGTATCGGTCTCTGTGAGGACACTCCCCTCTGTCCTGATACAATGTATCGGTCTCTGTGCGGACACTCCCCCTGTCCTGATACAATGTATCGGTCTCTGTGCGGACACTCCCCCTGTCCTGATACAATGTATCGGTCTCTGTGCGGACACGCCCCTGTCCTGATACAATGTATCGGTCCCTGTGCGGACACGCCTCCTGTCCTGATACAATGTATCGGTCTCTGTGCGGACACTCCCCCTGTCCTGATACAATGTATCGGTCTCTGTGCGGACACTCCCCCTGTCCTGATACAATGTATCGGTCCCTGTGAGGACACTCCCCCTGTCCTGATACAATGTATCGGTCTCTGTGCGGACACTCCCCCTGTCCTGATACAATGTATCGGTCCCTGTGAGGACACTCCCCCTGTCCTGATACAATGTATCGGTCCCTGTGAGGACACTCCCCCTGTCCTGATACAATGTATCGGTCTCTGTGAGGACACTCCCCCTGTCCTGATACAATGTATCGGTCTCTGTGAGGACACTCCCCTGTCCTGATACAATGTATCGGTCTCTGTGAGGACACTCCCCCCTGTCCTGATACAATGTATCGGTCCCTGTGAGGACACTCCCCCTGTCCTGATACAATGTATCGGTCTCTGTGCGGACACTCCCCCTGTCCTGATACAATGTATCGGTCCCTGTGAGGACACTCCCCCTGTCCTGATACAATGTATCGGTCTCTGTGAGGACACTCCCCCTGTCCTGATACAATATATCGGTCTCTGTGAGGACACCCCCCCTGTCCTGATACAATGTATCGGTCCCTGTGCGGACACTCCCTCTGTCCTGATACAATGTATCGGTCCCTGTGAGGACACTCCCCCTCTGTCCTGATACAATGTATCGGTCCCTGTGAGGACACTCCCCCTGTCCTGATACAATGTATCGGTCCCTGTGCGGACACTCCCTCTGTCCTGATACAATGTATCGGTCTCTGTGCGGACACTCCCTCTGTCCTGATACAATGTATCGGTCCCTGTGAGGACACTCCCTCCTGTCCTGATACAATGTATCGGTCTCTGTGAGGACACTGTGGTAAACAATGTCCGGCTCACCTGCTGCCTCTATCCCTTGTATCGACTTCCTTGATGCACGGAGACCTTGGTAAGACCGCGGAGTAGTAGAAATAAAGCAATGAATCCAGCATCGAATTATTGTGGGTTCCTTTATTCAGTATAGTACAGATCCATACAGTGACAGCGTCACCTCAGTGTTCCAAATGAGCGTCTACGCGTTTCGAACAAACGTTCTTAGTCGTGACCGATCAGAAAGCCAATCGGCCATGTGTATATAGGCTGGCGGCAGCCTCCCCTCCCACCTCCCGGTGAGGACTAGAGAGCTGATTGCAGCACAGCCAAAGGGAACAACTGAAATTAACATTGGTGCAAATTTATAAAACCAAGTGAATGCACATAAAAAATATAAAAAATATTAGCCTGAATATTATATTTTTTATGTGCATTCACTTGGTTTTATAAATTTGCACCAATGTTAATTTCAGTTGTTCCCTTTGGCTGTGCTGCAATCAGCTCTCTAGTCCTCACCGGGAGGTGGGAGGGGAGGCTGCCGCCAGCCTATATAGACAGCAACTGTAGATCCTGTACTTCTCCCAGCTGAGGGTTTGCTACAGTGTCTCCATCTCTTTGAGGACTCTGCTTCCCATCCTGTTACAGTCTATCAGTCTGGATCCGCACTTTGAGTAGATTGTCAGCTCTGCGGCCCAGCGTCCTGTCAGTCAGACATTAGGACTCATTCTCTGGAAATATTAATTAACATATTTTTCTGCTGAGATTAAAGCGGTTTCTGGCCCCCACTTGAAAGGCGACCTCTGAACCCTGGCTGCATCTTCAGGGTGCCTTACTGCGGCAGGTCAGAGGTTAATAAAGGGTGGGACAGAGCTGGGGAGCACACACCTGTTTGTCTTCTTTATATGATTAACCCCTCAGCTGCGGGAGCCCAGGGGTTAAGTCCGCCGACATTCCTTATTTTACAGGAAGTCATTGAGAATAGCCCAGGAGGCGGGGAGCAGGGGCGAATCCCCCCGAAATGCTGCACCCTGCTCCCCACCTCAGAACTCCTGATTTGTCCCCTCTGCCATATGTCGGCGTGTGGGTGACGGCACCTGTCGTACCTGGTCAGCAGAGAGTTAATCCCCCTCCCCCACAGCAGGTCTCTGCAAATAGAGCCTGATCACTTCTGCAACTTCCTAACAGACTTTGTGCATCGATTCCTCATTATTGTCAAGGTCACTGTTTGCTGTCAGTGAATGGAAACATTCCAGCTGCTATCCTAAACCAGTCCGGCTCACAGAGTATGTTCTAATATAGCAGTGCAGATGTCAGCCTGTCTGCACTGATACATTGTAACAAGCCATCAGCTGTGAGAAGCATTGGGTTATATAGAGACCTGCCAGCACTTCTGATCTAGTCTAGGCTTATATTTTATTTGCACTGATACGTTGTAACAAACCCTCAGCTGTGTGAGCTGGAGTCGGTCAGGATAAGTTTTAAGTCTCTGAATGTAAATAAGAAATTTAATTTTCTATTCACAAACAGCAAGCATAGATCTTTCACAGGATCTTTTTGTTGGGTGGGAGATAAGCAGCTGTCAGACGCCGCTTATCATGAGGCAAGCAGAGGACGTGGGACCTCGGGCAGGACTGTGGTGACACCTTCCCCTGCCCATCACGTACATTGTATGCGTGCGGCCTGGAATGTCAGGGCAACAAAGTAACGACAGCTCTGCTGTCAGCAGTCATTGTGTCACATTGTGGCAGCGTCCCCCTGTGTGCTGACACTAATGTCAGGAGATAAATGGCCGCTGTCAGCGTCCTGTGTGCCGCCCCTCACTGCCTCCGCATTACTCAGCCCCAGAGACACCCAGAGCCCAGTATCCAAGCCTGCCATGTGTGATACTGTCTGCTGAGCCGCTGTATCTAAGCCTGTCATGTGATACTGTCTGCTGAGCTGCTGTATCTAAGCCTGCCATGTGTGATACTGTCTGCTGAGCCGCTGTATCTAAGCCTGTCATGTGTGATACTGTCTGCTGAGCTGCTGTATCTAAGCCTGTCATGTGTGATACTGTCTGCTGAGCTGCTGTATCTAAGCCGGTCATGTGTGATACTGTCTGCTGTGTGATACTGTCTGCTGAGCCGCTGTATCTAAGCCTGTCATGTGTGATACTGTCTGCTGAGCCGCTGTATCTAAGCCTGTCATGTGCGATACTGTCTGCTGAGCCGTTGTATCTAAGCCTAGTCATGTGTGATACTGTCTGCTGAGCTGTGTATCTAATCCTATCCTGTGTGATACTGTCTGCTGAGCTGTGTATCTAATCCTATCCTGTGTGATACTGTCTGCTGAGCTGTGTATCTAATCCTATCCTGTGTGATACTGTCTGCTGAGCTGTGTATCTAATCCTATCCTGTGTGATACTGTCTGCTGAGCTGTGTATCTAATCCTATCCTGTGTGATACTGTCTGCTGAGCTGTGTATCTAATCCTATCCTGTGTGATACTGTCTGCTGAGCTGTGTATCTAATCCTATCCTGTGTGATACTGTCTGCTGAGCTGTGTATCTAATCCTATCCTGTGTGATACTGTCTGCTGAGCTGTGTATCTAATCCTATCCTGTGTGATACTGTCTGCTGAGCTGTGTATCTAATCCTATCCTGTGTGATACTGTCTGCTGAGCTGTGTATCTAATCCTCTCCTGTGTGATACTGTCTGCTGAGCTGTGTATCTAATCCTATCCTGTGTGATACTGTCTGCTGAGCTGTGTATCTAATCCTATCCTGTGTGATACTGTCTGCTGAGCTGTGTATCTAATCCTATCCTGTGTGATACTGTCTGCTGAGCTGTGTATCTAATCCTATCCTGTGTGATACTGTCTGCTGAGCTGTGTATCTAATCCTATCCTGTGTGATACTGTCTGCTGAGCTGTGTATCTAATCCTATCCTGTGTGATACTGTCTGCTGAGCTGTGTATCTAATCCTATCCTGTGTGATACTGTCTGCTGAGCTGTGTATCTAATCCTATCCTGTGTGATACTGTCTGCTGAGCTGTGTATCTAATCCTATCCTGTGTGATACTGTCTGCTGAGCTGTGTATCTAATCCTATCCTGTGTGATACTGTCTGCTGAGCTGTGTATCTAATCCTCTCCTGTGTGATACTGTCTGCTGAGCTGTGTATCTAATCCTCTCCTGTGTGATACTGTCTGCTGAGCTGTGTATCTAATCCTATCCTGTGTGATACTGTCTGCTGAGCTGTGTATCTAATCCTATCCTGTGTGATACTGTCTGCTGAGCTGTGTATCTAATCCTATCCTGTGTGATACTGTCTGCTGAGCTGTGTATCTAATCCTATCCTGTGTGATACTGTCTGCTGAGCTGTGTATCTAATCCTATCCTGTGTGATACTGTCTGCTGAGCTGTGTATCTAATCCTATCCTGTGTGATACTGTCTGCTGAGCTGTGTATCTAATCCTATCCTGTGTGATACTGTCTGCTGAGCTGTGTATCTAATCCTATCCTGTGTGATACTGTCTGCTGAGCTGTGTATCTAATCCTATCCTGTGTGATACTGTCTGCTGAGCTGTGTATCTAATCCTATCCTGTGTGATACTGTCTGCTGAGCTGTGTATCTAATCCTATCCTGTGTGATACTGTCTGCTGAGCTGTGTATCTAATCCTATCCTGTGTGATACTGTCTGCTGAGCTGTGTATCTAATCCTATCCTGTGTGATACTGTCTGCTGAGCTGTGTATCTAATCCTATCCTGTGTGATACTGTCTGCTGAGCTGTGTATCTAATCCTCTCCTGTGTGATACTGTCTGCTGAGCTGTGTATCTAATCCTATCCTGTGTGATACTGTCTGCTGAGCTGTGTATCTAATCCTATCCTGTGTGATACTGTCTGCTGAGCTGTGTATCTAATCCTATCCTGTGTGATACTGTCTGCTGAGCTGTGTATCTAATCCTCTCCTGTGTGATACTGTCTGCTGAGCTGTGTATCTAATCCTCTCCTGTGTGATACAGTCTGCTGAGCTATGTATCTAATCCTATCCTGTGTGATACTGTCTGCTGAGCTGTGTATCTAATCCTGTTATGTCATGAACCAGGAGGATCAGGCTGCACATTGCTATATAGGGAGGACACAGAAATAGCTGTAATCGGATAATCTTCACTGATACATTGTAACAGGCCATCAGCTGTGAGCATGATGGGGGGGGGGGCTGTATATATAAACAAGAACTTTCCCACATTCTGATGTCTCAAAATGTTGTTACCAAGCAGCAGGGGGATGGGTGTGACAGGGCGGTGTCCCCCACACGGAGGTCTGCACGCCCCGGCGCGTCATGTGTGGTGACATTGGGGGGGCTCTCACCGTTCATCCACACTATACATTTTGTAGGTGATCGGGGCCTTCCAGATGGTGGATCCATCACAGGGCGGACATCTGCCCGGGGGCCTCACATGCATTTGTTAGGATTCTTCCCAAAATCTGCTCTCCAGCCTCCTCCACCCAGGAGCAGGTCCACAGCACACAGGGACTGTCCTCCAGCGCTCCACCCTTCCCCGAATTTCCAGAGGGAGTTCTACCATATATATCTAGATATACTGTACATAGGAGCAATCAGGGGGAGAAGACCCCCGAATGTACATCCAGCCCGAGATCAGGATCCCATCACTCAGCTGTCACAGAGATGGATGGAGAGATAGAGATATGGTCTGGCTATATGAAGGTGAGGTGGGGGAGGGGGGTCGGTCACCTGGGTGGGTGTTCGATGTCTGGAGCTGTGGGATTTATCTTCCTGTCACTTCTACTCTGGAGACTCAACATCAAAGTCTTTCAGCTTCTGTAAATCCCAAAAAGACACCTACACCCCCCCCCCCCCCCTCCCCTCCGCCCCATTCCTGAATTCAGGCCACAGCAACATGTCTACTATAGCTGCTGTCTATAGTAAACAATGATCCAGTACGAGAAGGTTTCCTATATAATCCCCATCATCTCCTCGATATAATCCCCATCATCTCCTCTATATAATCCCCATCATCTCCTCTATATAATCCCCATCATCTCCTCTATAATAATCTCAGCATCTCCTCTATAATTAGCCCCCTAGATCCTCCTCTATATACTGTCCATCATCTCCTCTATATAATCCCACATCCCTCTATATAATCCCCTCATCTCCTCTATATAAAATCCCCATCATCTCCTCTATAGAATCCCCATCATCTCCTCATTATAAATTCTCCATCATCTCCTCTATAATACCCCCATTATCTCCTCTATATACTTTCCATCATCTCCTCTATATAATCCCCATCACCTCTATATAATCCCCATCATCTCCTCTATATAATCCCCATCACCTCTATATAATCCCTATCATCTGCACTATATCATCTCCACCACCTCCTCAATATAATATCCATCACCCCCTCTATATAATCCCCATCACCTTTTCTATATAATCTCCATCATCCCCTCCTCTATATAATCTCCATCATCTCCTCTATATAATCTCCATCATCTCCCCTATATAATCTCCATCATCTCCTCTATATAATCTCCATCATCCCCTCCTATATAGTCCCCATCACCTCCTCTATATAATCTCCATCACCTCCTCTATATAATCTCCATCATCTCCCCTATATAATCTCCATCATCTCCCCTATATAATCTCCATCATCTCCTCTATTTAATCTCCATTATCTCCTCTATTTAATCTCCATCATCTACTCTATATAATCTCCATCACCTGCTCTATATAATCTCCATCATCTCCTCCTATATAATCCCCATAATCTCCTCTATATAATCTCCATCACCTGCTCTATATAATCTCCGTCTCCTCTATATAATCTCCATCTCCTCTATATAATCCCCATCATCTCCTCTATATAATCCCCATCATCTCCTCTATATAATCTCCATCACCTCCTCTGTATAATCTCCATCACCTCCTCTGTATAATCTCCATCATCTCCTCTGTATAATCTCCATCATCTCCTCTATATAATCCCCATCTCCTCTATATATTACCATCATCTCCTCTATATAATCCCCATCATCTCCTCTATATAATCTCCATCACCTCCTCTGTATAATCTCCATCACCTCCTCTGTATAATCTCCATCATCTCCTCTGTATAATCTCCATCATCTCCTCTATATAATCCCCATCTCCTCTATATAATTACCATCATCTCCTCTATATAATCCCCATCATCTCCTCTATATAATCACCATCATCTTCTCTATACAATATCCATCATCTCCTCTATATAATCCCCATCATCTCCTCTATATAATCCCCATCATCTCTATATAATTCTCATCTTCTCCTCTATATAATCTCCATCATCTCCTCTATATAATCCCATCATCTCTTCTATATAAACTCCATCACTCCTCCATGTAATCCCCATCATCTCCTGTATATAATCTCCTCTATATAATATCCATAATCTCCTCTATATTATCCCCATCATCTCCTCTATATTACCTCATATTCTCCTCTATATTATCCCCATCATCTCCTCTATATTACCCCATAATCTCCTCTATATAATCCCCATCACTGCTCTATATAATACTCATCTTCTCCTCTATATAATCCCCATAATCTCTTCTATATAACCTCCATCACCTCCTTTATATAATCTCCATAATTTTCTCTATATAATCTCCATCATCTCCTCTATATAATCTCCATCATCTCCTCTATATCATCTCCATCATCTCTATATAATCTCCACCACCGCTGTATATAATCTGCAGTCCGTCCACCTTGCAGCCTGTATTCTGTGGATGACCGAGGGTCTCGCATGCCCCCTTTCCCGCCCCCATTAGGCCTCCGTGTCGCCTTCTCGCAGGTTTTTGCCCGTATTGCGCTCTCTTCTCCTCTCGTGGATTATTCATGAGGCTTCTGCTGAAATATTTACGTATTAATTGATCGCTCGTTTTAGGTATTAGCAGAAATTTGCAGTAATTGCCTCATTGCTGGTGTCTGCCTTATCATGTAATATTCATGCGCTTCATTAGGATTTCCTGTCTCTTCCCTCATTCATCTGCCATCTCTGGTCTGTGCCCCCCCCCCCCCCCCCCGTCCTGCGCAGTCACAAGTGGGAGGGGCTAAAAGGTGACAACCACGAGTAAGTGCCGCACCTGTCCAGTGTCAGAGGAAGGGCCACGGCTCTATCATGTGTGATACTGCAGCGTATCTAAGCTTATAATGTGTCATACTGTCTGCAGACCCCTGTATCTAAGCTTATTCTATGTGATACTGCCATCTGAATTGTGTATGTTGTACTTCCATGCGTGATACTGTCTGTAAACTGCTGTATCTAATCTCCCATATGTGATACTATCTGCTGAGCTGCTGTATCTAATCTCCGATATAAGATACTATCTGCTGAGCTGCTGTATCTAATCTCCCATATGTGATACTGTCAGCTGAGCCTCTGTATCTCAGCTCTCATGTGTGATACTGTCTGTGAACTGCTGTATCTAATCTCCGATATAAGATACTATCTGCTGAGCTGCTGTATCTAATCTCCGATATAAGATACTATCTGCTGAGCTGCTGTATCTAATCTCCCATGCATTATACTATCGGCTGAGCCTCTGTATCTCAGCTCTCATGTGTGATACTGTCTGTGAGCCTCTGTATCTAATCCTACCATGTGTGATACTTCTACTGAGTCTCTGTATCTTAGCTTTAGGCCTCATGCACACAGTTTTTGCGGCTCGGATGCGGACCCATTCACTTCAATGGGGCCGCAAAAGATGCGGACAGTACTCCGTGTGCTGTCCGCATCCAAAAAATATAGCATCTTTTGCGGACAAGAAAAGGGCCGCCCGTTCCATTCCGCAAATTTCGGAAGGCACACGTGGGGCTTCCGGTTTTTGTGGATCCACGGTTTGCGGACCGCAAAAAACGGCTCGGTCGTGTGCATGAGGCCTTAATGTGTGATACCATCTGCTGAGCCTCTGTATCTCAGCTCTCATGTGATACCCTCTGCTGAGCCTCTGTATCTCAGCTCTCATGTGATAACCTCTGCTCAGCCTCTGTATCTCAGCTCTCATGTGTGATACCCTCTGCTGAGCCTCTGTATTTCAGCTCTCATGTGTGATACCGTCTGCTGAGCCTCTGTATCTCAGCTCTCATGTGTGATACGTCTGCTCAGCCTCTGTATCTCAGCTCTCATGTGTGATACGTCTGCTCAGCCTCTGTATCTCAGCTATCATGTGTGATACCCTCTGCTGAGCCTCTGTATCTCAGCTCTTGTGTGTGATACCCTCTGCTGAGCCTCTGTATTTCAGCTCTCATGTGTGATACCGTCTGCTGAGCCTCTGTATCTCAGCTCTCATGTGTGATACGTCTGCTGAGCCTCTGTATCTCAGCTCTCATGTGTGATACCCTCTGCTGAGCCTCTGTATTTCAGCTCTCATGTGTGATACCGTCTGCTGAGCCTCTGTATCTCAGCTCTCATGTGTGATACCGTCTGCGGAGCCTCTGTATCTCAGCTCTTGTGTGTGATACCCTCTGCTGAGCCTCTGTATCTCAGCTCTTGTGTGTGATACCGTCTGCTGAGCCTCTGTATCTCAGCTCTCGTGTGTGATACCGTCTGCTGAGCCTCTGTATCTCAGCTCTCATGTGTGATACCGTCTGCTGAGCCTCTGTATCTCAGCTCTCATGTGTGATACCCTCTGCTGAGCCTCTGTATCTCAGATCTCGTGTGATACGTCTGCTCAGCCTCTGTATCTCAGCTCTCATGTGTGATACCATCTGCTCAGCCTCTGTATCTCAGCTCTCATGTGTGATACCATCTGCTGAGCCTCTGTATCTCAGCTCTCATGTGTGATACGTCTGCTCAGCCTTTGTATCTCAGCTCTCATGTGTGATACCCTCTGCTGAGCCTCTGTATCTCAGCTCTCATGTGTGATACGTCTGCTCAGCCTTTGTATCTCAGCTCTCATGTGTGATACCCTCTGCTGAGCCTCTGTATCTCAGCTCTCATGTGTGATACCGTCTGCGGAGCCTCTGTATCTCAGCTCTTGTGTGTGATACCCTCTGCTCAGCCTTTGTATCTCAGCTCTCATGTGTGATACCCTCTGCTGAGCCTCTGTATCTCAGCTCTCATGTGTGATACGTCTGCTCAGCCTCTGTATCTCAGCTCTCATGTGTGATACCATCTGCTCAGCCTCTGTATCTCAGCTCTCATGTGTGATACGTCTGCTCAGCCTCTGTATCTCAGCTCTCATGTGTGATACCCTCTGCTGAGCCTCTTTATCTCAGCTCTCATGTGTGATACCATCTGCTCAGCCTCTGTATCTCAGCTCTCATGTGTGATACGTCTGCTGAGCCTCTGTATCTCAGCTCTTGTGTGTGATACCATCTGCTGAGCCTCTGTATCTCAGCTTTTGTGTGTGATACCGTCTGCTGAGCCTCTGTATCTCAGCTCTCATGTGTGATACCGTCTGCTCAGCCTCTGTATCTCAGCTCTTATGTGTGATACCGTCTGCGGAGCCTCTGTATCTCAGCTCTCATGTGTGATACCCTCTGCTGAGCCTCTGTATCTCAGCTCTCATGTGTGATACCCTCTGCTGAGCCTCTGTATCTCAGCTCTTATGTGTGATACCCTCTGCTGAGCCTCTGTATCTCAGCTCTCGTGTGTGATACCCTCTGCTGAGCCTCTGTATCTCAGCTCTCATGTGTGATACCCTCTGCTGAGCCTCTGTATCTCAGCTCTCATGTGTGATACCCTCTGCTGAGCCTCTGTATCTCAGCTCTCATGTGTGATACCCTCTGCTGAGCCTCTGTATCTCAGCTCTCATGTGTGATACCCTCTGCTGAGCCTCTGTATCTTAGCTCTCATGTGATACGTCTGCTGAGCCTCTGTATCTCAGCTCTCATTTGATACGTCTGCTGAGCCTCTGTATCTCAGCTCTTGTGTGTGATACCGTCTGCTGAGCCTCTGTATCTCAGCTCTCGTGTGTGACACCGTCTGCGGAGCCTCTGTATCTCAGCTCTCATGTGTGATACAGTCTGCGGAGCCTCTGTATCTCAGCTCTCGTGTGTGATACCCTCTGCTGAGCCTCTGTATCTCAGCTCTCATGTGTGATACCCTCTGCTGAGCCTCTGTATCTCGGCTCTCATGTGTGATACCATCTGCTGAGCCTCTGTATCTCAGCTCTCATGTGTGATACCCTCTGCTGAGCCTCTGTATCTCAGCTCTCGTGTGATACGTCTGCTCAGCCTCTGTATCTCAGCTCTCATGTGTGATACCCTCTGCTGAGCCTCTGTATCTCAGCTCTCGTGTGATACCCTCTGTTCAGCCTCTGTATCTCAGCTCTCATGTGTGATACCCTCTGCTGAGCCTCTGTATCTCAGCTCTCATGTGATACCCTCTGCTGAGCCTCTGTATCTCAGCTCTCATGTGTGATACCGTCTGCTGAGCCTCTGTATCTCAGATCTCGTGTGATACGTCTGCTGAGCCTCTGTATCTCAGCTCTTGTGTGTGATACCGTCTGCTGAGCCTCTGTATCTCAGCTCTTGTGTGTGATACCGTCTGCGGAGCCTCTGTATCTCAGCTCTCATCTGTGACACCGTCTGCTGGGCCTCTGTATCTCAGCTCTTGTGTGTGATACCGTCTGCGGAGCCTCTGTATCTCAGCTATCATGTGTGATACCCTCTGCGGAGCCTCTGTATCTCAGCTCTCATGTGTGATACCGTCTGCGGAGCCTCTGTATCTCAGCTCTCATGTGTGATACCATCTGCTGAGCCTCTGTATCTCAGCTCTTGTGTGTGATACCGTCTGCGGAGCCTCTGTATCTCAGCTCTCATCTGTGACACCGTCTGCTGGGCCTCTGTATCTCAGCTCTTGTGTGTGATACCGTCTGCGGAGCCTCTGTATCTCAGCTATCATGTGTGATACCCTCTGCGGAGCCTCTGTATCTCAGCTCTCATGTGTGATACCGTCTGCGGAGCCTCTGTATCTCAGCTCTCATGTGTGATACCATCTGCTGAGCCTCTGTATCTCAGCTCTCATGTGTGATACCATCTGCTGAGCCTCTGTATCTCAGCTCTCATGTGTGATACGTCTGCTAAGCCTCTGTATCTCAGCTCTCATGTGTGATACCATCTGCTGAGCCTCTGTATCTCAGCTCTCATGTGATACCCTCTGCTGAGCCTCTGTATCTCAGATCTCGTGGGATACGTCTGCTGAGCCTCTGTATCTCAGCTCTTGTGTGTGATACCGTCTGCTGAGCCTCTGTATCTCAGCTCTTGTGTGTGATACCGTCTGCGGAGCCTCTGTATCTCAGCTCTCATGTGTGATACCGTCTGCTGAGCCTCTGTATCTCAGCTCTTGTGTGTGATACCGTCTGCGGAGCCTCTGTATCTCAGCTATCCTGTGTGATACCCTCTGCGGAGCCTCTGTATCTCAGCTCTGGTGTGTGATACCGTCTGCGGAGCCTCTGTATCTCAGCTCTCATGTGTGATACCGTCTGCTGAGCCTCTGTATCTCAGCTCTTGTGTGTGATACCATCTGCTGAGCCTCTGTATCTCAGCTCTTGTGTGTGATACCCTCTGCTGAGCCTCTGTATCTCAGCTCTCATGTGTGATACCATCTGCTGAGCCTCTGTATCTCAGCTCTAATGTGTGATACCGTCTGCTGAGCCTCTGTATCTCAGCTCTCATGTGTGATACCGTCTGCTGAGCCTCTGTATCTCAGCTCTTGGGTGTGATACCATCTGCTGAGCCTCTGTATCTCAGCTCTTGTGTGTGATACCGTCTGCTGCGCCTCTGTATCTCAGCTCTCATGTGTGATACCGTCTGCTGAGCCTCTGTATCTCAGCTCTTGTGTGTGATACCCTCTGCTCAGCCTCTGTATCTCAGCTCTCGTGTGTGATACCCTCTGCTCAGCCTCTGTATCTCAGCTCTCATGTGTGATACGTCTGCTCAGCCTCTGTATCTCAGCTCTCATGTGTGATACTGTCTGCTGAGCCTCTGTATCTCAGCTCTCATGTGTGATACCCTCTGCTGAGCCTCTGTATCTCAGCTCTCATGTGTGATACCCTCTGCTGAGCCTCTGTATCTTAGCTCTCATGTGATACGTCTGCTGAGCCTCTGTATCTCAGCTCTCATGTGTGATACCGTCTGCTGAGCCTCTGTATCTCAGCTCTTGTGTGTGATACCGTCTGCTGAGCCTCTGTATCTCAGCTCTCGTGTGTGATACCGTCTGCTCAGCCTCTGTATCTCAGCTCTCATGTGTGATACCATCTGCTGAGCCTCTGTATCTCAGCTCTCATGTGTGATACCATCTGCTGAGCCTCTGTATCTCAGCTCTCATGTGTGATACCCTCTGCTGTGCCTCTGTATCTCAGCTCTTATGTGTGATACCGTCTGCTGAGCCTCTGTATCTCAGCTCTCATGTGTGATACCCTCTGCTGAGCCTCTGTATCTCAGCTCTCGTGTGATACGTCTGCTCAGCCTCTGTATCTCAGCTCTCATGTGTGATACCCTCTGCTGAGCCTCTGTATCTCAGCTCTCGTGTGTGATACCCTCTGCTGAGCCTCTGTATCTCAGCTCTCATGTGTGATATCGTCTGCGGAGCCTCTGTATCTCAGCTCTCATGTGTGATACCCTCTGCTCAGCCTCTGTATCTCAGCTCTCATGTGTGATACCCTCTGCTGGGCCTCTGTATCTCAGCTCTCATGTGTGATACCCTCTGCTGAGCCTCTGTATCTCAGCTCTCATGTGTGATACCCTCTGCTGAGCCTCTGTATCTCAGCTCTCGTGTGATACCCTCTGTTCAGCCTCTGTATCTCAGCTCTCATGTGTGATACCCTCTGCTGAGCCTCTGTATCTCAGCTCTCATGTGTGATACCCTCTGCTCAGCCTCTGTATCTCAGCTCTTGTGTGTGATACCGTCTGCTGAGCCTCTGTATCTCAGCTCTCATGTGTGACACCGTCTGCTGGGCCTCTGTATCTCAGCTCTTGTGTGTGATACCGTCTGCGGAGCCTCTGTATCTCAGCTATCATGTGTGATACCCTCTGCGGAGCCTCTGTATCTCAGCTCTCATGTGTGATACCGTCTGCTGAGCCTCTGTATCTCAGCTCTTGTGTGTGATACCGTCTGCTGGGCCTCTGTATCTCAGCTCTCATGTGTGATACCCTCTGCTGAGCCTCTGTATCTCAGCTCTCATGTGTGATACCCTCTGCTCAGCCTCTGTATCTCAGCCCTTGTGTGTGATACCGTCTGCGGAGCCTCTGTATCTCAGCTCTTGTGTGTGATACCCTCTGCTCAGCCTCTGTATCTCAGCTCTTGTGTGTGATACCGTCTGCTGAGCCTCTGTATCTCAGCTCTTGTGTGTGATACCGTCTGCTGAGCCTCTGTATCTCAGCTCTCGTGTGATACGTCTGCGGAGCCTCTGTATCTCAGCTCTTGTGTGTGATACTGTCTGCTCAGCCTCTGTATCTCAGCTATCATGTGTGATACCGTCTGCGGAGCCTTTGTATCTCAGCTCTTGTGTGTGATATCGTCTGCGGAGCCTCTGTATCTCAGCTCTTGTGTGTGATACCCTCTGCTCAGCCTCTGTATCTCAGCTCTCGTGTGATGCGTCTGCGGAGCCTCTGTATCTCAGCTCTTGTGTGTGATACTGTCTGCTAAGCCTCTGTATCTCAGCTCTTGTGTGTGATACCCTCTGCGGAGCATCTGTATCTCAGCTCTTGTGTGTGATACTGTCTGCTAAGCCTCTGTATCTCAGCTCTTATGTGTGATACCCTCTGCTGAGCCTCTGTATCTCAGCTCTTGTGTGTGATACCGTCTGCTGAGCCTCTGTATCTCAGCTCTCATGTGTGATACGTCTGCGGAGCCTCTGTATCTCAGCTCTTGTGTGTGATACCCTCTGCTGAGCCTCTGTATCTCAGCTCTCATGTGTGATACCGTCTGCTGAGCCTCTGTATCTCAGCTCTTGTGTGTGATACCCTCTGCTCAGCCTCTGTATCTCAGCTCTCGTGTGATACGTCTGTGGAGCCTCTGTATCTCAGCTCTTGTGTGTGATACCCTCTGCTGAGCGCTGGGGTCTGTTCACATTTCCTCCCGTCTGCAGTCACACGTGTGATGAGTCCTTTCCCCCCGGAGCTCGGGTTCTGTAAACATCCGGCGGTTTCTGTGGCTGTCGCTGTTGACACATTTCCCCATCTGCTGGGCGATGGAGACCTGCCAGCTCTGTGGTTCTTGGATCTCCTCCATACGTCAGTGATAACAAGAGGGGGAAGCCCTCGCACGAGCCGGGCCTGGAGCCTGTCCAAGGTTCACACAGAGGACATGCGAGTCCCGAGGCGGCGTGTTACGTCCCTGGTTGTCAGCCTTCCGATTACATAAGCCGGTGTAACACGCGGCGCAGGCAGCGCGGAAACCCTGACTGCACACAGGGCTCGCTGTCGGCTGGCCGCGCACGCTGTCCCGGTTATTGGACCCCACCTCAATCTCTCATTCTTTTGGATTGTCGTAATTAGCAAAATGAGCTTCAGGAACTTAATATAGCGGAGAAACGAGTTGGTGGGGGGGCAGCGCGGTGCGGATGAGGCTGCTGGACGAGTGTTTGCAGCTTCTGGTGGACGCCTCACACCTCGCTTTCTGCTGTCCTTCACTCTGCATCACAGTGAATAATTAATATGGTGTCATTTCCTGAAGACATGTTGTCAGGCCATCACCGCTCGTCTTTCCTGCTCTCTTTTACAAAAACCAATGGCCGCTGAATAACATCACCTTGTCAGTGGCAGGGATGTGCAAAAGACAACGCATCCTGCTGTAACGAGGGTATGTAGCTTAAGGAGGCGCAGAAGGTGTAGGATTTACCTCTGTGTGACATGTGCACCAGATTCTAATGAGAAGAGGTTCTGAAGCAGCTGGAGATGCCATGGAGATCTACTACATCACTGGATCAGACACCTTGGACCCAAGGAAACATCATCACTTCTTAGAATTCCAGATACTGAGGTTTCCCCAATGGTCAAAGCCGTGGATACCTAATTCACCCTGACCAGTGTCACCCTACAGATAATGGCACCACCTGCTTTTTGAAATTTGATTCTCGTGTGAGTTGAGTAAATCCAAAAATAACACCTTGAGTCTTGAAAACAACACCTCAACTCAGAAACTAATCAAGTGTCACCTGGTGTTTAGAACCATTAGGTCTTTGGAACCTTTAAGACGTGAGAAGAAACATCTGAACTTCAGGAATAAAAGTGTAAACCTGGAAGAAAACTAAAAATTTCGCTGAAACTTGTGCTGACTATGACAACGGCAGTGGTTGCCCGCGTAGTATTTCCTATGCTGCCTGACGTGTGGCTTAGGCCAGAGCTATTTGGTTGTCATTAAAAGTGCAGTCTTCAGATGTGGCCTAGTGGTAAGAAACTTCACAATCTCAGGGCCCATGAAGAAAAATCAGAATCTTAAAATTCAAGAAGAAAAACCTGAATATCGGAACGTAAGAAGAAACATCTAAACCTTAGGACACGAGAAAAAATGTTTAGCGTACGTCAATATAAATATCTCAAGAGTCAAGAATCTTAATCTCAGGATTTTTGAAGAAACACAAAAACATCTAAATTTCATGACTCTTGAATTGTTTGAATCTCATAACTTGAAAAGCAACGTGTATCTTAGACTCAAGAAAAAAAAATTCTGGTTTTAAGAAAGAACATTTTAATCTCAGGACTCAAGAAAAAGCATCAGAATGTGAGGATTTAAGATGAAACATGAATCTCAGGATTCGAGAAATAACATGTATGTCAGAACTAAAAAAACAAGGATCTAAGAATTCAAGAAAGAAAATCCGAATCTAAGAAAAATGTATTTCAGATTTCAGGATTTGAAAGCAAACCTCTAAATCTCATGACTAAAGAACAAACATCTGAATCTCAGAACTGATGAAGAAACATCTGAATTTCAGGGCTCCAGAAGAAATATCTGCATCTCAGAACTCGAGAAGAATCATCTAACTCTCGGTACTTAAAGGGAGTCTGTCACCACTTTTTTGCATGTTAGACCATTAAAATAGGGTTATTTGATCCAGCCAGAACATAAAAACGGTACCTTTGTGGTAGAAAACGGACTTTTCAATTTGCAGAAAACGAACTTATAAGATTATTTTCGGAGCCCTCTCAAGTGCCCAGGGCGGTCTCTCAATCCTCAGAGCCCAGGCAGGCACCTCCTAAACGGCTGATAACGCCGCCCTCCGTGCGCCTCTGCCCGCCCGTTTACTCCCCTCCCCTGTCCCTTTCCACTGCGGCTGTGCGGTACAAATCGTAGCGGGCGCATGCGCAATGCGATGCCCGCTCCTGGCAGGGCATCGCAATACCTATTGCGCATGCGCCGGCTAATCGCCGTTTAGCCGGCGCATGCGCAATAGGTATTGCGATGCCCTGCCAGGAGCGGGCATCGCATTGCGCATGCGCCCGCTACGATTTGTACCGCACAGCCGCAGTGGAAAGGGACAGGGGAGGGGAGTAAACGGGCGGGCAGAGGCGCACGGAGGGCGGCGTTATCAGCCGTTTAGGAGGTGCCTGCCTGGGCTCTGAGGATTGAGAGACCGCCCTGGGCACTTGAGAGGGCTCCGAAAATAATCTTATAAGTTCGTTTTCTGCAAATTGAAAAGTCCGTTTTCTACCACAAAGGTACCGTTTTTATGTTCTGGCTGGATCAAATAACCCTATTTTAATGGTCTAACATGCAAAAAAGTGGTGACAGACTCCCTTTAAGAGGAAACATCCAGATCTCAAGACTCAGAAGGAAAAAGCTGAATTCTAAGGTTGTATTACACCAGGCAATTGTTGGACAGATCATCGCTGACAGGTGTTCGTGGGAACGCTTGTTTGCGATGATCTATGTTGTAAGGGATCGCTCTCTCTCAGGGGGTCACAATCACAAACTTCTCTGACGACAACGGGGTTCAAGTTCAAAAGGTGCTTTATTTTGTCACTTCAGCACCATCACACACATAAACATCGCACAAATAAACACCTGCCCGTCTGGGCTCTACCTAATACACGTGTTGTCTCTACCTCACCTATAGAGCGCAGTTCACACACGGGACTAGATCCGGCTTCCTCAGCCATACACGGTCCAGCAGCCCCAGGCTGTGACCACACCAGTACCCTTGGGGAGAGATGGTCCAGAAGTCCTCCCGACTCTGACCCTGCAACCCTCTTTCTGTAGGCATCACTGGGCCCCTAAGACTTTATGCTTTACAAAGCCTCGTGGCCCCTTAGCCCTCCTGGCTTCCTCAGCCTTTCTTCCCCCCGTCATACACAGAGGGTTGTTTTATCCCTGCATTATTACAGCAGCAGGCCTCACTGGCAGATCCCACTACCAAACCTATCCCCCAGTCCACATAAAATCCAGCCCAGAACAACATCTAGACAAAACTGTCTCAGCAAACTACACTTTGCTGAAACCACTGCAGCTTTCTGGATTTCAGTTATCTCACCCAGCTGAGGTATCTGGGTGGGATATACACGCCTCCCAGCACTTATACTGTACACATCACCACAATGTGTATAATACCGCCACTAATTTACTCGTTCATTGGGCAGTCACAATCTATCAGCAGGTTTAAAAATCATCGCTTGCCGGCAGCAGATTGTGCTGTCTCATCACAGTTGAGCGATGGCATTAGCGATCACTCCTCCCCACACTGTGGAGGAGATCACTCGATGTAAAAGCAGTGGTGTCCTCCACTAACGAGCAGGCGATTGTTGGGAAGGAACGCTTCCTTGTTGACAATCGCCAGCAAAATCTGTTAATGTAATACAGCGCTTAGGAGTGGAGAAGAAACATCTGAATATCATGACTTGGAAGTAAATTGCTAAATCTTAGGACTTGAGAGGAAACATTTGACTCTTTGGACTCAGAAGGAAACAACTGATTGGACATGTGACTAATGAACATGACCACTGGGCTAGGAAGAGGCCACCTCTCTCAAGGTGGCAGCCTCTTCAAACAGCTGATCGGCAGGGATGTCAGGAGTCTGACCACCACCTATCAGATATTAGTGATAGTTCACCGATGAGGTTAGGTCATCCTAAGGATAGGTCATCAATACATGGATCGTCGAAAAAAGATTAAAGGGATAATCCAATACTATAAACTCCCCCCCCCCCCCCCAAATGCCGGGCCCCACACAGGGAATATTCTTACTACTTGCTCCCTGCGCCGCTCCTGGTCCTTGCACCGCCGCTGCTGCTTCTCCCCGTGCGCCGATGAAAACATCCGATGTCGGGGGGGGGGGGGGGAGCCTCCCTAGCATCGCGGGTGACACTAGGGAGGCTCGTCCCCGCCTCCCACTGGCTGCTCCCCCACAACACCGGATGTTTTCATCGGCGCACGGGGCGAAGCACTGGTGGTGCGGGGACCAGGAGTGGCGAAGGGAGTAGGGACCCAGGTAAGTATATTCCCTGTGAGAGGCCCAGCATATGGGAGGCCATATAGTATTGGATAACCCCTCTAAGCATGAATCTCAGGATTCTTCTAAAACGCTGAATCTGAAGACTTAAGAAAAATAGTAGTCTCAGGACTTGAGAAGAAACATCTGTAATTTTGAACTCAAAAATAAATATCTTAATCTCAGGACTTGAGAAGAAACCTCTGAATCTCAGGACTTGACAAAAAGCATGAATCTCAGGACTGGATAAAAAATATCTAAATCTCCGAACTCAAGAACAAACATCTGAATCTCGGGACTTGAGAACAAACACCTGAATCTCAGGAATTGGGAATAAACATGAATCTTAGTACTGAAGAAGAAACATCTGAATCTCATGACTTGGGAAAAAACATCTGAATCTCATGATTGGAGAAGAAGAAACAGCTGAATATCAGGACTGGAGAAGAAACATGTAAATCTCAAGACTGGGGAAGAAACATCTGAATCTCCGTACTTGAGAAGAAACATCGGAATCTTAGTATATGAGAAGAAACATCTGAATCTCAGTACTTGAGAAGAAACATCTGAATTTCACGGCTGGAGAAGAAACATCTGAATCTCAGGACTGGAAAATAAACATCTGAATCGTAGAACTTGAGAAGAAACTGCTGAATCTCAGTACCCGGGAAGAAACATCTGAATCTTCGGACTTGAGAAGAAATGTGAATCTCAGGAATTGTAAGGAAATAGCTAAAGTTCAGGACTCGAAAAGAAACATTTGAATTTCAGGACTCGAAAAGAAACATTTGAATTTCAGGACTCGGAAGGAAACAGCTGAATCTCTAACTCAGCTAAAAACATCGGAGTCTCAGGACTGTAAAAAAAAAACATTTGCCTCTCAAGACTTGAGAAGAAGAATGAAAACTCCTGAAACTCAGGACTTTAGCTATAACATGAATTTTAGGACTGCAGAAGAAGCATCTGAAAGACAGGACTTGGGCAAAATCATCTGAATTTCAGGACTGGAGATCAAACATATGAATCTCAGGACTGGAAACATCTCACAGAAAAACATCTGAATCCACGGACTTAAGGAAAGACATGAATCTCTGAACTCAAGAAAAGACACCTGAATCTCAGAATTCAAGAAGAAACATCTGAATCTCAGGACTCAAGAAGAACATCTGAATTGCATGACATGGAAGGAAACAGCTGAATCTCAGGACTTGAGAAGAAACATCTGAATCTCAGGACTTGAGAAGAAACATCTGAATCTCAGAACTTGGGAAGAAGCAGCTGGATCTCAGAACTTGAGAAGAAAAATGTGAATCTCAGGACTCTGAAGGAAACAGCTGAATCTCAGGACCTGAGAACAAACATCTGAATCTCGGGACTCGGAAGGAAACAATTGAATCTTGGGACTCGGAAGGAAACATCTGAATCTCAAAATTGGAGAAGAAACATCTGAATCTTGAGTGGAGGTTAAACATTTGAATATCAGGACTCGATAAGAAACATCTGACTCTTGGCTGAAGATCACTAGATTAGAGATCAGCATAAACCTAAGCTATTTGTAGGATGTTCAGATACGTGGTTGACTGTTTTAATTCCTCCACTTAACATGCACAGCTGAGTAGAGCTCACATAGATACGCAGCTGCCAGACACCACTAGTATCTAGCCCCACTTAGATCTGTCAGAAATGCAGTAAGTGAATCGGACAGGGAAAGCCAATCTTGTTGGATCTTCGTTTTCCAATGACAGCCTTCAGCCTAAGGTTTGCAGCTCTCACTAGATATTTGGTTGTTGATGGATTCATATCCACCTTTAGCCACAGATCACAAAACCAGGGCAGAATAGCAGGTAGCACATTCAGCCTGAAGACATGACACCTTAAAGGGCCAGTCTGCCTCCGGTGGAAGTCTCATGTACACGTCATCCACCTCCTATATATACTTGAATTGATGGGATGATTGTCATTGAGCCCCTGTGTGCTATCACTTACCCAGAAAACCTATAAACAGTGCAGAGAAATGTCTTAAGTGAGGAAGAGGAGGAGAAGCGAAGAGGAAAGGGGGGAGGGAGACACCAGGAAGGAATTTTAACAGCTGTCCCAACAAGGCTGAAGGAGCCGGTTGTAAATAACTTATTTTATTTCTGAAATGAGCACTGTAAATCGTGGGCTCAGCATGAGGATGGAGGAGGGGCGGCTGGAGAAGGAGAGTATGCATCCCCAGCCATATAAAAAGCATCAGGACACGAGAAGATGTGGAGTCCTGATCAATAAGTGGCCATTTAGTGATCCTGTCAACCAACAGAGGCAACGAGTAACAAGCAAACACAACCCCTAAACATCCCTTGTGCCACACCACGCTCTGTGCCAGTGTGGCTGCCCTTGGAGTCTCCTAATGGACTTGACGTGAGGTTGGTGGATTGGAGATACTCAGGCAGTTCAATAAAGCGAGGTATAAGGAGCCTCAGACCTAAGTCATGAAACATTTCTCTTTAGTTGGATTATGTTGAGGTGGTTTTGCCCCAAGACTATTTGCGGGTGGTGATGGCAATAAGACTGTAGAACAGATTGACGGATTTCTCAATTTATAGCGGACTGTTTCTGGGACTATTTTGGTTGAGCTCCTCTGTGGTCGCCGGTGTATCACCGTATATTAATGCGCCCTTCCCTCACAACATCACTCTCCACCAGCAGACCCGACCCCCCCCCCCCCTCCCCTACAAACACTTCCATTGTATTTATAGGAGAAGTGATGACTTCCTGACCAGTTTCTGCAGGACGTCTGTGAGCCAGCAATGGAGATTCCCCCCTGGCAGTGCAAGGTTTAAGGTGGTCAGTCCTACGACGCCTCCTTGAATTTCCGGTTCAGTGTCTTTCAATTTCTAAAGGAAAATACCATGCAAAGGCGGCTGTGGATGTCGTCAGCCTCCGGTCAGGGGCATGGCGGAGGTCTGCTTTTCATAATAGGGTCTTTCTGGACACTCCATGTAAGCAGACGGGCAAATGAGGAATGACCCATCCAGTAACCAGAACCTTGGAAGTGACTCTCATCATCCACCCCATAGGTCATAGTCTGTTCATGTGTCCTGTGCAAAAACAAAGCACAGCCTGAGCGTCTACGTGTACACATCAGTCATAACATTAGAACCACCTCCCTTCTACTGTGACCGATTGAGGTGGCCTGGACTCCACAGGGCCTCTGAGGAGTCCTGCGCTATAACATCCTGTAGGCTGCTCGGTGCAGCCTCCATTGATCCCACAGATGATGACTGCATTGAGATTTGGAGACTTGTCATCTCTTTGTCATGTTCTTTATTCCTTGACAGGTGTTACTCTGATGAAAGAGTGCACTGCCATTAGTAGGCACCACTGCCATGTAGAGAGGTACTTGTCTGTGCAGTGGTTAGGTACGTGGCACGTGTCACTTCCACATGACCCAAGGTTTCCAGCAGAACTTTGCCCTAGTATCACACTGCCTCCGCCGGCTCGTCTTCTTCGCTTAGTGCACCTGGTGCCATCTCTTCTCCAGGAAAGGCTAGTTTCACACTAGCGGTAAGAGATCCAGCAGGTCTCTGAATCCGGTACCTGTCGATGGGCATTCAGGTGCCTTCCAGGATCTCTTACTGCTACAGTGAAACTAGCCTAAGTGATGCACACAACTGGCCATCCACATGATGTAACGTGATTCATCAGACCAGGCCGCCTTCTTCCCAAAGTCCATCCTGGTTCAACTCTTACCCAGGTATAAGATGGAGGTGCACCCACCCGTTCAAATGATGTAACATGGTTCCTCAGACTAGCCCTCCTTCTTCTGAACTGGTGCCATCTCTTCCCTCAGTATGTGACGCACATGCACCCTGCCATACGATGTACTGTAACTTGATTCCTCAGACCAGGCCGCCTTCTTCCCATAGTACATCTTGTTCCATCTCTTGGTGACACACACATACACTCGGCTATCCACATGATGTAACGTGATTCATCAGACCAGGCCGCCTTCTTCCCAAAGTCCATCCTGGTTCAACTCTTACCCAGGTATAAGATGGAGGTGCACCCACCCGTTCAAATGATGTAACATGGTTCCTCAGACTAGCCCCCCTTCTTCTGAACTGGTGCCATCTCTTCCCTCGGTAAGTGACGCACATGCACCCTGCCATATGATGTACTGGAGCCATCTCTTAGCCAGGTGACACACATGCCCCCTGCTGTCCACATGCTGTAACGTGGTTCATCAGACCAGGCCGCCTTGTCCCATTGCTCCAGTTCTGGTGCTCACTTTTGGCAGTGGCAGGGGTCGGCGTGGGCACTCTGACCGGTCTGCGTGACCCGAACCACTTTCCCTATTTATTTGTATTGACGGAAGCAGCAAAAACGCGCAACTCTATTCAATCAGAAACTGCATCATGTGACTTAGTCGCCGCGTCGCCCTGACTATTGTGGATGTGAAGTGTTACCATGTGAGTTTCCTGTGACACCAAGAGCAGCTCACCAGTAATACGCCAGATGGCAGCACTCTGTCTGCCCAGAGCTGTCACTGAGGTGAGGGGCACAGGACCACCAGTCATAGGAGACGGTGATGAATCCGTGTCGCCATGCCCCCGCTGTGATATACAGAAGGATAATGGCGGTGAAGCAGCAGATATTTGATTTGCAAATCTTAGATAATTACCTCTGGGTTTTGGCTTCTTCTGTTTCTCCGATTTGACTGCATTCAAATGAATCACATCCTAATCCTGTCATCATCTGCAGCGTTGATCGGGGCGATCGGATCAGAAATATCACAATTCAGGAGGGGCCATGGGTTACCTGTCTGTATACAGAGAGAGAGCAGAAGAGTGCGCCTGCGTTAGTGGTGGTTAGAGGGTTACTATGTGGCTATCCTCTATACTTTCCTTTGTCAGCCTGGCGGTTAGTGGGTTACTACGTGGCTATCCTCTATACTTTCCTTTGTCAGTCTGGGGGTTAGTGGGTTACTACGTGGCTATCCTCTATACTTTCCTTTGTCAGTCTGGGGGTTAGTGGGTTACTACGTGGCTATCCTCTATACTTTCCTTTGTAAGTCTGGGGGTTAGTGGGTTACTATGTGACTATCCTCTATACTTTCCTTTGTCATTCCGGGGGTTAGTGGCTATCCTCTATACTTTCCTCTGTCAGTCTGTGGGTTAGTAAGTTACTACGTGGCTATCCTCTATTCTTCCCTCTGTCAGCCTCAGGGTTAGTGGGTTACTACATGGCTATCCTCTATACTTTCCTCTGTCAATCTGGGGGTTAGTAGGTTACTACGTGGCTATCCTCTATACTTTCCTTTGTCAGCCTGGCGGTTAGTGGGTTACTACGTGGCTATCCTCTATACTTTCCTTTGTCAGTCTGGGGGTTAGTGGGTTACTACGTAGCTATCCTCTATACTTTCCTTTGTAAGTCTGGGGGTTAGTGGGTTACTATGTGACTATCCTCTATACTTTTCTTTGTCATTCCGGGGGTTAGTGGCTATCCTCTATACTTTCCTTTGTCAGTCTGGGGGTTAGTAAGTTACTACGTGGCTATCCTCTATTCTTCCCTCTGTCAGCCTCAGGTTTAGTGGGTTACTACATGGCTATCCTTTATACTATCGTCCCTCAGACCGCAAAAAATGTGAAAAAAATAAATGCTGGATCCGTTTTTCCGGATGACACCGGAGAGATGGATCCGGCATTTCAATGCATTTGTCAGACGGATCAGGATCCTGATCAGTCTGACAAATGCCATCAGTTTGCGTACGTTTTGACGGATCCGGCAGGCAGTTCCGGCGACGAAACTGCCTGCCGGAATCCTCTGCCACAAGTGTGAAAGTACCCTAAGTGGGCTACTATGTGGCTATCCGCTACACTTTCTTCTGTGAGTCTGGGGGTTAGTGGGTTAATATGTGGCTATCTTCTACACTTCCCTCTGTGAGTCTGGGGGTTAGTGGGTTACTACATGGCCATCCTCTACACTTCCCTCTGTCAGTCTGGGGGTTAGTCGGTTACTACGTGGCTATCCTCTATACTTCGCTCTGTCAGTCTGGAGGTTAGAGGGTTACTATGTGGCTATCCTCTATACTTCCCTCTGTCAGTCTGGGGGTTAGTGGGTTACTACATGGCTATCCTCTATACTTCCCTCTGTCAGTCTGGGGGTTAGAGGGTTACTACGTGGCTATCCTCTATACTTTCCTCTGTCAGTCTGGGGGTTAGAGGGTTACTACGTGGCTATCCTCTATACTTTCCTCTGTCAGTCTGGGGGTTAGAGGGTTACTACGTGGCTATCCTCTACACGTCCTCCTCCAATTATAGGAGACACCAATTCTTATTACTATTGGCAGGTCCTCATCTACAAAGTTCAAGTACAAATCCCCAGCAAACAGCAATATCCTGTCGGTGTGAGCGTCAGATGGCGGCACTTTCCCGTCCGCACCTCCCGGCTCAGCTGTCCTCATTGATCTGCAGGTCTCAGTTATTGGAGGAATCGAAGGGCCTCTTGACCCAGCAATTATTGTTCTGGCAGCCGCTGCTCACTTATATAACCTCATTATGAAGCCGCCTCGCAGGGGGGCCGCAGGCCGCAGCGGCGATAATTACCGCCAGTCAGACCTGCTTTATGTGTCCTGTACTTGATAAGCATCGCAGGCCTCGTTATTTGTGCTTTATCGCGGTCAGCGACCTAAGCGAGTAGTACAGTTCATTAGGCGGTAGACGCCCCCGTCGCTGCAGAGGTGCCAGACCCGCGTCCACGGCACGGCTCATACAGTCAGTGGGGTTCATCCGTTAATCTGCCCTTTACCAACGGCGTTCCTTCTGGAGTCTCGCAACGCTGTGCTCACGATTTATCCGGGATCTGCAACTGATTTGTAGTTTGTACTCCTCCTGCGGCCCGCGCGGGGCTCATCCCCATTCAATGAGACTAATACGCGCGGGGTAACCCACCGCGGTTTCCGTGCGGAATTCATTGCAATAGGTGACATGGATTGCACGCTGGAACGTCCACGCAGGACGGGAGTTCAACGCAAAAATCTGTTGCAGATTCGTCGCATTCGGGTTACTGTTCGCCCTATAAAAGGCGCACAGTGAAATCCAGAGCGAAAACCCACGATCATGATGGTATATGGCGGATTCTCAATTTCCGTGCAGATTTTATCTTCCGCCTCCTGTGCCGCAGCTGCACGTGAAGCCACCCGATCCGGCCGCCGCCTGCTTACGCGACAAGGTGGTTGCGGCTTTAAATCAGCGCCCGTAGTATATTTAATGCTCCGATAATGAAATCGCTTCCACTATGGAGGACAATTAATAGCGAGCACTTCATGAGCCGCACGACACAATGAGCTCTGCATCACCAGAGCTGTCGATACGAGGCGTCTGCGTTCCCCGGGGCTCCGCGGGCTGTCATGTTATGTCACGTTGTAACCACGTCATGACCTCAGGCTCGGCGGTGATCTATGGGAATGATCGGACCCGGGCGCCGCGAGGCTTCGTCCACTTCATATTCCCTTCTGAGAAGCATGAGGCTTAAAGGGCAACTCCACCCGAGTGTAAACACAGCAGACAAGAACATATCTATTGTTAGAGTGCTGACTAAACATGACCCAGAGGCATCCGCCCCAGACTCCCTTAATATCCCACGTTCCTTGGTGTAGGATGCTGAGAGGGGTTGTCACCCAGATCTCCGCGCCTCCTGAGACCTTCCTCCTGCAGACGTATTGTGAGAGCAGGCGACTGTTGTGTATTAAAGGGGAACTCCACCCGCACCTGAGCACATGACACCTCCGACAGTCTCCGCAGGTCCGCTCTCCGGGACACAAGTCTGAGACGTCTGGACTTCATATAAGTCAGAGTTACTGGAAATGAATGCTGATGGTTTCCACTTTTAGGGGAGGGTTTTGTTGTGACCTCGTTTGATGTCATATGCCTAATGCCGACTCTCTGTCTTATCTTACAGCTGTACGAGCTCGATGAGGACCCCAAGCGGAAGGAATTCCTGGATGATCTCTTCAGCTTCATGCAGAAAAGAGGTGAGTGGCGGCACAAGAGAAGGTATATTTCTAGGAGCGCAGGGATGAAAATGTTATTAAGTATTAGTAAGTAGTGATGGACGAACATCGGCCGAGACGTTTCGCGAACGCGCGTTCGCGATCAAATGTTCGTGAACCGCGCGTTCGCGGCGGACCCTATCGACTTTAATGGCAGGCGAACCTGAAAAACCTTCAGGTCATATTTGCAGCCACCAAATAATTACTAGAAGTGCACAAATAGTCCCACAACATGGACAGTGACCGACCAGAGGGGGATCATTGGAAAAAATTCCCACAAAAAATACGTATTTTAATCAGGGGATATTTTTATGCGTCTTAAAGGGAAACTCTCAAAATGTGCCCTACTGGAGCCTAGAAAATTTTTTATTTTCGGCCACGGCAGTACGGGCCCCAAAAATTTGGCATTCACCTGACAGAACAGAACAAGTACTAAGGACTTTTGTGGCCCTATTCGCTAGCGTTTGGTGTCCCTAACAGCCTGTCCCTGCTTCACAAAGCAACCTCTCCCTACACTGGCAAAACACTGAATGTAAAATGGGTGGGTCTCTGTAGACCACGCCTCTCATGCTAACCCCACCCACTTTTATCACCACATTTAATGAGACGAGCGAAAAGTCGCAGATTATTGAGCAATTATAGAAAGCGCCGTAATTTACAACTTTTTTTAAATGAAATGGCCCCAATAATCTCCAGGTAGTCTTGTCCCTCTGCACCTTGATTGACAGGTCCAGGTAGGATACCATTTACACTGCCTGGTCCTGTCAATCAAAGTGCGGAGGACGCAGCAGTTGCAAAGGGAACAGAGCCTCTAGGTGTAAGGGCAACGCCCCCGTTGCTCCTAGAGGCTCATTTGCATACACTGTATTAAAACAGCAGTGCAGGTAGTCAGCCAGTGTCATAGAGCTAAAACTGCTGACAGATGCCCTGAAAGTAAGACTTTATGATGTTCCAGTAGACCAGACAGGAAGCGAGAACACACAGAGTGACTTCCAAAAAATGATATCCAGAAGAATAAAAAATATATAAATAAATAAAAAATATAATACTGAGGGGGGGGAAATGATATCCAGGGAAACAAAACTGAAAAAAAATAAAATAAATATATATATATATATTGAAAAAAAGGAAGGCAGCATTCAAAAAATCGTGAAGAAAATGGGTTTATTAACCCATGTGACAGCAACGTTTCAGCTCTCTCTATGGAGCCTGCGTCAAGCCAATGCGGTGCTCTTACAGCATACAGGATTACATCATTATCTCTCAATATAAAAAGTTGTGCCAAAATACATAAAAAATTATTCGTTTAAGTGTCCATAATGACATTTCCAAATTCATACAAAATTGCGTAAAAAGTGAAAAGTGCCATCCATTCATAAAAAGTACATTTAATGCAATAAATATCATATATCAAACATGATTGGAATAAATCAAGCACCAGGTGCACAAAATCCGGTGATTAAAAAGTATAAAAACAAATAACAAAATCTCACCTGGAGCCAGAGACTGCAGGACCCAGTCGGCGTTGTGAGAGGCGCACTGCGCAGGCGCCAATTACTCATACCACCGCGAGAAGTGTGATTAGCATTACCAACATAGGAGACCACAACGAACATGGCCGAATAGGCAGAAACAGTAACTGCGCAAACTCATGCCCATAGAACGATGTAGACGCCTCTACAAATCACATGATCGCCGCGAACATTACTAACCATCGCTTATCAAAAACGTTGGGCTAAATACAGAGAACGGGTAAACCGTGGGCCACCACCATCAGCCATTCTCAAAAGCCCCCACCTATTGCGCCCTCATGAGCCATTGGCCATAATTATTGCAGCTTAATGTATTTTTACTAAAAATAAAAAAAAACGGGGATCATTACAAATAACCGGGGGCACAGTGCCCTCCCAGGGACCAACCTGACAAAGGGCACTGCGCCCTATTAGGATAAGGGAATACAGGTGTCACCATTGTGTGACCCCCGATCCCCCCATCCAACTCCTGGACAATAAAACCCAATACTTGAGAGAAGCGTCCGTCATCAGAGGGGCTTACATAAAAATCGTAGAATGGTCAGATTCAAAATCAATCACCCCCATGTCGAAACAGCGGCATGCGGGGGATCAAATACGAACCACCACTCTACCTAAATAACAAAATAATCAGGCCATTATAAAGTGTGGTATCCCGTGTCATTATATATATATATATATATATATATGTGTGTCGCAGGGAGATGATGAAAATGGAGATTTGATCAAATCCCTATGGGAGATAATCAATTCACGGAAGATGTTTGAAATAACATCTCTGTGGGGTGATTTCCCTAAAGAAAGTAAGTGATTTGGTTCAAATCCCTTAACTGTTTTAGTGAAAAGATGAAATAAACAAGTAAGAAGTCCTGGAAAAAAAAGAAAATCAGTCGAAGGACCTTTGATTACCTCATAGACATGTGACCAGTAATGTGACCAGTAATATTGCTATGTTACTCGTCACATGGTGATGATGTCATCAAAGGTCCTTTATCCCATAGCTCTCACAGTTCGCTGATAAAAGGGCCTAGCAACAAAAGGCCCTAGTGATAAAAGGCCCTAGCGATAAAAGGCCCCAGCGATAAAAGGCCCTAGCGATAAAAGGCCCCAGCGATAAAAGGCCCTAGCGACAAAAGGGCCTAGCGATAAAAGGCCCTAGCGATAAAAGGCCCCAGCGATAAAAGGCCCTAGCGACAAAAGGGCCTAGCGATAAAAGGCCCTAGCGACAAAAGGGCCTGGCGATAAAAGGGCCTAGCGATAAAAGGCCCCAGCGATAAAAGGCCCTAGCGACAAAAGGGCCTAGCGATAAAAGGCCCTAGCGATAAAAGGCCCCAGCGATAAAAGGCCCTAGCGACAAAAGGGCCTAGCGATAAAAGGCCCTAGCGACAAAAGGGCCTGGCGATAAAAGGGCCTAGCGATAAAAGGCCCCAGCGACAAAAGGCCCTAGCGATAAAAGGCCCTAGCAACAAAAGGGCCTAGTGATAAAAGGCCCTAGCGACAAAAGGGCCTAGCGATAAAAGGCCCTAGCGACAAAAGGCCCTAGCGATAAAAGGCCCTAGCGATAAAAGGCCCCAGCGACAAAAGGCCCCAGCGAGAAAAAGGGCCTAGCGATAAAAGGGCCTAGCGATAAAAGGCCCTAGCGACAAAAGGGCCTAGTGATAAAAGGCCCTAGCGACAAAAGGGCCTAGTGATAAAAGGGCCTAGCGATAAAAGGCCCTAGCGACAAAAGGGCCTAGCGACAAAAGGCCCTAGCGACGCCCCTGATTCTAGGTATATACTATTCTGTGGGGGCACACTCCTGGCCATGGGTTCAGATATAGAAAAAAATCAAACTCTGACCGAAGTTGTATCTGAAGAACTGTTTAATGAAACTATCAGGACGTTTTTGAACAAGCGGCATGATAAAGAAAAACCTTTGTGGACTCGCGAAAGGATAGAAGAAGCATCACAGTCATTGAGCAATTTAAATTAGCGCCACTACTTATACTACAACGGACACATAAACAGTCCTAGTATGGAAAAATATACGATGTTATGGAAGTAGATACTGAAAAATTGTTGATTTTGAAGAGAAAGTCTGACTCCGATCCAAATATCTAAACAATATTATTTCATATTTTTATTACATTATCAAAAATATTAAACTTTTCACTAAGAAAGTTAAGGGATTTGATGATCAAATCACTTACTTACTTTAGGAAACATCATCTTCCGTGAATTGATCGTCTCCCTTAGGGATTTAATCAAATCTCCATTTTCATCATTTCCCTGCGACATATACAATAACGGACACAGCCGGTCTGGTCCTGCGGTCTTGTCGCTTCCAGGAAGACTGTTCACCAGTATCAATGCTTGAACATCAATCTGTGTACAAACACAAAAAGAGGACGACATATTAAAGATGAGCAGGTGTACAGTACAGGGAGTGCAGAATTATTAGGCAAGTTGTATTTTTGAGGATTAATTTTATTATTGAACAACAACCATGTTCTCAATGAACCCAAAAAACTCATTAATATCAAAGCTGAATATTTTTGGAAGTAGTTTTTAGTTTGTTTTTAGTTTTAGCTATTTTAGGGGGATATCTGTGTGTGCAGGTGACTATTACTGTGCATAATTATTAGGCAACTTAACAAAAAACAAATATATACCCATTTCAATTATTTCTTTTTACCAGTGAAACCAATATAACATCTCAACATTCACAAATATACATTTCTGACATTCAAAAACAAAACAAAAACAAATCAGTGACCAATATAGCCACCTTTCTTTGCAAGGACACTCAAAAGCCTGCCATCCATGGATTCTGTCAGTGTTTTGATCTGTTCACCATCAACATTGCGTGCAGCAGCAACCACAGCCTCCCAGACACTGTTCAGAGAGGTGTACTGTTTTCCCTCCTTGTAAATCTCACATTTGATGATGGACCACAGGTTCTCAATGGGGTTCAGATCAGGTGAACAAGGAGGCCATGTCATTAGATTTTCTTCTTTTATACCCTTTCTTGCCAGCCACGTTGTGGAGTACTTGGACGCGTGTGATGCAGCATTGTCCTGCATGAAAATCATGTTTTTCTTACCTTGCAGACTTCTTCCTGTACCACTGCTTGAAGAAGGTGTCTTCCAGAAACTGGGAGTTGAGCTTGACTCCATCCTCAACCCAAAAAGGCCCCACAAGCTCATCTTTGATGATACCAGCCCAAACCAGTACTCCACCTCCACCTTGCTGGCGTCTGAGTCGGACTGGAGCTCTCTGCCCTTTACCAATCCAGCCATCTGGCCCATCAAGACTCACTCTCATTTCATCAGTCCATAAAACCTTAGAAAAATCAGTCTTGAGATATTTCTTGGCCCAGTCTTGACGTTCAGCTTGTGTGTCTTGTTCAGTGGTGGTCGTCTTTCAGCCTTCCTTACCTTGGCCATGTCTCTGAGTATTGCACACCTTGTGCTTTTGGGCACTCCAGTGATGTTGCAGCTCTGAAATATGGCCAAACTGGTGGCAAGTGGCATCTTGGCAGCTGCACGCTTGACTTTTCTCAGTTCATGGGCAGTTATTTTGCCCCTTGGTTTTTCCACACGCTTCTTGCGACCCTGTTGACTATTTTGAATGAAATGCTTGATTGTTCGATGATCACGCTTCAGAAGCTTTGCAATTTTAAGAGTGCTGCATCCCTCTGCAAGATATCTCACCTATTTTTGACTTTTCTGAGCCTGTCAAGTCCTTCTTTTGACCCATTTTGCCAAAGGAAAGGAAGTTGCCTAATAATTATGCACACCTGATATAGGGTGTTGATGTCATTAGACCACACCCCTTCTCATTACAGAGATGCACATCACCTAATATGCTTAATTGGTAGTAGGCTTTCGAGCCTATACAGCTTGGAGTAAGACAACATGCATAAAGAGGATGATGTGGTCAAAATACTCATTTGCCTAATAATTCTGCACGTAGTGTATATATCCTCACAACAGATTAGAGAGAGAAACTACAGGATAGGGAGACATTCATGGTACCTTAAATTCAACATTTGGACCCCTCGGTTTTAGAGTCTGTAGCATAAAAATCCCATATAATTCCCTCCTTTTCAATACCGTCCCCCTGTCACCGCTCCTCCTTAATGTTGGTACTAAATCTCCAGTCTCTCTCAGTGTGACCTGCCTCCTTGAAAGGCTTGGATACGGGTAGTCTCCCGGCATACCAAAGGATACAAGGACATGACAAAAAATAAACTGCAAATGTTGAGTCACGAGTCAGAAATGGTTGAATTCTGATCCTTTTACCAGAGGAAGGATTCAAAAAAGAATTTCCACGAATCATTAGAGAACGGTTCACACAATTATGGCACGGATAACAGCCCTTACGGGTTGAACCAAAATACGCGCCACAACTCATTTTGGAAGTGCCAACATCTGACGTCACAAGTTTATCCCCTAGATTGCAGTATCAGCAAAGTTGGGGAGATTTAAACTCCTCTATATTCTCAAATCCACCGGTCAACATTCTCCAGTGTTTCCTCACAATAGATGAAATTTGTGAACTATTTACACCGTAGTCTGAAACAAATGGGATTCTGGGAGAAGACGTCTTAGGTATATACGGGCCTTTCGTAGTCTCTAATCCCTTAATTCTAGATATACTTTTAGAGATCAGTTTCTTGGGGTAACCTCTAGAGCAAAATTTGGCAGCCATTTCCGACAATCTCTTGTCTCTAGTGGGGACCATCTTGTACTATTCTTGTTACCCGTAGCATTTGTCTAGACGGGAGGGTAATCATAGGCCGTGGGTGATGACTCTCATATCTAAAAAGTGTATTTTTATCTGTGGGTTTCACATACAAGTCAGTTGTAAGAGACTGGCCATATTCTCTTCAGAATATGTGAAGGTAGGTCAATCTCATTCAAAAAAGAGTGGAACACCATGATGTCCTCTGCAGCGCCCACCCACCCAAGGAAAATGTTGTCTATGTGGCGGCACCCATACACGAAAGACTCCTCCAGATGTGTCATATATATATATTTTCATAGGTGGGCGTCACATTGGACCCCATAGCGGTCCCCTGCAGCTGAACATAGTAATCGTCCTGAAATAAAAAATAATTTCTGGTCAAAATAAATCTCAAAAGTGAGACAATAAAGTCTCTGCATTCCATCGTATAGTTAGTGTATAGTAGACATTGTCGTACAGCCTGACGGCCCAACTCATGCTCAATAGATGTATATAAACTGCATACATCAAATGACGCAAGAATGGCATTCTCATTTGTTTTTTGTATGTATATATATATATATATATATATATATATATACTGTATATATCAGGGGGAGGCGATGATATCCAGAAAAAAAATTAGGAAAATATATAATATCTATGAAAAAAGATGATATCCAGAAAAAAAATTATATCTACAGTGGATATAAAAAGTCTACACACCCCTGTTAAAATGTCAGGTTTCTGTGATGTAAAAAAATGAGACAAAGATAAATCATTTCAGAACTTTTTCCACCTTTAATGTGACCTATAAACTGTACAGTCGTGGCCAAAAGTTTTGAGAATTACATAAATATTGGAAATTGGAAAAGTTGCTGCTTAAGTTTTTATAATAGCAATTTGCATATACTCCAGAATGTTATGAAGAGTGATCAGATGAATTGCATAGTCCTTCTTTGCCATGAAAATGTACTTAATCCCAAAAACCTTTCCACTGCATTTCATTGCTGTCATTAAAGGACCTGCTGAGATCATTTCAGTAATCGTCTTGTTAACTCAGGTGAGAATGTTGACGAGCACAAGGCTGGAGATCATTATGTCAGGCTGATTGGGTTAAAATGGCAGACTTGACCTGTTAAAAGGAGGGTGATGCTTGAAATCATTGTTCTTCCATTGTTAACCATGGTGACCTGCAAAGAAACGCGTGCAGCCATCATTGCATTGCATAAAAATGGCTTCACAGGCAAGGATATTGTGGCTACTAAGATTGCACCTCAATCAACAATTTATAGGATCATCAAGAACTTCAAGGAAAGAGGTTCAATTCTTGTTAAGAAGGCTTCAGGGCGTCCAAGAAAGTCCAGCAAGCGCCAGGATCGTCTCCTAAAGAGGATTCAGCTGCGGGATCGGAGTGCCACCAGTGCAGAGCTTGCTCAGGAATGGCAGCAGGCAGGTGTGAGCGCTATCTGCACGCACAGTGAGGTGAAGACTTTTGGAAGATAGCCTGGTGTCAAGAAGGGCAGCAAAGAAGCCACTTCTCTCCACAAAAAACATCAGGGACAGATTGATCTTCTGCAGAAAATATGGTGAATGGACTGCTGAGGACTGGGGCAAAGTCATATTCTCCGATGAAGCCTCTTTCCGATTGTTTGGGGCATCAGGAAAAAGGCTTGTCCGGAGAAGAAAAGGTGAGCGCTACCATCAGTCCTGTGTCATGCCAACAGTAAAGCATCCTGAGACCATTCATGTGTGGGGTTGCTTCTCATCCAAGGGAGTGGGCTCACTCACAATTTTGCCCAAAAACACAGCCATGAATAAAGAATGGGACCAAAACACCCTCCAACAGCAGCTTCTTCCAACAATCCAACAACAGTTTGGTGAAGAACAATGCATTTTCCAGCACGATGGAGCACCGTGCCATAAGGCAAAAGTGATCACTAAGTGGCTCGGGGACCAAAACATTGACATTTTGGGTCCATGGCCTGGAAACTCCCCAGATCTTAATCCCATTGAGAACTTGTGGTCAATCCTCAAGAGGCGGGTGGACAAACAAAAACCCACTAATTCTGACAAACTCCAAGAAGTGATTATGAAAGAATGGGTTGCTATCAGTCAGGAATTGGCCCAGAAGAATTGCAGAGGTCCTGAAAAAGAAGGGCCAACACTGCAAATACTGACTCTTTGCATAAATGTCAAGTAATTGTCGATAAAAGCCTTTGAAACGTATGAAGTGCGTGTAATTATATTTCACTACATCACAGAAACAACTGAAACAAAGATCTAAAAGCAGTTTAGCAGCAAACTCTGTGAAAACTAATATTTGTGTCATTCTCAAAACTTTTGGCCACGACTGTACAACTCAATTGAAAAACAAACTGAAATCTTTTAGGTGGAGGGAATAAAAAATATAAAAATAAAATAATATGTTTGCATAAGTGTGCACACCCTTAAACTAATACTTTGTTGAAGCACCTTTCGATGTTATTACAGCACTCAGTCTTTTTGGGTATGAGTCTTTCAGCATGGCACATTTTGACTTGGCAAGATTTGCCCACTCTTCTTTGCAAAAACTCTCCAAATCTGTCAGATTGCGAGGGCATCTCCTGTGCACAGCCCTCTTCAGATCACCCCACAGAATTTCAATCGGATTCAGGTCTGGGCTCTGGCTGGGCCATTCCAAAACTTTACTCTTCTTCTGGTGAAGACATTCCTTTGTTGATTTGGATGTATGCTTTGGGTTGTTGTCATGCTGAAAGATGAAGTTCCTCTTTATGTTCAGCTTTCAAGCAGAAGCCTAAAGGTTTGGTGCCAATATGGACTGGTATTTGGAACTGTTCATAATTTCCTCTAGCTTAACTAAGGCCCCAGTTCCAGCTGAAGAAGACCAGCCCCTTGGCATGATGCTGCCACCACCATGCTTCACTGTGGGGATGGTGTTCTTCTGGTGATGTGCAGTGTTGTTTTTGCGCCAAACATATCTTTTGGAATTATGGCCAAAAAGTTCAACCTTGGTTTCATCAGACCATGACACCTTTTCCCACATGCTTTTGGGAGACTTCAGATGTGTTTTGGCAAAATGTATCCGGGCTTGGATGTTTTTCTTGGTAAGAAAAGGCTTTCGTCTTGCCACTCTACCCCATAGCCCAGACATATGAAGAATATGGGAGATTGTTGTCACATGGACCACACAGCCAGTACTTGCCAGATATTCCTGCAGCTCCTTTAATGTTGCTGTAGGTCTCTTGGTCGCCTCCCAGACCAGTTTTCTTCTCGTCTTTTCATCAGTTTTGGAGGGATGTCCAGTTCTTGGTAATGTCACTGTTGTGCCATATTTTCTCTACTTGATGATGACGTCTTCACTGTGTTCCATGGTTTATCTAATGCCTTGGAAATTCTTTTGTCCCTTTCTCCTGACTGATACCTTCTAACAATCAGGTCCCTCTGATGCTTTGGAAGCTCTCTGTGGACCGTGGCTTCTGCTGTCGGATGCGACTAAGAAAATTTCAGGAAAGACCAACAAGAGCAGCTGAACTTTATTTGGGGTTAATCAGAGGCACTTTACATGATGGCCGGTGTACGCTGACTCCTATGTAACAGGATTCTGAATGTGATTGCTTAATTCTGAACACAGCTTCATCCCCAGTTATAAGGGTGTGCACACTTATGCAACCACATTATTTTAGATTTTTTTTTCTTCCCTCCACCTAAAAGATTTCAGTTTGTTTTTCCATTGAGTTGTAGAGTTTATAGGTCACATTAACTTGGAAAAAGTTCTGAAATGATTTATCTTTGTCTCATTTTTTTACATCACAGAAGCCTGACATTTTAACAGGGGTGTGTAGACTTTTTATATCCACTGTATCTATAGATATACTATATATATATAGCGAGGAAAAAGGGAAAAAAAATCCTCACACCTCCTACTATAATACTGTTAATGTGCGCTCTGCGGTGTCCCTTTAATTGATGACATGACTATATCTCGCAGGGTTCGGCGCCGGTTCTGTTTGTTCTTCTCATTGTCTTCTGCATATTGGAGGGGAGTCGATGACAAAGAACAAAGCTCGGTGTCCCTGACATCTCTCATCGCGCTGCGCGGCGCCCGGCTGTTTGTACAGCGCAGGCAGCAGGATCCCAGCTATTGTGTCTATTCTGTATCATGTAAACATAGGGAGGCTGAAAAGGGCGTGCACACCTGCTGCACAGAGGCTCACACCCATGTGCACTAAAACAGGAGCCCTGCACTGGCCCCTGACATAGGGGCCCCTGGATGGTGCTCAGCAGGGGAGGGCCCGTGGTGAATGTCTACAGCAGGGTTTCTTCAATTCCGGTCCTCGGGACCCACCTACGGGTCATGTTTTCATGTTTTCCTTAGTATTGAACAGGTGATATAATTAGCGTCCATGCATCAGGACTTACCGCAGGTATTCATTCTGTGGGATATTCTCAAATCATGACCGATAGGTGGGTCCCGAGGACCGGAGTTGAGAAACCCTGGTCTGCAGGATGGAAGCCATAACTGCTCCAGCCCGTTGTCAGACACGTGACCTCACAGCTCAGCTCCCACAATGCACCACTCCCTGGTTCGGGGTAAACCCCAGAATTGTGAATGGAGAGGTGGGGTTTGGATGTGACTGGAGAAGAGTCTGTTCATAGTGGTGGCAGCGACCAATGCTGGTCCACATCAGTGTCAAACACAAGAAACAGAATATACGGACTGGATGGGGGAGGGGGTTGTATGTGGGAATATATCGGAACTTGTGCCCCACAGAGCGGAAATAAACGGGGAATTGAAGGAAGGTCGGATTACCCGGCTCTCCCTGCTCTTTTGGGGTTTCACTTCATGTCCTTTATCATTTTTATTTAAACATAGAGGTACTGTCTGCAGCGTGAGCCGAAACATGGAGTCCCAGGGGTGAGATCAGCTTTCATGTGATATGTGCACCTCAATCCAGGAGCAGCTACTGATAGATATCACCGTATACAGGGAGAATATCAGCAGCTGCAAACCCTGAACACAGTCTGTGTAACCCCGAGCAGAGCTAGAAACCTGTAATACAGAATATTACTGCTCCTGTGTGCAAGAATATAACTGCTATAATACTGCTCCTATGTACAGGAATATAACTACTATAATACTGCTCCTATGTACAAGAATATAACTACTATAATACTGCTCCTATGTACAGGAATATAACTACTATAATACTGCTCCTATGTACAAGACTATAACTACTATAATACTGCTCCTATGTACAAGACTATAACTACTATAATACTGCTCCTATGTACAGGAATATAACTACTATAATACTGCTCCTATGTGCAAGAATATAACTACTATAATACTGCCTCCTATGTGCAAGAATATAACTACTATAATACTGCTCCTATGTACAAGAATATAACTACTATAATACTGCTCCTATGTACAAGAATATAACTACTATAATACTGCTCCTATGTACAGAATATAACTACTATAATACTGCTCCTGTGTACAAGAATATAACTACTATAATACTGCTCCTATGTACAAGAATATAACTACTATAATACTGCTCCTATGTACTAGAATATAACTACTATAATACTGCTCCTATGTACAAGAATATAACTACTATAATACTGCTCCTATGTACAGAATATAACTACTATAATACTGCTCCTATGTACAAGGAATATAACTACTATAATACTGCTCCTATGTACAAGAATATAACTACTATAATACTGCTCCTATGTACAAGATATAACTACTATAATACTGCTCCTATGTACAAGAATATAACTACTATAATACTGCTCCTATGTACAGAATATAACTACTATAATACTGCCTCCTATGTACAAGAATATAACTACTATAATACTGCTCCTATGTACAAGAATATACTACTATAATACTGCTCCTATGTACAAGATATAACTACTATAATACTGCCTCCTATGTACAAGAATATAACTACTATAATACTGCTCCTATGTACAGAATAACTACTATAATACTGCTCCTATGTACAAGAATATAACTACTATAATACTGCCTATGTACAAGAATATAACTACTATAATACTGCCTCCTATGTACAAGAATATAACTACTATAATACTGCTCCTATGTACAAGAATATAACTACTATAATACTGCTCCTATGTGCAAGAATATATACTATAATACTGCTCCTATGTCAAGAATATAACTACTATAATACTGCTCCTATGTACAAGAATATAACTACTATAATACTGCTCCTGTGTACAAGAATATAACTACTATAATACTGCTCCTATGTACAAGAATATAACTACTATAATACTGCTCCTATGTACAAGAATATAACTACTATAATACTGCTCCTATGTACAAGAATATAACTACTATAATACTGCCTCCTATGTACAAGAATATAACTACTATAATACTGCCTCCTATGTACAAGAATATAACTACTATAATACTGCTCCTATGTACAAGAATATAACTACTATAATACTGCTCCTATGTACAAGAATATAACTACTATAATACTGCTCCTATGTACAAGAATATAACTACTATAATACTGCCTCCTATGTGCAAGAATATAACTACTATAATACTGCTCCTATGTACAAGAATATAACTACTATAATACTGCTCCTATGTACAAGAATATAACTACTATAATACTGCTCCTATGTACAAGAATATAACTACTATAATACTGCTCCTATGTGACAAGAATATAACTACTATAATACTGCTCCTATGTACAAGAATATAACTACTATAATACTGCTCCTATGTACAAGAATATAACTACTATAATACTGCTCCTATGTACAAGAATATAACTACTATAATACTGCCTCCTATGTACAAGAATATAACTACTATAATACTGCTCCTATGTACAAGAATATAACTACTATAATACTGCTCCTATGTACAAGAATATAACTACTATAATACTGCTCCTATGTACAAGAATATAACTACTATAATACTGCTCCTATGTACAAGAATATAACTACTATAATACTGCTCCTATGTACAAGGAATATAACTACTATAATACTGCTCCTATGTACAAGAATATAACTACTATAATACTGCTCCTATGTACAAGAATATAACTACTATAATACTGCTCCTATGTACAAGAATATAACTACTATAATACTGCCTCCTATGTACAAGAATATAACTACTATAATACTGCTCCTATGTACAAGAATATAACTACTATAATACTGCTCCTATGTACAAGAATATAACTACTATAATACTGCTCCTATGTACAAGAATATAACTACTATAATACTGCTCCTATGTACAAGAATATAACTACTATAATACTGCTCCTATGTACAAGAATATAACTACTATAATACTGCTCCTATGTACACGAATATAACTACTATAATACTGCTCCTATGTACAAGAATATAACTACTATAATACTGCTCCTATGTACAAGAATATAACTACTATAATACTGCCTCCTATGTGCAAGAATATAACTACTATAATACTGCTCCTATGTACAAGAATATAACTACTATAATACTGCCTCCTATGTGCAAGAATATAACTACCATAATACTGCCTCCTATGTGCAAGAATATAACTACTATAATACTGCCTCCTATGTGCAAGAATATAACTACTATAATACTGCCTCCTATGTACAAGAATATAACTACTATAATACTGCTCCTGTGTGCAAGAATATAACTACTATAATACTGCTCCTATGTACAAGAATATAACTACTATAATACTGCTCCTATGTACAAGAATATAACTACTATAATACTGCTCCTATGTACAAGAATATAAGTACTATAATACTGCTCCTATGTACAAGAATATAACTACTATAATACTGCTCCTATGTACAAGAATATAACTACTATAATACTGCTCCTATGTACAATAATATAACTACTATAATACTGCTCCTATGTACAAGAATATAACTACTATAATACTGCTCCTATGTACAAGAATGTAACTACTATAATACTGCTCCTATATACAAGAATATAACTACTATAATACTGCTCCTATGTACAAGAATATAGCTACTATAATACTGCTCCTATGTACAAGAATATAACTACTATAATACTGCTCCTATGTACAGGAATATAACTACTATAATACTGCTCCTATGTACAGGATACCTACTTTAGCACTGCCCCCTATGGGTAGGTGTGTGAGGCAGTGTCTTGCGGTTGCTCAGGATGTGATTGTTTACGCTGCGCACTGATCTGTTGGGTGACTTCCTCCTTGTTTGCTGTTGACTTTCTCTTTACTATATTTGCTTAGCAAACTCTCATGCAAAGCTTCCCACGTCAGCCGCGGCTCAGGACTTGTGTTCTGGATAAATGTATTCGGACACGTATCACATTCCTTGTGTTATCCGCCCCATATACCGCGAGGACTGCGAATACATGCGCTCCGCAAACTGTGACCTTCTGTGTAAATACATCAGACAGTATCACACAGGATAGGATTAGATACACAGCTCAGCAGACAGTATCACACAGGATAGGATTAGATACACAGCTCAGCAGGCAGTATCACACAGGATAGGATTAGATACACAGCTCAGCAGACAGTATCACACAGGATAGGATTGGATACACAGCTCAGCAGACAGTATCACACATGATAGGATTAGATACACAGCTCAGCAGACAGTATCACACAGGATAGGATTAGATACACAGCTCAGCAGGCAGTATCACACAGGATAGGATTAGATACACAGCTCAGCAGACAGTATCACACAGGAGAGGATTAGATACACAGCTCAGCAGACAGTATCACACAGGATAGGATTAGATACATAGCTCAGCAGACAGTATCACACATGATAGGATTAGATACACAGCTCAGCAGACAGTATCCCAAAGGACAGTATCACACAGGATAGGATTAGATACACAGCTCAGCAGACAGTATCACACAGGATAGGATTAGATACACAGCTCAGCAGACAGTATCACACAGGATAGGATTAGATACACAGCTCAGCAGACAGTATCACACAGGATAGGATTAGATACACAGCTCAGCAGACAGTATCACACAGGATAGGATTAGATACACAGCTCAGCAGACAGTATCACACAGGATAGGATTAGATACACAGCTCAGCAGACAGTATCACACAGGATAGGATTAGATACACAGCTCAGCAGACAGTATCACACAGGATAGGATTAGATACACAGCTCAGCAGGCAGTATCACACAGGATAGGATTAGATACACAGCTCAGCAGACAGTATCACACAGGATAGGATTAGATACACAGCTCAGCAGACAGTATCACACAGGATAGGATTAGATACACAGCTCAGCAGACAGTATCACACAGGATAGGATTAGATACACAGCTCAGCAGACAGTATCACACAGGATAGGATTAGATACACAGCTCAGCAGACAGTATCACACAGGATAGGATTAGATACACAGCTCAGCAGACAGTATCACACAGGATAGGATTAGATACACAGCTCAGCAGACAGTATCACACAGGATAGGATTAGATACACAGCTCAGCAGACAGTATCACACAGGATAGGATTAGATACACAGCTCAGCAGACAGTATCACACAGGATAGGATTAGATACACAGCTCAGCAGACAGTATCACACAGGATAGGATTAGATACACAGCTCAGCAGACTGTATCACACATGATAGGATTAGATACACAGCTCAGCAGACGGTATCACACAGGATAGGATTAGATACACAGCTCAGCAGACGGTATCACACAGGATAGGATTAGATACACAGCTCAGCAGACAGTATCACACAGGATAGGATTAGATACACAGCTCAGCAGACAGTATCACACATGATAGGATTAGATACACAGCTCAGCAGACAGTATCACACAGGATAGGATTAGATACACAGCTCAGCAGACAGTATCACACAGGATAGGATTAGATACACAGCTCAGCAGACAGTATCACACAGGATAGGATTAGATACACAGCTCAGCAGACAGTATCACACAGGATAGGATTAGATACACAGCTCAGCAGACAGTATCACACATGGTAGGATTAGATACACAGCTCAGCAGACAGTATCACACAGGATAGGATTAGATACACAGCTCAGCAGACAGTATCACACATGGTAGGATTAGATACACAGCTCAGCAGACAGTATCACACAGGATAGGATTAGATACACAGCTCAGCAGACAGTATCACACATGGTAGGATTAGATACACAGCTCAGCAGACAGTATCACACAGGATAGGATTAGATACACAGCTCAGCAGACAGTATCACACAGGACAGGATTAGATACACAGCTCAGCAGAAAGTATCACACATGATAGACTTAGATACAACAGTACATATTTTACACTTCAGATACGGTGCAGGTTTATGATCGTGTCTGCAGATGTTCTTGGCGCAGCTTGCGGTGTGAATAGTGCGGTACGTTGGTTTTCTGTCCATTTCTAGGAGGTGTGGTGTTTACTCTGGGACTCTGTGGAGACAAACATTTGCTCATCTATGTCAAATACGGACACAAATCCTTCTGTCTATTTGATAGTGCCCCCCTCTTCAGTATGGGGGCGGCAGGTGTCCCTCCTCGCTCACACCCCTAACCTGCGGGAAGTGGTTTTATTAATGGCCGCTCCACACTGAGCATTAATGTCCGCTGTCAGAGCTTTATCGTATCCTACATCAGCCAGCTAATTATGAATCCTCTATTCACATACAAAGCTGCTTCCAGAATTCTGCCTCCTGCCCTCCTTCACACCCAGCAGTTTAGCTCGACCCCTTATACAGCCAAGACCCCCAAAAGTTCAGTGTCAATTGACCTTACACAGGAGACTGTGACTATCCTTATTACGGGGGCTCTGTGACTATCCTTGTTATGGGGGTATTGTGTCTGGCACTGTTGGGGACACTGTGGCTATCCTT